>NW_004567138.1:2363892-2394190 GCF_000260355.1 Condylura cristata
AACAGAAGCCATAATACGCTTTGCCTTCTCCACCAGCTGACCAGCCATTCTTCACCTTCTGAGGGCACAGCCCACTTTTCCATGCTCTGCTCTCTGGATGCTGGCAACATAGCTTGGGCTGCCCAGTCATCCCACCCACTTGGGCCTTCTGGAGAGAGCTGGCATGTGACTCAGCCTAGAAGTGGGGCCAAGCATCTGCTCCTGTCCTCTCCTGTCCCAGCTTTCCCCTTACCCATGTTATTGACCGGGAAAGGCAGGACCCACTTTATCTGGATGATGGGATGAAATGCTCTGTCACATATGGCATGTACCGGACCACTGGGAATGCCCTTTCACCAGCAGAACATGAGTCAGCTCTACACAGAAGACAGGTTGTTCTCAGCCTGAGGCTGAGTCCTTGTTTGCTCCCAGGAGATTGAACTACTGGCTGATAAAAGAAGAATATTCCTGAAGTTTTCCCTGAAAGGGATCATTTACCAGCTCGTGTGCTACATACTTCAACTTGCCCACTTGTCTCTAGCTTTGTTTTTAGTTTATTTTTTCATTTAAAATTGCAGCTTATCAGCAGTTTTAAAATCTGCCTGGAAGCAGACATAGCCTAGTCCTTGTAAGAGACCATGAGCATGGCCAGTGGTGACCTCCGCGGTCCCTGCAGACAGCGCTGAAGTAGCTGGTCACTCCGCTGCCCCTGCGGACAGTGTAGAAATAGCTGGTCGGTTGTTCCTACTTCTCACCTTGAAGTGCTCAGGAAGTCAGACCATCGCAACCTGTTGCTGTCATGCTCCACAAATGTTAAATATATTCAGATGCTCCTACTTGATTGCGGGTGCTAAAGATATGGCCTCTGTGATACTTGAGAGATCAAGTTGTTGAAATGGCCCAGAGAAAATGCGTTGAAATCACCAGCACCTAGACAGAGCACATTTCCTCTCTACTTGAAAACCTCTCAATATGCGTGTGCACACACAAACACAGAGTGTGAGACAGCTCTATTGACAGAGAGGACAGGTGCTCAGCCCAAAGTTAAGTCCCTGTTTGCACCCATGGAGATAAACCCTGAGGTCATCAGAGCTCCAGAAAGCACCAAAATACCGCACTATACACAACTTCATTGATCTACAACTTTGTTCCTGGCTGCACGTAACAACCCCCTAACCCCCTTGGGGGGGGGGGTGGTTTGAAATACTGCTGTCAGGAGCCACTCCCAGAGGTTTTGATTTAATCATCCTGGCTTGGGGCAGGCTGACCAACTGGCCCCTTTTGCCCAGGATACAGGTCTGTAGTGCTAACATTAAGCAAAGACTGGGACTAGCTGACCACCAGTGGCAAGAACTTGTCTCTGTAAGTGTCTGGTGAGTCTAGTGTGCAGTTAAGAGTTAAGATCCTCTGGTCTAAATGCTTAACCATAACCCATAGGCAGGGGCCAGGTAGCTGAAGCTTTGAGAAAATATTACTCTGTTCTAGAGAATTCCTGGAAACAGCAACAATAAGGAGGATTTTTGTTAAATGAGAAGTTCTGACCAAAAGGCTCCCTTCCCTCCCCTGTGAGACTCCTAAGCAAATCCCCACCCCTGGGATCAGCTGCCCTCTTTTTCCCCCTCATCAGACCTGTATCTGAAAACTGAGCCCCCTCTGCTAAAATGGGGAGGGGCCACTGAATTGACTGCTCAATAGTGAGAGAGGACTCTAGGGGAGATGTTTTGCTCTGGAGCCCAGCTTTCCAAACTGGGTCACTGCGTGCTTAGAGCCAGCCTCACTCCCAGCCAGTAGGAAATACCAAGCAGATCTGATGTTCTTCTCTCCTGACTTTCCAGTTGGCTTTCAAATCACTTGTTTACATCCAGCAAGGCTTGTAATAATGACTTGTTTATATCTATCCATCTTCCTCCTGAATTGCTAAGCTGGAAATGAAAAGAACATTGCATCTGGGAAAATTCTAGACGTGCAGTGAGTTCTCAATCCTGGTATTATATGCTATCACCCAGGAAGCCTTTTAAAGTCATGATGCCCAGGCTTATTTCCTGTTTGGTTCAGTTAGAATCCCAGGGGCCTGGGAACTTTCTGCAAACTCCCCCAGGTGGTTGTAAAGTACAGCCAGCGTGAGAACCTCTGTTGAATGCTCAGGTGAGATTTCCCCACCAGCTGCCTCAGCATGAAATGCAAATTTTCAGGCCCCACCCTGGACCTACCGAATCAGAAACTCTGGAGCTGTTTCAACTCGTCTCATGCATGATAAAATTTGAGACGCAGTTTAGATGACAAGGTGATATTTTTTAAAATCTACTGAGATGCTAAACTGATAACTGTTGCCTCTAATTTCCTTATCTGCAGCATAACCCAATTCTCTTTCTGGTGGGTCTCAGTAATAAAGCAAGTCCTGGTTCATCTGGGTTGTAAAAAGACAAAAGACACTCCTGGGTCCCTATTGTTATTCATGGGTCAAGAATGATAACAGCAAAATAATCTCATGAAGCAAATAAGGCAAATTAATCCCCTGTAATGAAGTCATCTGCTTTAGTATTGCTTTAGAAGGTAAACTTTTTTAGTCTTTACCCATTATTCCTTTATTCCTCAAGCTGGAACTGCCAGGAAAAAAAAAAAAAAAAAAACCCCAAACAGCTTTAATTAGAGAGATACTGGGTTGGAGTTCCCTAGGGAAATCTATGCTATTTCAGGATAAGGTGTTTATTGTGTGGGATTGAGGGCAGAGGACATAAATTTGCTCTAAATAAGTAGGGTTGAAGTAGGCACAGGATAAGGAAGAGATGGGGAGGAAGGGAGGAGGGGAGGGTCAGCAGGAATTTAAGCCATGGGAAATGGAAACAATGACTTTCCTCTGATCTAAAGAGTTATTGCAATTTTAGAATTTGAGGTCTTCTGCCCAAGAATTACTGAGAGGCACAGGTGAATAGTTTTGAATTAAAGAAGTTCAAAGATGTGTCTTTCCTGTTTCATAGCCTCTCCAATTTATAGAACCAGTCACAAACAACAACAAAAAGCCCGGATTTTGCACATGCGTTGATGTTAGTTTCTTACCATTTGGGTTTCCAGAATGTTATTTTTCTCTAACTAAAAATCAAAGACTAGCAGGTAATGAATTAACATGACTATTTTACATGTTAATCCTTCTAACAACATTCTGAGGTATCATTGGTTCAGTTTTTAAATTAGAAGCTGACAGAGACCCTAAGCAAATATCTTAGTTGCTAAATGAAAGAGCTAAGATTCTAACCCAGATTTGTCCAAACCTAAGACCTTTCTTTGCTTCCTCATTCCAGATGTTTACTAACTGGAACATAGTGTCATGTGGGCAGCTGAGTTTGACATCCAGCTACGGTCCAAGTAGATGGGGCTGGAACTTCATTATTACAGTGGGTCATCACTGAGGACATTTCTATCGGGTGTTCCTACTTGTTTTGTGACAGTTTCTCTCCCAGATTCTGCTTTTAAGGACGATTGTTTAGCAAAGATGGAGGTGTCTCCAGAGGAGGGGGCATTTGTTTCCTTGATGGGATTGAAAATTCTATCTTCAGGCCCTCCCTGGTGGCACAGCGGATTAAAGCACAGCACTAAGAAGCTAAAGCCACTTCAGCATAAGTTCGATCTCCACCCCGGAGGTGACCCACATGGCGCAGCAGATCTCTCCTGACCTACCTGCTGCTCCCCTCAGCAGTGTACTTCGTCGATCTGCCTGTTCTTGTTCCCCGCTCTATCTCTGGTGAATCCTCTCACTGCCCCTGCACCTCTGGCCTGAACCCCAGTTCTGTATGAATAAATAAATAAACCATTTTAAAAAATGATATCTCCCTCAAGGGCAAAGTCTGAATAAATTTGACAATATGCACCTCTGGCCTGAACCCCAGTTCTGTATGAATAAATAAATAAACCATTTAAAAAAATGATATCTCCCTCAAGGGCAAAGTCTGAATAAATTTGACAATATGCATTCATAAAGTTAGAGGTGTCTGCCTCAGTTTCCTCAGCTGTCACACTGACCCACCGTACACAGCATCCATCCATCTGCCTGGACCTGCCCCTGCATTACCTCATGGGACTTGGGGGCAAGGAGAATCTGCTCCATCATTGGTAATAAAGTGCTTTGTTTCTGACCTAGGAGCATCGTGTCTTCTGTCAGCATGTGCATTCTGTTAGGCTGATTTCTCAGCCAGCAAGTGTTGTAAAATCTTAGACCCTGGACAGTCCTTGATTTTGACTCTTCTAACTATACAGACCAATACACATTGCTCCTTTGCCCTCCCTCAGTGCTGAGTGAATGCAGTGAGTGGGCTCATCTGTTAGACCCTTCCTGCCACTTTCTTGCTTCCCCCATTTACCATTTACCAAATCTGACTGGTGACTAGCATTGGCAGATAGGAAGTAGAAAGATGTTAATGTCAAAAACATGAACGCACATGTGTGCCAAATTGAAACGCTGCCATCACTGAATCACAGATCAAAGTGGACTTTAGACGTTTTGGCCACTTTCTGCTCAAGGTAACAAAGTTGTTTAGAAGCTCTTCACAGTAACAAGATGAAAACTCCCCTGAAAAGGAAAGTGAAAGTAAGTGCCCTTCTCCTACTTAAAATTTCTTCCCTCTAGTCCTAGACCTGTTCTCTGAAAACACATAGATCAGGACACCACCCCTCCCCCTCCCCCATCTCCTCATGTCTTTTCATTGTAGGTTTAACCGTTTCCGAGCCATCAACCCCTCCTCAAGTATGGGGAACAGACCACTTATTATTCCAGTCATCCTCCACTGATTTTGTTTAATTTTTTTCTCCATCTCTAAGACCTTAATGGAAAATTAATTTGTTCTCGACTAGGTCATAGCTACATTCCACACAAAACTCAGAAATATGTTTCCTTCTCACTCAGTGCCCAGCTAACCCTTCCCCTCCTCCAACCCCTCCTGTTAGTTTCTTTTTATTCCCTCTAAAGATATTCTCTAGATATTCAATTTTCCTGAATGGGCTTCTGATATAGGGAACAACCAGAAAATAGCGCCGTGAGGAATATGAATTTTTCTGGATCTTTTCCCTCTGAAGCCATAACCAGACTCATAGTTTCTTTGAATGAAATTCAACGTTCCGTTTTTTTCCCCTGATCTATGATAAAATATAAGACAATATGGTCTCATTGCCTCAAGAGTCTGACATTATAAGCTTATGAAATTTCTCCTTCTACATAATGGGGACACCATACTACAAAGGAATTGAACAGGACAGTCTTTCCTGAACCCCCAAACTCTCTTTAGGCTGCCTACTGCCATTCTGAGACTTTTTTTTTTTCCCTTTGAGACTGCTCTATTTGCAACTTATTATATTCTGAGCCAAACCATATACAGGTTTCCCCTGCTATCCAAAAGTAGACATTCCTATTTGGTATGATTTAGTGAGTTATTTTATTTTTTTTTGGGTAGGGAATGCTTGAAATTTTTTCCACATAAATTAATGATAACAGCTTTTCCCAGGCCTCAAAAATAACCTTATCAAATCATACCAAATCGGAACACTGTTCTTTCGAATAGCTGGGAATCCTATATGTCTCTGTATTGTGTGCACATATATATGTGAATGTGTGAGTTCAGAGAATATAGTCACCCTGGCTGGCAGGCTCTCTCCAGTAATTTGACTCCGTCATCACTAATGCCCATCAGTGGGTCGAATTTGTAAGAGCCAATGGGTGTGGACGTGGGCAATGTGAGGAGAATTAGCTAAAAGCTCTTTAAAAATCTGGATAGTTTGAAGCACATGAAGGGTAGAGTTGTTTTCCTGTAAGGTTCAGACAGATACAGAGCTGGAGAGAGAGAGCACTCAATACTTCTTACCTATTCCCCAGTTAGAAGAAATAACCGAAATTTTTTTTCACCTGAGGTGTTCATCTTCTCTAGACTTAAATTTCAAGGAAAGACACAAAAAGACATTTCAGACATCCACACTGGATGAAAATGTTGACATGTAGGTGGGGTTCTTTCCTGGAAATTTCCCCCCATGGTAATACTGCCCAGTCCTCTTGAAGCTCTCATTACTAGCCCAAGAATAAACTCCTAAAGATGCATATGGTGATGGTGTGTGGGTGACCTGGTGGGGGAAGTTTGAAATAAATGTAAATAAATTATATATTTAAAAAGATGGATATGCGTGCCCCTTATTCCCAGACAGCATTTATAATACACAGAAGTAGAGCAACTTAACCTCATTCTAGCTCCTACATCCTGACATAAAAGCCCCATCCACCCCCCGATCAAGGCCCTCATCACAATTAGTAGCTGGAGTTTGTAGGACTGTGGCAGAACCAAACCTGTGCTTACCTCAACTCTGCCCCTTTCGAGTTCTTAAAACCAGGGCAGCTGTTTTTCTTAGGAAGAGTTTTTGAATACTTAGAAAAAGGATGGAAGCATGTTCAATGAAGAGAGCTAGTTGATAGTTCGCACTGGACATTTCATCCTGAATTCTCTAACTCAGAAGGTTCATGCTCCAGGGTGCTAAAGCTTGGACTTTCTTGTGAGATACAGTGAGCCTTCTGTGGAGAGGAATTGCTAGCTACTTTGCAAATTAAATGGCTAAAATTTCTAAGAATGAAGAATTGTTAGAATTGAGGAAAGTCTATTACAGCATTACCTGCATATTAACTACCTACTCGTCACAGGGAGAGCTTCTTTAAATGCAGATTCTGGTTCAGTGGGTCTGATTCAGCTGAAACCCAACATTCTGTGTTTCTAATGAATTGTGAAGGATACCACATTGGTGAACCATGGACCACACTTTGAATAGTAGCAAGGACGGTCACAGGGCTCCCGAATAAGCTATAGTTGTTAAAGTGTCTGTTAGGTCCATGGCCGCTGTTATGAACGGAACTCTTGCACCCCCTTCCCCCTGAAATTCAGACATAAAAGCCTTAAGTTCAATGTGGTTGAATTTGGAACTGGGACTTCTAAGGAACTAATAGTAGTTAAATGAGTCATAAGGGTGGGGTCCTGGTCCAATAAGATTAGTGACCCCTTTCACCCATATGTCTCCCTCCCCGCCCCATCTCAAGCATGTTTGAAGATATAGCAAGAAGGTGGCCGTCTATAGTCAGAGAGGTCTCACCAGAAACAGATTGTGATTCATGATAGCACATTGACCTTGGACTTATGAACTGTGAGGAAATACCCAGCCTGTGGTATTTTGTTATGACAGCCGGAGCCGCCTGATATGGTCACTGTGATGCCTGATCCCATGCAATTTAAGAGTTTTGGAGAAGAAAAAGGTCACCTGTGCTTTAAGTTCAGATAAGTCAACTGCTCCTTGCACTACATTTTACTCCACTATTGGTTTCAGTTTACTCCCCTATTAAGTCTGGGACACTCAACCTTGACTGAACATTGAAATAATCTAAGAGCTTTAAAAAATACCTATGTTGGCCCTCCCTGGTGGCACAGCAGGTTAAAGCACAGCACTGAGAAGCTAAAGCCACTTCAGCATGAGTTCGATCCCCAGCCCCAGAGGTGACCCATATGGCATGGCAGACCTTTCCTGACCCACCTGCTGCTCCCCTCAGAAGTGTACTTCGTCAGTCCACCTGTTCTGCTCCCCACTCTGCCTCTGGTGAATTCTCTCAATGCCCCTGCACTTCTGGCCTGTACCCCAGTTCTGTATGCACAAATAAATAAATCTTTAAAAAAAAAACCTATGCCTCTGTCCCTCCCCATGCAGACTGGTCTGGAGTGTGAGCTGGGCATCAGGGTTATTTTAAATTCCCCCAAGTGACCCTAAGGTTGAGAGCCACTGCTCCAAATAAACAATATAAGGGCAAGAATGGGGTTAAGGTTCACCTCTACTCTCGATGGGAGAAAAGTTGCAGCTATCTCTATGTGGGTGTAGCTGTGCCAAGGGATTGGCAACAGAAGGAAAAAGTGTGGAAAATAAAGCTTTCGCTCCAGAGACCCAAAAGGAAGAGGAAGTGGTGAGATTCATTTCCTGCAGAAGTTGTGCTCTGCTTTGGGGTGCCTCCTTCTTAATGAAAAGTTAAAGAATCTTCAAACTTGGCTGTGGGCTGGGTCCCTTCAGTCAAGTGAGAAGAATTTGATGACTAATGGTCTCCTGGTATTGGCCTCCTGACCAATGCAATCTCCTGTCCTGCTTTCTTCTGTCACAAACCCAGATATCCTCTAAAACCCAATTCTAGTTCCTGTTTGAGAGCACACTGCTTCATGAAAGTTAGGGCTGTCTCTTCTTTTTGGAGGTTTCTGTGTTCCCACTCCTACTCTGAATCACCAGATGGCCCTCAAAAGAAATTTTGAACTGAGACAGTAAAGGAAAAAAAGACTAAAACATATGATCTCCTATTCCTTCATTTATTTTTAATTTTTTGGCATTTTAAAATTTTATATAATTTAGTTATGTATATATTACATCATTGTTCATTTTTGAACAATGTTTGCTTTCTCCCCTCAGGTGTAGTTAGTTCACCATAGTTCACCCATAGTTCACCCGTGCACCGTCACCATCATTCCTCTTCATTTATTTAACTTACACCTACCTGAATTGAATCATATCACTCCTACTGTGTCACATTGCATTTCATCAATTTCTAGAACAGAGTGGAGATTCAGTTGGGCTGCATTTTTTTAACTGTTAGCACATTTGATTACACAAAAGTTTGTCATGTAATTTGATATTTCTCTGTTTTGTACACAATGATTACTCTACAGAACAGCTGCTCCTTAATTTCTCATCTGGTGATGGAAAGCACTAAAATCCTAATTTTGAAAGACGAGTGGTAAAAATGCTCTGTGATTTAAGTTGAAAGAAGTTCAATCATACGTGGCCCTGACCATCAGGAAAGCATGAATGTCTTTTTATTCAAAAATACAAAATAAATCATCTGTATGCATGGACAGTGACAGCAATAAACTGGTATATGTAGTCAACTGAAACCAGTAACTGATGATTATGGTGATTTTCTTAAATATCAGCCAGCCTTTTCTTCAGTCCTTTCCTTCAACTGTTTTCTCTGAAGTTATTGATGAGGGCCACTGCTTTGAGCTTCCTCTCACAGTTCATTAATAATGGCAAACCACTATTCTAGGAGGCAGAACATGCTACCTTCCACTCAACCCATTGCAGGGCCCTCTCTTCTTTCTGAATTTCTGTAACTACAACTTCTGCTGTAGCTAACAGAGAAGCTACAGCTGTGACATCTAATAAATCAGTGCATTGGCCTTGGTTGGGCCAGTGATTCCTTTTTCCATCATATTCACAAAATCCCCAACTATGGCATCAAAACCAACTTCTGAGGAACGCTGTAGAATTTTCTAACTATTAGTTATGGATCAACCCCTGCATTCTTAGCAATAGTCATTGCAAGAGTTGTGAGCATTCTTTTAATAATTTCTATACTGATGTTCTGATCGTTATTAGCTGGAGTTAGTGAGCTCAAAGCTGCAATGCAATGAAACAGAGCATCGTCTCACTCCAGAACAATGCTCATGTAGCGTTGAGGCCATCTGTAACTCTGTCTTTTCATTTGCTACATCACATGTCCCATCAAACTTCAGTACAACTATGCCATCAGAGTCATCCATTTAATTTTTTTATGCCATCAGAGTCATCCATTTAATTTTTCATTTTAAAATTCACTAGTTGTGATATTTATACTTGATCTTAGCCAAGAGGCTGAGAAGTGGGCAATTATAATATCAAGCTGCTTGATGAGGTCATAATGATGTCTCCAGTTCTCTAAGTCACAATGCTGAACATCAATATTTACAGTCAACCCTAATAGCAATAGACACACATGTTTCAACTGCCTCTTTCTGTTGTCACCAACATGTGGACTGCTACAACTTGAAGACCAAATTTTAACTTACTCAAAACAAGTGTACTCAGAGATTCTTGGAATTCACATTTCTAAACTTCTGGTGCATTCATAATACATGGAGAACTATAACCTCACTCGAAATTTATATCTTCAATAATTTCTAATTCGTCAGTCAGTGTTTTTCTGCTTTTTACTGTGAGGATGTCCTTTCTCCCAACTGCTTTCATTGCATCAAAAAGGGTGATGCCACTTTGTCTCCAGAAATCCTAGCCCCTGGAGCACTTTCTTAGAAGTTGTCACAGGCTTTTTTTTTTTTAAAGATTTATTTATTTGTGCATACAGAACTGGGGTACAGGCCAGAGGCTCAGGGGAGGTGAGAGGCTTCACCAGAGACAGAGTGGGGAACAGAACAGGCAGATTGACGAAGTACACGGCTAAGGGGAGCAGCGGGCGGGCCAGGAGAGGTCTGCCACGCCATGTGGTCAACTTCCGGGTGGGCAGGAATCGAACTCATGCGGAAGCAGCTTTAGATTCTCAGTGCTGTGCTTTAACTCGGTGCGCCACCAGGGAGGGCCAGAAGTTGTCACAGGTTTTATTGCTTCTTAAGTTCAGCAATTACAGTATCAACAGCTAACATCACATTTCTCCTTAGTTTCTCTGGATTTAGCACCTTTGCTAATCTTCTCAAATCCTTCTTTGGCGATAGAGCAGGACAGTACATTGGCAGTAGAAGTTCCATCCCCAGCTTCATCATGTGTTATTGGCAATATCATGAACATTCAATTTAGCACCAATATTTTTCTGTTTCTCTTTTAAGTCAAAGGACTTTGAGACAATTGCACCATCTTTTGTTACATTAGAACTTCCCAACTCTTCAATAATCACTGTTCTTCCCTTTGGCCCTGCAGTGATAACCTTAGCATCAGCTAAAATCATGAAGGCTTGGACATCTTTACCAAATTTTACAACTTGAGCATATGCCTGAGTGAGATGACAGTCAGGGTCCTGCACACTGGCCCAATCTGGTGAAGGACTGTGGGGGATGGAAGCATTTCTTCACTGTCACTGGCAAGTGAGGCTAGGCTGCACTTTTTTTTTTTTTTTTAAAGATTTATTTATTTGTGCATACAGAACTGGGGTACAGGCCAGAGGCTCAGGGGCGGTGAGAGACTTCACCAGAGACAGAGTGGGGAGCAGAACAGGCAGATCGACGAAGTACACTGCTGAGGGGAGCAGCGGGCGGGTCAGGAGAGGTCTGCCGCGCCATGTGGTCACCTCCGGGGCAGGCGGGAATTGAACTCATGCGGAAGTGGCCTTAGCTTCTGAGTGCAGTGCTTTAACCCGCTGCGCCACCAGGGAGGGCCAGGCTGCACTTTTATGCTTAGTGTGAAGAACGAGAGAATTCCAGCACCCACTAATGACTCAATCTCCTACTATTGGAGTTAACCAAATCCCCTCAACAATCTCACTGCACAATGCCTGGGTTTGTTGTCCTGCACGAGTAAGACTTGGAGGTGGTAGCGTGTCTATAAACTGGATTAATGACCCAATGGATGAAAGGACTCATTTAAAGGTTTTTGTCTTTTACATGGTCAGAGATGGAAATTGCATATCTCGCACCTGGTGTAGACCAAACATTTAGCCGTTTGCAGCCCATTTAATTCTTACAGCAATCCTGTGAGAATAGATATTATTACAATTTCATTTTACAGATGAGTGAATTGAGGTTCTGCGATATTAAGTAATTTCTTTACCCAAGATCTTGCAGTATTAGAACCAGGATTTATGGTCTGGTTATTACCTTCTACTGCATCTGGGTATGGTCTGATCTTTTCCATTTTATGGGAGGTAGAATTAGACTCTGAGTGTAATTAGCTTGCAGGAGTTTTCTGAGCAGGAACAATTTACAGCTTGATCAGCTGACATACATCTCTCCACTGCCTTTTGAGACTTTTATTTTCAAAGTAATCATGAACCTTATCACTGTTGCAAGACATTGCGTCGCGTATGGGATCTGATAGAGCTGATGTCTTGGTTCTTGGAATCACCAACCATTATCAGACTTCAGGATTGAGTCCTTCTTTGCTTTGACTCCTTCAAAGATCTTTTCAGGAAACAGTTAAGCAGGACTGAAACTTTATGTGAAATCAGAAGACTTAAAAAAGAAAAATCTTTTATTTTTCTCACTTTCTTCAGCAACAAAATATATATGTGAGTTCCTTTTCCTTTTCTGAAACTTGCAGCACCCTCTCATCAACCTCTCCTGTCAGCTCCACAGTAATTCGTATTAACACATGGATGGCTGGAGTTTACAGTAGCTCATCATCTATTCTATTTAAGTATTTAATGAAAATGTGTGGTCTTAAAGTCACGTCACCTTGAATAGGATGGCTTCCTTTATCAACATGGAGGCCTCTGTGACCCAGTATCTTTGGCTGATATTTGGCTTTGTGAAGAGGCATGTATGGCTTTTGCACTGGTTTGACTTGGGGGAGGTTAGTTTGGAAATAGCCATTCTGCATCAAGGAAATATCTTGGTCTGACAGCCAGTTTAATCTGTCCCATCAAAGGAAGAAATTCATAGATTTTCCCCAAACAGGTGAAGCTGGTACCTTCCAACTGAGAGAGAACAATAAGGTTCCAGAAGCTTCAAAATATCCTTAAATTTGCTTCATTTTGGTTTCTCTTACTTCTCTTATCTGATCTGAAATTATCCCAATTACCTACTTATAGGATAAACCTCAGAACTCCAGCTGTAGAATTTGATTTTTCTCCAAATATAAATATGGAAACTTTATCTTAGGAGGCTCTAAGTCTCTTACAAAGATTTCTTTTATTAGCCCAAACTAATTAAGTGAGGTATCATATCTTAGACAGTGTTATGAGTTGAACTGTGTCTCCCTTCAAAACATTTGTTGAGATCCTCCTTGGTGGTGCAATGAGTTGGAACACAGTGCTACTAAGCAAGCTGCAGACACTTGAGTGCAAGTTTGATCCCTGGCCAGGTAGGTGACCCACATGGCACAACAGACCGACCTCTCCTGTCTCACCCGCTGCTCCCCTCAGCAGTATACTTTGTCATTCTGCCTTTTCTGCTCCCTGCTCTTTCTCTGGTAAATTCTCTCACCACACTACACCTCTGGCCTGTACCTCAGTTCTGTATGCATAATTAAATAAATCTTGAAAAAACAAAACAAGTCTAATTCCTGATATCTGTGAATGTGACCTTGTTGGGGACTCAGGTGTAACTAAGTCAGGATGAGGTCACACTGGACTAGGGTGGGTCATACTGAACTAAAGTGGATCTTAAACTAATGCAATAGATGTCCTTGAAACTAGAGAAGAGACATGATGCAGAGAAAATACTGTGTCATGACAGAGGCAGAGATGGTTTGATGCATCTGTAAGCCAAGGAATGCCAAGCATTGCCGAGAGAACAAGAAGCCAAAAAAAAGATATAAAGTAGGTTCTCTTTTACAGCTTTCAGAGTGCTGGTGGCTCCACTGATACTTTGGTTTTGGACTTCTAGGTTCTAGAACTGTGAGGGAATAGGTTTCTGGCTATGGTAGTTAAGATAACCCAACATAGACAGGAAAGAGAGATTGACTTTAATATACATAGTGAGTTTCCATAGAACTCTCTCCTTTGATGATTGTAGTTCAGAGAAGACACCAAGAGCTCTAGAGAGGTCACTTTTTAGGCGTGGGCTTCATTCTACCCAGAGAAGTTGAGGCCAGAGTTCTGCTCAGGCTCCAGGCATTGCCTTTCAGAAAGAACCTGAGATCAATGAGCAGACCTGCCCAGTTTACAAAGGATAAGGTGATTGGACAGGTGCCTGGAGAAAGGAGATGGCTCAGTTCTGTCTGTTGCACAAATGTGCCCAGGGTCATTTCCCTATCAAGAAACAGAGCAGGTCAATCTTTTCTTCTGCAAAATCTAGGAAGTAATTGACCCAATTCCCTTTCCTTGCCTATTTGATCATATAGCATTCTCTTTAGGTTTAGCATATATTCTCCATTCTGATTTTTTCCACCTTGAACATGGTCTACCTCTGTGTTTAAGGCCTGGCAGGAATATAATTCAGGCAGCCAATTTAGTTATGTTTTGTCTGCTTATTCCATTAGGTGTTAAAGTATTTTCATTTTTTCATTCAGAAATGAGTATTCATTGATGTGAACTCTGTAGAATATTCCCCAGAATTCCTTTCAGGTCTGAAACATCCATTCTTCCAGCTACTGGGGGATGTTGGCTGCTGAGAGCTCACAGGTGAGTCCTCCTCAGAGGTTGCCTTTGCCTGAGGCAAGCTTCCTGGCCCACAGTTATTTACTGAGTCTTCTATGCTGGAGAACAAAGTCCTGGACCTCACCTCAAGTCAGACATCTCTAGAGGGTCCCCCCAGTTCTAGAGCCCCCCTATAAGAAGGGCCGAGGCTTTTGTGAACCTACAGGACACTTTGACTTCTCCTGACAATCCTGCACACCCCTTCATTGCCCTCCCCTCCCCCACTTTCCTACAGGTCTTATTCCCGACAGCACCTTCTGCACACAAATTTCAGCCTGAATTTCTCTATCCCAGGGAATTTGATCAAAGCCATCTTTCAGCTTGATAACACATGAGGGATCAATATAGTAACTGCACGCACAGGTGGAGACACAGAATCTGAAATGCACAGAGCCTGAAGGCAGTGGAACATGTCACCGTATCTCTGTGTTGTCTCTCCTCTACTTAATGACCAGATTTCTAAGGTTCTGCTGCTCTCTGGCAGCTGAGCTGGGGGGGAACAGTGCTGCTCAGTCAACAGGAGCTGAACTCCATAACAGATGCATGTCTGTCCCTGCATTCAACTGGGTGCTGAACTGAGCTATCCAGGCATTTCAAAGGGTTTCCTATTCCCTTTTATAATGAGAAGGAAAGTCTTTGGAGTGTGGATTCATTTTCTACCTGCTGTAATAAAGTACTACAAATTGGGTGTGTTTTTAATGATTTATATACTTATGCATACAAGAACTGGAGTACAGGCCAGAGGTGTAAGGGGTGAGAGGATTCAGCAGAGACAGAGTGAGAAGCAGGACAGGTGGATCTACTGAAATACACTGCTGAGGGGAGCAGTAGGTGAGACAGGACAGGTCTGCTGTGCCATGTGGGTCAGCTCCCTGGCTGGGGATCGAACTGGTGCTGCAGTGGCTGCAGACGGCTTCATAGTGCTGAGACTTAACCCAGTGTACCACCAGGGGAGCCCACATAAGTGAACATCTCTAAATTAGTGATGCCTACATATTTGGGATTATTACCATCATGTCTATATATATCTACTTTAATCTAGTGGTCCTCAAATTTCCTTCTTCAAAGATATCCTTCTAGATAATTGTCCACTTTGACATGTGGATTCGCTTGAGAAGGCCTTGCCAATGCTGTTGCCCACATCCTACCCAGGTGTCCCAATGTCCAGTTGGAGAAACACCACAATGTGTTTTACTTTCATGGCTGTCATGTGTGTAGCCATGTATTAAACATGTTGCCCCTGCCTGTCCCACTCACTATCATTCTGATTCTACTACTCCTTTCAAAAGCTAGGTAATTGTGCATTTCAAATGTTATGTTTTTAAAGATTTAATTTTATTTATTTATGCATATAAGACCTGGGGTAGGGTCCTCCCTGGTGGTACAGTGGATTTAAAGTTAAAGCACAGTACTGCAAATAATCTAGCCACAGCTACTAGTTCGATCCCCAGCCAAGGAGGGGACCTACATGGCACAGCAGACCTCTCCTATCACACCTGCTGCTCCTCTCAGTAGTGTACTTCATCGATCTGCTTTTTTTGCCCTTCACTCTGTCTGGCGAATCCTCTCACCACCCTTGCACTGCACCTCTGATCTGTATCCCAGTTCTTTATGCATAAATAAATGAATCTTTAAAAAAAAAAAAAGAACTGGGGTGTAGGCCAGAAGTGTGGAGGATGAGATTGAAATACACTGCTGAGGGGAATAGCAGGCGGGACAGGAGAGGTCTGCTGTACCATGTGGGTCACCTCTCTGACTGGGGATCGAACTTATGCTGCAGTGCCTGGTGATAGCTTCAGAGAACTGAGACTTTTAACTACTGTGCCTCCTGGATGCCTCCATTTCAAATATTTTAATAAAGTTTTCTTTCTTTTTCTTCTTGTTAGCAATTTTATGTCATGGCGACTCAAGAACAGAAGGAAGAGGACCATAGCCTCTGTATATGGTTGTTTATTTATAGGAATAATATATAAAAATATGTAACAAGCAGCAGCACTGGCCAATGAGACCACTGATGAAAGTTAGCAATTGGCTAGGGGCTCACTCACTAAATAGTAGGCCCACTGATTCTTTCTCCATTTCTATTTAACCAGAGAGCCAGAAAATGAAGCTACAGTGGGAAAGCAAAA
Organism: Condylura cristata; assembly: GCF_000260355.1. NCBI lineage: Eukaryota > Metazoa > Chordata > Mammalia > Eulipotyphla > Talpidae > Condylura > Condylura cristata. The sequence goes on from NW_004567138.1 coordinate 2,380,108, forward strand.
ATGCCATTATTTTTATTGCTCTTTTTTGCCTAGTGTAAGACGAAGACTGAGGCCTCTACAAAATGAAATGAGAGGCCTTCGCAGCTGTTCTGTCCTCTTATCAGTGGGGTACAACAGGTGTGACTCTAGAACTTTGAGAAGAAAGCAAGATGGACATTGATCCACCTTGAATTCATTTACTTAGAGCTTTGCCCCTAGGATTATGGTTTGTAGACACCCAATGGCTTTGAGTGGTTACCTCTGGAAAACATGTCCAAGGCTCACCTTTACCCTGTTACAGAATCAAGGCTAAATTCAAAGGAGATACACTCCCCTCCAGCATGACATACAAATATAGTAGTTCAGAGTCCATGTCTTTTCTTTAAAAAAAAATGTGGAATTGCCATCTCCTGTTCACTGAATAGAATATAATGAAATTAACCTCAAAAATGCAAAGTGGAACTGGAAAAAGCAATGAACTGGAGACTATTAGCTCTTTATAAATTTTTCTATCTGTATAGATTAAAATCATTCTTATTGAAAACAGCAATGCCGTAATTTCCTCCTTAAATATGCTTTAGATAGAATTACTTTAGAGACAGTTTGGAGTCTCTAAACATTAACTTAGTAGTTCTACTAATTTTTCTGAAGATTGTTTTCATATGACTAAATTTCAATGATTTATTTTATACAATGTAAACACAAATAAAATGGTTTAAAGACTCTAAAAAAAAAAAAAAAAACCGTGGAATCTGGGAGGCAAAGGACAGACCATCCCAAGGTTAGCCTTTTCATTACTGGTCAATTGCTTTGACCTCTTAACTTTGTAACTGGCCAAGAATTCCATTACTTCATGGGTAACCATGTGGCTGCCCCATTGAGCAAATGTTGATTTAACCTTTTGGGTCTCCCGAGACACTTCTGAAGTCCATTCCATCAGGGACTAAGCTGTTAAAACAGGGAGAACTTTATTTGTTGTTCAAAGAGTATTTATAGAAAATTGCAATATTAACTTTTCCATATGAATCAATCAATAAATTTACTGCCACTTTTACAAGCTAGAAGTAGAGAAAAATGTTCTTACTTTAAAAGCTTCTAATACTGTATATCTGCTTTTTAATTTCCTGTCACATGCTTAAATAGAACTTTTACTGTCCATTAATTTGACTATAAAATATTATTTCCATTAAATAACAGTCAAAAATTAACTTGGCCCAAATAGTACATTTCCTCTTATATATGCACAGACTTACTTTGCTCATTTTCTTTTTCCTTCCAGTCTTTGGAAAAAAAGTTTTAATAAAATAAAACTTCCGACATTAAATATTCTGAAAACTTTAAAGTCCATTTTGGACTCAACTGCAATGGCAAGTGAAGCAAAAGCTAAAATAAACAAATGGCCATTTCAAAGTAAAAATGCTTCCACACAGCAAAAGAAGCTGTCATTAAAGCCAAAAAACAGCTTACTGAATGGAAGAAAATGTTTTCACATCACATATCCAACAAAAGTCTAATACCCCAGATCTACAAGGACACACACCATTCACCCAAGAGAAAACAACCCAGTTGAAAAATGGGCAGAAGTGTTAAGTAGACACTTCTCTGACAGGTCAGTGGACATAGGAAAAAATGTTCAACATCACTTGTCATCCAGAAAATGCAAACCTAAACCATAAAGAGCTACCACCTGTGAGAATGGCCTTATCAAAAAGACCAGAAACAACATGTGCCTCCCTGGTGACGCAGAAGGTTAAAGCACAGCACTAAGAAGATTAAGCCACTTCCGCATGAGTTCGATCCCCGCCTGCCCCAGAGAAGATCCACATGGCCTGGCAGACCTCTCCTGACCTGCCAGCTGCTCTCCTCAGCAGTGTACTTCGTCGATCTGCCTGTTCTGCTCCCCACTCTGTCTCTGGTGAATCCTCTCACCCTCCCATCTCTGGCCTGTATCCCAGTTCTGCATGAATAAATCAATAAATCTTTTTTTTTTTTTTTTTAAAAAAAAGACCAGAAACAACAAGCATTGACAAGGTTAGCAAGAACACGGAAGCCCCTTACACTGTTGGTGGACATGAGGGAAAACAGTATGGTGATTTCTCAAAACATTCAAAATAAATCAATCATATGATCCAGCAAGCGCTCTCTTAGCTTTCTACCCCAAAAAATGTAAAAGTATTAACTCAAAGGGATATATGCTTCTATATTCCTTACAACACTATTTACAATTGCCAACTCATCGAAAGAACAATGCCCAAGGACAGACGAGGGGATGCGAAAGTGTGATATATATAAATAATGAAATATTACGCAGGTATGTAGTTATAGATACAGATATAGATATATATATATAGAGAGATATATATATATAGAAAAATGAAATCTTGCCACTTGCTACAATATGGGTAGAATTGGAGGGGGATCATGCAAAACAAAATAAATCAGAAGGAGGAAGACAAATCCCACATGAGTTTGTTCCTATGTGGAATATAAACAACAAAGCAAATAAACAGACAAAACAAAACCTTACAATCTGAAAGCAGAACTGAGATTATCAGAAGGGGAGGAGAAGTGGGAAGATGGAGGTGGGGGAGGGAGGAGTAATGGAATGTTGTGGATTATTGGTACTTTGGTGGTAGGTCAAAGTGTGATAACATATGTTTGTAGGTGTGTGAACCTACACCCTTAAAACATACAAATATTGTAAATCAACATTATCTCAATAATATAAAACAAAATTTTAAGTCCAAAACAAAATAGGATAACACAATAAAAAAAAAAAAGAAAATGTTTGAGTCAAATGAACACAAACTACTCTTTAAAAAAAATTAGTTTACATTGTGATTTGTACAACTATCTTACTGGACAATATCTGCTAATTTAAATTCTTTTTAAGTGTTACTATCTCGAAGTTTCCTTTTTGTAGTTTCTAATTTGATTTAATTTAGAGAAAGAACATTTGCTTCAGATAGAATGACAACGAAAGAGCACATTTTAGCAAAACTTGTATAATGCCACTCTTTTATAATAAGCAATTCCTATGTACTTGTAATCTTTTTACTATCACTTGTTAATGAGTTTATGCAAAGCAGTAATACTTTAGTACATGATTCTTTGTTCACTTGAAAAAAAATTATGTCTCTGAGTGGTTACCATAATGAATCTTTTAAATAACTATTTTATTAAAGATAAATTCAACTGAAGAATAGTTTTGCTTATTTTGAATTGCATATACAATATTGCCATGATACTTACTTGATGAAGATTTGCTTTATTAATTTTTTTAAATTAAGAAAGTAATACTTGCTTTGTTTTTCAGAAGTTTCAAACTGATTCCCAATCATTCTTTTTTATTAAGAATCTCAAAGTGTTTTTTACTAGCTCATACAGAAAAATACCAAAATTAAAGTGTGTATAACTCAGTGAATTGTAACAAAGTGAGCTCCATATGAGCAGCCATGAAGATCAAGGTAAAAAATTAGCAGGACTCCAAAATCTCCTTCTGGTTACTTTCCCAATCACTACCCCTCCCCTTTTCTTCTCCAAAACACTACCATATCCTAACTTTCATAACACTATACATTGTTTTTTTTTTCTCTTGTACTGTTTATAAATGGAGCTATATATTATGAGTTCTTTCATTTCTGACCATTTCACTCAGGATGTTTGTAAAAATGCATTTGTAGCACTGAGTGTAGCTAACTATACCTATTTTCATTGTTTTAATAAATCATGTGACTATACCAAAAATAATGCATCTATTCAACTATTGATAGACATCTTGGTTGTTTCTAGTTTGGAATTTTGGATGGCTAATTCTATATGTCAACTTGACTAGCTCACAGGATGCCAGATGGTAGGTGGGTCAAACATTCTGTACGTTTCTGTGACGGTGGTTTTGGGTAACAATAATACTTAAATCTATAGACTGAGTAAAGTAGACTGCCTTCTCCAGTGTGTATGAGCCCTGTCCATTCATTTGAAGACCTCAATAGAACAAAAAGGCTGACTATCCCCCAAATAAGTGACTTCACCTGCTCAAACATCTTCAAGTTGGTTATCAGTGTTTTCTTGACTTCACAATTGAACTGAAACATCACATTTGGGGCTCAGGCATGATGGTCTTTGGGGTAGAACTACACCATGAGATACTGTAGTTCTCAGGCCTTCATACTCAGACTAGAACCAAGCCATTGAAACTCATAGGTCTCCAGTTCAACTCAATCTATAGATCATGGGACTTGCCTTCTTCTATAAGCGTCTGCAACACTTATTTAAAATATATGTAATATATATATAGATTTGCACACACACACAAGAACCCTGACTAATACAAGGCGCTGATCAACAGTATTACTATAAATACTTTGGAACACATATTTTTGATGTCCACGTGCACACACTTCTCTTAGCAAGACATCTAGTAGGGTGAATTGCTAGGCTAAAAGGAAAACATGTATTCAACTTTAGTAGAAATTGGCCAATAGTTTTCAGAAGTGATTATGCTAACTTTCCACCACCCCCATGCTGTCCATCAACAAGTTTTAAGTGTTCCTTCATGCCACACCCAGGCCAAGTTGATGTTGGTTTTGAAGTTATCAGTCTTCCATTTTTAGCATTTCTGTTGGTTATGCAGAAGTAATGCATTTTGTTTTAGTTTGCAATTTACAGATGACTAATGAGGTTGTGAACCTTTTCATATGTTTACTGGACAATTTAGCTATTCCTTTCTATGAAGTATTGATGCAAATCATTTTTCCTTTTTTTTTCTTGATATGTACAGTAGATGTTTAAAACTGAACATGTGACCACCTTTTCTCTATATTCTTTGAATTGTTCACTTGTTAAAGGAAATAGTCTGGACTCTACATGAGAAAAATATGTAGTGTAGATGAAAATATAAGTTCACCAACAGTAGCTCTGAAAGGTTCTTCCTTTACTGTACAATTTGTGTTAAAATTCTTCTAGTTTTTAATCTTAAAAATTTAAGGAGCACACTTCAGTTTCTATTTTGTGATTAAATTTAAAATCTATTGACTTTTTATCATATAAATTCAGTCACCCAAAATTGTCCTCAGCTCACAGTAGGCATCAGCAAATTCTTGCCTTGGAAAAGGAAGGAGGAAGAGAAGAATAGATAGGATCATTATATCCATATTTCTCTTATTTTTCTATACACATATGCCTGTAATATCTTTTTTTTACCTTTTCAAGATTGATAATGTTTATACTTTGTTCTATATTATGATTTCCTTCCACACTTTATCTATAGGTTGTTTAAAAAAAAATTTAGGACTAATGAAAGCAGTTATTGAAGTAACTCACCATGACAGATTGCATTTCCACAAAAGGATGGTGACAGGGGGAATTCCACTCTGAAACTAAATGAATATTTGGGTTAATTGTGGAGTCTCTAAACTTCTTCAGATAAATAACACTTCCATCTCTATCCATGCCCTCATCCCCTGCTCAAGAAATCTCACTCCACAAAATGCAGTTTTGGGGACTCCAGCAGTTGTGCAAACCTTCTCGCTAGTAGAATGAGGGGAAAGGTTCTGAGTGTCCCAATTTTCCAAGGTTACTGTACTCGGTCACTGCCTTTTCAACACATTCTTATTGTTGTTGTTGTTTTACCTACTAACTGCACGTGTGGGTGCTTGCTCTAGGTGAAGCCGAAGCTTCCTCATTTGCATAGCTGGGTTCGTGGCTTCCTGAGCTTTTGTGTGTTGATATGGTCCCATCTGTGTTCTGATGCTTAGAAATGTATCCAAGTCATAAACATTTCTGCTGATGACACTATTTGTTTTTAAAAATCTAGTACACTTATTCATCCTTTATCTTTTATTGTCATTCCAATGGAATCTTGGACACACGGTGGGCAGACACACATATTCTGCCTGACTTGCTTTGAAATATCTTATTTTCAGTTAAAGAGATGATATAGGCCCTCCCTTGTGGTACAACTAGTTAAGATGCAGCACTGCAAACTAGCTGCAGATCCTTCAGTGTTTGATCCCCTGCCCCAGAGGTGACCCACATACTTGGGTCAGACCTCTCCTGAAGCACCTGCTGCTTACTCAGCAGTGTACTTCATCAATCTGCCTGTTCGTCTCCCCACTTTGTCTCTGGTGAAGCCTTTCACCACCCCTGCAACTCTGGCTTGTACCACGGTTCTGTATGAATAAATAAATAAATCTTTCAAAAAATAAAAATAAAAGGTCCTTAATTTTAAAAAAAAGAGAGACTATATAAGCATATTAATTTTTCTAATGAAAAAACTGGGGTTCAAGAATCAGTAGAATTACTTTGTCCATTATCCAATCATAACAAGTAGAGTGACATAGTTCTGATGTTTGTATGCATAAATTTGGTCTTTGAGTCAGACAAGTTTGGGTGGACACTTATTTGCTTCACTTACTAGGTGGTGATGGGCAACTACTTCAACTCCCTGGGGCTCAGTTTTTTCATCTGTAAAACAGGTATAATGATACCTTCTTCTTAGGGCAGAGATTGTAAAGATTTGAGTGTCCGGTGTGGTGGAGTCTCTTATTGGTAGACAGCGGCAACAGCAGCTGCAGAAATACCACTCTCCTTCCAGCCATGAGACATTTGCCCTGTTACTCTAGTTTCTCTGAAACAGTGTTATTCTAATTCATTAAGAATTATGAAAACTTATGAGCTTGAATTTTGTTTGGATAACCTTCAACCTCTGGTTTTATCTCCAAATTGCAGAGACCATAGAAAAGATAAAAAGGTACAAATTAAATGCAGCTGATGGAACAGCATGAACAAAATAATAATGCCTATGTTTTTATAAAGAAGATTTTCTGATATTTATCTCATTAATTCTTTAAAGCATTGTGATATATGTAGTTTAGCTATTTATAGAATATTTATCCAATAAGCCTCTTTGGGGGGAGGGGCATCTGTTATGGTACAGGAATAGTTTTTCCAAGGAAGACAGGATTTTGGAAAGAGTGAATGAAATCAAAAATATCCTCCTGAAACTGAAGCCTTTGTTCTAAATGGCAGGAATGCAGTTTTAATAATTAAAACAGGTGGGCCTCAGTAAACTGTGAAAAGCACTATCCAATATTAAGAATTTAAATCTTCTGGACTTTTTTTTTTTTTTAACAAGGGCGTCTTATACAGAACTCCAATATACAAAAGAGGCAGAAATAAAATAGACCCAAAAAATTAGACAAAAGTAAGGTTGCCCTGCGAAGGAATGAAGCCAATGAAACAGCTTTACCTTTGTTTCTGCCAGTACTGTACCCACAGAGTCACAGGTAATACCTTTAGAGGCCTGGGGAACAAACTAAAAACTATTGCTCCAACTTATTCCAAGGACACATTTTCTAGTTTCTATGAAAAAGCTATCATTTTAAAGTCCCTTCTTTATGTGTTCAACCAAGAGTCACAATAGTTTTGATCCTTCCAGTAAGCATTCCTTGGAAGACATTTTCTATCCTATTATTATGGTAAGGAAACCAAACTTCAGAAAGGCATATATCTTGGCCCTCCCTGGTGGTGCAAAGGGTTAAAGTGCAGCAGGGAGCTGCAACCGCTTCAGCGCAAATTCAATCCTAGTCAGGGAGGTGACCTACATGGATGACAGACCTCTCCTGTCTCAACAGCTGTTCCCCTCAGCAGTGTATGTTGTCAATCTGCCTGTTCTGCTCCCCACTCTGTTTCAGGTGAATCCTCTCACCGCCGCAGACTTCTGGCCTGTACCCCTGTTCTATATGCATAAATAAGTAAATCTTTATTTAAGAAAAACAAAAAGGTATATATCTTACACACATCTTACAGCTTTTTACTAAACAATTGACTCCAAATTCCATGTCTCTTTCCTACCTCAAATTGAACAAGAAAATAGCTAACTCCTTTCTGGCAATAAACATCTATAATTTCATGATGCCTTAGAAGAGTATGCAACATTGATCAAAACAATAAGCCAAAACCCAGATAGTGAATGGACTATAAATATGTTTAGCTTTTATGAATACTTTTGTTTTTTGAATAAGATAAGATTGGTTTATCATAAGACTATATGATTTAGGGCAATAGGTTCACACTTCTTTGGATGCTTGGTGCCAGAGAGATTGATTTTTAACTAGAACCTTTTCTTTAGTCATTGGCTCTTTCAAAATTTTTGTAGCAAGAAATGTCATCTTAGTGCTTTCCATCCCAAATATTTTTCCTTGGTTTCATCTTTATCAACACGAGGCCCTATTACTTGCTTTCTTATGCTCATAGAGGTCTCTGTTAACTTCTGGTTGATCATTGACTTTCACTCATGTTCTGTCCATTCTAAATTCTCTGTGTTCTCACATGAGATTGTCCTGTACTTAGAACCCCATGACATGAACTCTGCCCTTCAGGAACTTCTCATTGGGTAAGAATGAGGAAGACTTATCTGGAAGAAATAGCAAGAAACACACACTACCTAAGCCATGAGGAGCACAGAGATTATAAAAGACTGGAGCCCACTGTGCTAGTGGAGGAAGATGGGCTTGAGTGGAGCCCCGGGGTAGGTGGCATCTGAGTAAGAGGGAAAGTGAGATAAGGATAGATTCGGGGGGGAATAAGCAGTTATAGGACCTCCCTGCAGTTATAAGACTAGCAAGCATGAAGTTATTTTTTGATGACCCTATATTAGGTGTTTTTGTGTTCATTTTGAGGTAGGAAAGAGACATGGAATTTGGGGTCAGTTGCTTAGTAAAAAGCTGTAAGATGTTGTGTAATATATAAACGTTTTTTTAAAAAATAAGGATATATTTATTTATGCATAGAGAACTTGGGTGCAGAAAGTTATTCCTTGTAATAGCACCTCATTTCATTTGAGGAAATAAAAAAGAATGTCTCATGAAAAGGGAGAAAAGACCACTTGGGGCAGGAATTATGTAGTTTCAAGCCCTTCTAAGACAAAACTTTGGGATTGTACTGGTTTTGTAGGGCTGCCATTAAAAAGTACCATAAACTGGATGGTGAGAACAGCTATGGAGACCAGAACACTGAAATCAAGGTGCTGGCTGGACTGTGTCCCTCTGAGATAGACAGGGGAGAATCCCAGCTTATGGCAACTTATTGGAATTGCTTGACTTTGCAGCTACTACACTTCAGTCTCTCTCTACATGGACATCTTCTCTCTGCAAGTTTCTCTCCAGTTCTTTCAAGAACACCTGCTCTGTTGGAGTAAAAACCCCTCTTACTCCAGGCTAACTGCATCTTAAATAACTACTTCTGCAATGACCCTCACCCCCCCCACCCCCATGAAGTAGTTTTTTGAAGTGCAAGGGGTTAGGACTTCAGCATTTTTCTGTGGGACACACATCAGTCCAAGACAGAAGAGGACAACTATGGATTTCTAAGTGGTAGGTTTAACTGGAGAGTGGGTGTGGTTTTGAGGATCAGTTAGCATCTGCCTCAGAGAATAGTCCTCTGCCTGTCCTGCCCATGGATTTCTATTTGGTTCTTTGAAGAGAATAAGGTCAGGTGAAGCTGTAAGAGTGCTTACCTCACAAATCTCTGGGGATATGATGGAATGAGGGGAAACACTGGGAGACATTCATCTTATAAGGAAGGAAATCACGGAAAGCAGTTAATTGTCACCAGAGTAAGAGAAACAAACTTCTGTACCATGGCCAACAACATAACTGGACACTAATTTGACTTGAATCTAGAAGGTTAAAACAGCCTTGATAGTAAAATGTTATTTTCAGGGAGAACATGAAAAGGACTTGGTTGGAAAATTTACTGAACAATTGTAGGCAAGTAGATTCAGGTAAAAAATGTCAGAGGTATTGGGACAACTGAAAAGTCAGTTGAAAAATATATAGAGCCCTCCCTGGTGGCACAACGGGTTAAAGCACAGCACTGCAAAGCTACCTGCAGCCACTTCAGTGTGAGTTTGATCCCCGGCAGCCCAGGGACCCACATGGTGCACCCACTGTGTCTCTCCTGTGTCACCCACTGCTCCCCTCAACAGTGTACTTCATTGATCTGCCTGTTGTGCTCCCCACTCTCTGGCGGATCCTCTCACCACCCCTTGCCCTCTGGCCTGCACTCCAGCTTTTGTATGCATAAATAAATACACCTTCTAAAAAAAAAGAAAAATATGTAGTTGGAGCCATGTCCCTCAGAATACCAAAAAAACTCCAAATGAGTTAGAGATCCCAATGTAAAACATGAGTGCATTTACTTTCCTGAGAAAATTTGAGTGAATTACAAAACTAGTGTTTCTGCAACTTCAAAAAGAAAATATATATATCTATACAAAATAAAATATATATATCTATACATATTTCATATATATATAATATATATTTATTTTTATATATTTTAATATAAAACATATGTATCTGTTTATATAATTTGTGTCTAGCAAAAGTCAAAAGACAAATGAAAAACAGAAAAATATTTTCAACTTTTATCAGTAAGGGACTAATTTCCCAAATAGTTATAGCACTTTTAAATAAGTCATCATAATCAACAATTACATAAAAGAAACATTGATAGAAAAATGAGCAAAATTCAGAGAATTCCTGAAAAAAAAAAAAGGAACTGGCCTTTAAACATATAAAGAATGTTTAATCAAACTTATATTAAGGGAAACAGGAAATTAATGTTAAAATGATTCAGAAATATTTCTCACATATCATATAGATGACAAATGCAAAGTTCAACAAGGTGTTCTGTTGACTGGGCTTGTAGTATCTGGTACTTCACTTAAGGCAGTGGGGAATGTCAAATAAAACAGTCTCTGTGGAGAGGAGTTTAGCAACATCTAACAAAATTGTATTTCCCTTTGACCCAGTTTCCTGGTAAAACTCAAAATACACAGCCCCACTGTGAAATAAGTTTGCACAAAGCCATTAATTGGTGAATTATTTGTCGTGACAAAGAACTGGAAATACAATGTCCATCAACTAATACACGATTTATAAATTAGCAGTAGAGATTAGCACAACAGAGAGTACTCAAATTGCCACATAAAAATAACAAGTTCTAGTTGCATGAAACATTCTTTAGCACACATAGCTGAGTTAAAAAAAAAAAAAATCAGGGCCCTCCCTGGTGGTGCAGCCAGTTAAAGCGTAGCACTGTGAAACTAAAACCACTTTAGCACGAGTTCTATCCCTGGCCCATATGTGCCCACATGGCACAGCCGACCTCTCCTGACCAGCCAGCTGCTCCCCCCAGCAGTGTATTTCAGTTAATCTGCCTGTTCTGCTCTCCACTCTGTCTCTGGTGAAACCTCTCACCTCACCTGCACCTCTGGCCTATATGCATAAAAAACTAAATTTTTTTTTTTAAAGTGAGTCAAGTTCTAGGTTTTATTTGTATAGGAAATAGAAAAATAAAAACACTTTATAAAAAACACTTTATCAGTAAATTACTTATGAATGCATGCAGTTATGTTTGTGTATATATCCTTGTTATTTGTAGAAAGAAACTCTAGAAATATAAAGTGGAAGCTATGTTCATCCTATGTTCATCTATAATAGATGTGGAGGGGAGACCGTGGTAGAGCAGATGGAAATGTCATGGTCTCAGAGATGTATTCTTTGAGAAAGCCTTTTAATATGGTTTTGATTTGAACCATGAAAATATGTTTAACAATGAAAAATAGAATTCAGTGAAATAGGAAAAGAAAAGTAGGTTATTAAACAACCACTAGAAATTACAAGGTTCTTGAGTTAAATTTTCTCAACATAATGAGAGCCACACAATACCTGGTGTTCAGAGATCTTTGAAAATGTTAACAGACATGGAGAATGAGTGTTCAGTCCAGGTACTCAATAGTATGTTTACAACTGGCTTTGGAATGGGAAAGGAGAATGATAAATAATGTTAAGTCTGGTAACAGACAGACTGGGGTTCACGTCAAAACTTGATACTTCTTGGGAAGTGAGTTTAAGAAAGAAACTTCCTAGTGTTTGTTAAAATGTGAATGGATATGGATTGAATATTATGCAGTCATAAGAAGGAAGTCCTGCCCTTCCTTCTCCAAGACATGGTTCCCTTGAAGACATGGTGTTAAGTGAGATACATTAAAGACAATGCTGTGTGCTTTACATGTGGGCTCTTCACAAGCCAAACTCAAAACAAAGAGTAGAATGGGAGGAAGACAAGATGGGGAAGAGGGGGGGGACAGTAGGAATAGAGGAGCTGTTATTTAAGGGTACAAACTTGCAGCCAGTAGATAAGTAAGTCCTGGAAATCTAATGCACAGCTTAATGATGATAGTTAACAAAATACCATATTATAAACATCAAGGTGTCTTAGAGCCTACATCTTAATTATCCTCACCACAAAAAAGGAAGCGATAATTACATGACATGATAGAGGTATTAGCTAACATGATGGTGGTAATCATATTGTGGTATATGAATGTATCAAATCAACACTTGTACAACTAGAAAGGTCTCCCAAGGGCTTGGGAACTGGGGTGCTGGCTCTGCAGAGCGGGAGACACCCACTTGCCCAGGGACCCAGAATTTAAACCCAGTTACTTCCATCTCCACTGTCTGCTTCTGTCTTCCTGTACAGTGTGATTTCTCTTCCTTTCTGGAATTCCCCAGAAACAGTTATGACAGAGTTTAGATTCCTTTCTTTCCTTTTGACCATTCACTAAGAAAGGTGATTCAGTGTCTGCAGTGGGAGGAAATGATCTTTGAAAAGTACATGCAGGAGATGATTCAATCTTTGAGCCCAATTTGGCTGTCACTGGTGACCACTCCTGGTATTATTTTTTCATTCATATAATTTGTCTCAAAAGAGGCAGACATTTTCCAGTTACTGTAAGTGTCAAAAAGTGTCTGCAATGGATGAACAAAGAATAGTTGGGGTCATGGACAGGAAACAAAAGTGATCCCTGGTCTGGATTCCAAAGTTGCTTCCAGTACATTCTAATTCCTGGTATATTAATCAATTTCTGAGTCTGAGAGATGAAGGAAAAGGAAAAAGAAACTGTATTTAGATAAATTGATCTTGAAGTACATTCATTCATCCCCTCATTCATTCACTTTATTCCTCCAATACACAGGCATTGACTATCTATTTCACCCCTCTGAATTCTAGTTGGGGAAGGTAAAAACTAAGAAACCTGATTTAGGGTACCGACTATGGTTTAGATGTGAATCAAAAAATCAAGTCAAATTTTGGTTCTTAGATTTGAAAGGAATCTTAAGTTTCATCTTGTGTTACCCCCTTATCTCACAGATCCAGAAGAGGAGGCCCAAAACAGTCCTGCCCAGTGTTACAACAATTTAAGAGAAGCACCAAGAATCTCTCCAAGCCTAGGCTATTTCCATCACAACCCACTGAATGAGCAAAATTTTTAAGAGTATGGAAGAGAGGAAAAAGGGCTCAAGAATATATGTTTATTTGCATGACAGAGAAGGTGAGTTGATGGCTTAATTTTCCTTCTTAAAATCTGGAAGAAGAGAACTCTTTAATGACAGGTGCAGGGTGGGTGGAGAAAATATATTTAATGAATCATTTCATGATTCACTCAAAATTCAGGCTTCTTGGGAGAACATCTTTTAACATCCAGAAGGAAGGCTGTGGTCTGCTTTCCTGAACTAATGAAAAATGAGTCCTCTTACTATCTTACATACTGGTTTCCTCTTCAAAATATGTCCTTTTGAATAAAAAGGCCTAGCTAATCATGTTTGAACTTGGACTCACTTGGTCTCTATAGAAACCACAGAGAATCTCCACAAGTCACAGGAAAAGGCCACTTGACATCTTGCAGTGCAATAGACAGGCCCTTTACATCATATCATTCCTCTTGCTGCTGGAAGGTGGACTAAGCAAAGAAGACACCATCAAGCTCACATTCGAGAGCTGCAACATAGAAACCTGTGTGCAGCCAGTTTGAGTCCTGAAGCTGTTGCTGAGTTCAAATGTCCCTAATGACCATCACTGCTTGTAACTGACCGTTCCACCACTCCATATGGCTCACTTACACTGTCCTCCACCACCCCCCTAAGCCCAACTAGCACTGGACTTCTTGATAATTTATAGCTACAAGAAAGTGCTTTAACTGCTTAAGACAGATCATCAAAATGAAAAGTAGATGACACGGCAAGTTTTTCTT
>NW_004567138.1:2394290-2401755 GCF_000260355.1 Condylura cristata
TTCACCAGAGATAGAGCGGGGAACAAGAACAGGCAGATCGGCGAAGTACACTGCTGAGGGGAGCAGCAGGTGGGTCAGGAGAGGTCTGCTGCGCCATGTGGGTTACCTAACTGGCTGGGGATCGAACTTGTGCTGCAATGGCTGGACAGCTTTGTAGCACTGTGCTTTACCCCATTACACCCACTAAGAGAGTCCAAGTTTTGTTTTTGTTTTTGTTTTCATATATAAAGTCTGCAGGTAAGCAGCCTAGTGCATCTACAACCACCCACACTAAAAAAACCTTTAGTGAAACAGGTTTCCTCCATTAAATTTTCCCACCAGCCATCCCCAGGGTCTGACTCTCATCTACATGGAGCAAAAGCTATCACATCCTCATTGTAGAAAGCAGAAAACAAAAGGAATGCTACAATGAGTATGCGCCACCTTACACTTGACGGAGATTTTACTGCATTGCTACACCACTTGTGAATTCACATCTCATTGACCTGCACTTACTACTGGGTGACAACTGGTTGCAGAGAAGGTGGCCCTCACAGTCAAGCATGGCCTCACTGCTGAGGCATTGCTTACCTTCTGAGAAGTGTATCCGTGGGCAGCATTGCTGCTGTGCAAACCTCACAGCATGTGCTCATGCAATCCATGGCTACACAGAGGAACCCCCTTGCACATATGATCTGCTTTAACCAATGCAGAGAGCTTGCAGTGCTGTGCTTTAACCCACTATGCCATCAGGGAAGGTCCTTTGTGTTCTTTTCAAAGCAGGGTTCTATTCGGAGGGCGGAGAGCCAGATCCCCTGACATACTGTGTCTAGGGCCTTGTAAAGAACAAAACCTTCCCATTCTTCCCAGTCCAAACTTAATTTTGGCATGAGTGGGCCTCAGTCCATGGATTGAAATGGTCTTCAGATAATCAAGGACCGAGATCCTCAGGTCTCAGTGCTGATGGAGAGCTTGCCTCTTAAAACAGAAGCAGGGGTGGGATGAAGTTATTAGGCAGAGGAGCCTGTGACATGACTTGGCATGGGCTGGGATGCGTTAGCAGGTGTGCCCCAGGCAGGGGTGTGTACCCAGCGGGCACAGCATGCTTCAGCAGGGCACACCTGAACTCAACACGGGTCCTGCCCTGGGGCACGCACTGACCAGGGAAGCCAAGGGGTCTGAGTTTAAGGTCAGCTGTTGAGGGAAAGCCGGGGACTCCAGCACCTGAACCCCCAGAGGCTCTGGTGCATGGAGAGTAGGTTCAGAAACAACAGTTGCTGTTGTCTTATTTATGGGATAATCCTGCCTATCTCTCCCCAGGATCAGAGAGCCTCATATTTTAAGGCAGTCTGTTTTTACAGCTTCCAGGAACAAAAGTCACCACAGCACATTCAAGAATCAGAATATCATTTTTCAGGGATTGAGCTTCAAAATAGATTTTTGAACTCCCAGCAGACACAATGGCTTGTCAGAAAGAGTTTCTTGTCTCAATGCCTGGCTCCTGGGTATTAAAAGCAAATGTCTCTGCCAAAAGCAACAGATTTGGGGGGAAAAGCTTGATCATAAGGACCGAAGAATTAGTGTTCTCAGTCCTTAAGTTTGATCCTGTCTGGAAGGAGTTTCAGGAAGGAGGTGCCAGAGAGAAGCAGAGATGGGGCTTGGGTGCTTCCCTGGAGGCAGGAGACATACAACCCCCACATCAGCATAGGGATTTTGCAGGATTGGGGCTCTGAGGGTTGGCAGGCACCCACTTGCCCAGATGTGGTGCAAGAAAGATGACAGCACTGGGCAAGGACCTCATGCCTACGCCCAAGACCGCCCAGAGGCATTGGGGTAGCACTGGGGTTTTCTGAGGGCTCCCCGAGTAAAGGAGACAGTGGCGGTGTAGTCGAGGGCAGTGTGCTAGGGACAGACACATAGAATATACCCAGGGCAGCAACTGGCTGGCCCAGAGTTCAGGTGTTACTCCAAGGATGGAGCAGGCAGCCAAAGCATAAGGCTGGCGAGATTTGGGGTGTTCTGAGGTGCAAGTCAAGTCATTTCTGCCATGAGGAAACTGCTCAATACAAAACTTAGTACAGTTATGGTAGAAGTCTCTAGGCTTGGCACTCGGGAGTTTACAGCATGAGGGACTTGAAGTTGTTACAAAACCAGCATTAAAAAATTGGGCCCTCCCTGGTGGCGCAGCGGGTTAATACACTGCAAAAGAAGCTTAAGCCACTTCGGCAAGAGTTTGATCCCTGCCTGCCCTGGAGGTGACAACATGGAGCGGCAGACCTCTCCGGACCCGCCCGCTGCTCCCCTCAGCAGTGTACTTCGTTGATCTGCCTGTTCTGCTCCCCACTCTATCCCTGGTGAATTCTCTCACCCTCCGCATCTCTGGCCTGTACCCCAGTTCTGTATGAATAAAAAAATAAATCTTTAAAAAAATTGTATTTTATCTCAGACCCCTAAACAGTGAGAGAAAGATGTTATTTTTGAGAGTCTCATGTGAGATGGATAGAGTTACTGGGAATTTTCAACACAAATTGATTTCCTACAAATTGCTATGAATAGTTATGTTTTTTCTTAGTGACAGATTTAATCAAATTCTATTTAACCAACCATTATTCATATTTGTGGAGAAATAATTAGATAGAAATCTTATCAAACAAGGATAGCCCAAGGAGGAAATAATTGGCTTCTCAAGGATCCCCAAAGAACCCTAGTCCTTTGCAATCTTCCAGAGTTGCCTACATTCCTGGTGGCTCCCACAGCCTCACACGATTTTGTTCTGCCTTCCCCTTCAATCCCAGCAAAAGTGGGATAATTATGGACATGATACCTGAGCAGGCTATGGGTACAATACATGATGGTGGGGGTTGGGAGGATTCTGGCACTGATTTTTTGATACACATCTTGGTACCTCCAAGCATCATGATTTCCACCCCCCACTCCCAACCCCCCCCCCAATTATGAGAACATAAAGGTATCTGTAAATGCCTTTACTGGAGGTACCAGAGGGCTGATTCCCTCCACCTGGTGGCTCTAGACCAGATTCTGACGTAGCATTCTTAACCTCTACTTTCCCACATGGAGAACTGGGATAGTATAATTTCCACATAAAAATACTGTAGAAGTTAATATCTGTCTGAGGACCTGGCTTTGAGCATGCTCACTAGTGTACCTCGCTATTTGGCCATGTTTTCTGAAGTGAAGAATGACTGTGAGCCTCTTCCATGTCGATCTCTTTTGGAACCTCTGAGTAGAATTTGCTGAAGATTGGTTCTAACCAGTCACCTATTTTGAGATCAGCCACAAAACTGTGTCCATGCATCATTCCTTATTTTTAAGGTGGAGATGGGGGGAGCCCTGAATATTTCACTTCTCTTTGGCAGGAACACTGGAAAGCCTGGATTTGACAAGGGACAAATGACTTGTCAGTCCCATAAGTTCATCCAAACTCTGGGACACGTATGGACACTCAAGGGGCTGTTGTTCCTATGGTAAGTATTGAATTATGTTAGACAAAGATCAGAGCACAGCTTCTAACTTCCCAGTGGATGCTAAAAATAGCTGTGAAGCTGCGGTTTCCTTATATGGAGCAGGGATGAGAAGACTTAAACATATCTAGCCACTCAAAGTCACCTCTATTTAAATAAATAGCAACTAAATGGAGTGGGCTTTGCCAAAGAAAGAGAAATATAGAAATGAATTTCTAAATTGGGTGTTAAAATAAAGGACATAGAACATAAAATTCTATTCAACAAATACGACAAAATATAAAACTACACACTGTAAGATTTTGATTATCTTAGGGCCCTTTAGAAAGGGCCCTAACTTTTTAAAGCTAATAGCTGAATTTTCTATAGAGCTCAGGACTTAAATCTTTAAGTACAATTTTTTTTTAGCACGAATCTTTTTAAGACTCAAACGGAAGACTCTAAAATAGATCACACTCCCCTATATTCTTAAACAGTTTAAGAACAAAATCTAATTTCTTCTTTCTTGGGAGCACAATTCATTCTTCTTAATATCAACTTATGTTGACATTAACCCCTGGTAGAGCAAGGGGTTAAAGTGCAGCACTATAGCGCAGTCCATGGCCACAGCAGCATAAGTTTGATTCCCAACCAGCGAGGTGACCCACATGGCACAGTAGACCTGACCCACCCACTGCTCCCCTCAGCAGTGTATTTCAATCAATCTGCCCGTTCTGCTCCCCACTCTGACTCTGGTGAATCTTCTCAACCCCCAAACAAGTACCCCAGTTCTTGTATGCATACATAAATAAGGCTTTAAAAAAATCAACTGTGATGTGGTCTGGGTGAGTAAACAGATGGACTGTGAGTCAGTGTGTGTACATGGGGCAGTGTGCCTCTTCCGTGGCCCCAGCATCTACGTGCCCAGGTATCTCCCCACCTGCTGTCCTATGTCCGCCCCTCATCTCCCTTCCCCCAATTTATCTCTCAGTGATTGGTAAGTCAGATCCATTTTTATTAAACTACTCGTAAACCAGGAGTGCATTGACTCTGAATAACATCAGTGGGTGTAAGAGGAAGGGATAGAAAGATTTTTGATTGGACTATATAGGTTACGTTATAATCAAAGATCCTTTTTGTTTGTTTTCTACCTTGATGATGGCTTGTTGTCAACTGATGTTGATACGTTAAATTAATTGATGTGCATATATTCAAGCTTTTCATAAACTATAAAGTCCTGTGCAAACATGAGGTATGTGGTTATCTTTAGAGATCTTGGTATAGCCTGCATTTAGGCTCTGGCCACTCAGCCATGACCACCTTTCTTGGGGCCTGAACTGACAGTGCTGGTCCATGTGCAGATGGGTTATCATTATTATGTGACTGGACAAATATAATGATGTGGCTCTGGTGTGTAGGAAGAAATTGTACCTGAATTAGGGATTTTATATTGAGGAGTCAGCGTTGGCCAGATTACTTTCTACAATTTCATAGCATGGCATCCTTGCCACCAGCCTGTCCTGGGCGTCAGGTCAGTCAGGTAAAAGGAGATGACCCTTTGAGCAGAGACCCATGGTCCCTGTGGAGGATGGGGTAGGTGGGAGGGTGCCTGCAGCCCTCAGCCCATCTTTCTTTGGCATGAGCAGCCTTGGTGGTTTTTCTTTTGCTGTACAAAAACAATTTTCTGTATATCCTGCTGTGGAAAATGCTAAGGAGTGCTGGTGTGAGGTGTTCACACTGGCTTTCAAGGGGCTGTGGTCAGAGGTATGAATGGCTAAATGCTCCCCTGACCTGTTACCTCCTGGCCTGATTTGCTGAGAATTTACTCTTTGCTTTTATTGTTCCCACAAACAGGGATACATAATATGATGGAGTGAGCTAAGAGTTTGGTCTCACCAAACTCCCAACCCTGTCCTCTGTGAGAGAAACTGCTGGTCTTAACACATGGGAGCTGTGTACATTTACATTACATTTCCATTTAACATGCATTTAGTGAGCACAGGCACCCTGATAATCTCTGGAGAAGCAAAGGCAGGTAACACCAAACCCCAACCCTGTGAACTTGAGAAGAGGCCTGTGCATATCACAGTACAACGTGATGAGGGAAGGCCCATAGAATTCCCTCCTCCACAGGGTCCATTTGCCCTGCTCCTTAATCTCTCAACCCAAATGGGAGATGTGCCCAGTAGGGCAACAAGATCCTGATCTCGCTAAATACCTCAGGGCTGTCTGAGTTCCTGTGTTGTCTTTCTCTGTGATGTCACAGCATATTATGTGAAGAATCCTGGGCTGCTAAATTGCTAATCCTAATATCCTATCTGCTGACCTCTCACCCATGTCTCTTTAGGCAGCCCCCCTGTCTGACACTGTTTACTACCAAGCAGGAGAGGGAGTTTATTCCTGCCTCCTGTCACACCTCAATTCTGGACATGGAGTTGGAGAAAATAGGTACTGTGATTTTTCTTTGAGCCAATCACCTAATGCGAACTTATCTTTGTTTTTCCTTCCACCAAGTTTGCTCAACTGAAAACTTTCCACTCTGAATTAGGTTGAGATTTCTCTTGTGAAAGGGCAGGAATAGAACAGATGGACCCAATCAGGTTCTTCAAAAATGTTTATCCAACCATTAAGATAATAACTTTTGACATACCTAAATGAGGAAACCTAGCAAGTAAACAAGGTCAAGTTGACGATGGTGGCTCCCAAGGACCTTGTTTTGAAAATCAGGGACATATTGAAAGGAAACGTGTTTATACACAATCTACACAGAGTGGTTTTCTTTTTAAACAAAATGATTTGAAGGATCACTAACATTAACTGAGCATTCATCAGGGGTTGTGCCCATTGTTTAGATAAATTGTGTCTTATTAATCTGAAATACAGGGTATTATTGGTGAGTCAAATGCAATGGCTTTAGTCTATCTCACATTTTATCACATGACAAGAGACTCAAGAGAGACAAAAGAAAGAAAAATAGGCTATTTCTTCTTGCAGTATGAGGCAATGCTGTTGTCCTGGTGATTCTCTGAAGTGCAAGTTCACTTTTGCAAACTTCGTTATTACTCCTCCAAGTAAGGATGATTTGGACTTCACATGACCCAAAGAAACTGTGTTGTTATAAATACTGATTCTACTTTGTACTTAATGGACCCAATAATGTGCCAGCAATGAACTCAAGTCCCCCACATTGAGGAAAAATGTGACTTGCCTGTGAGGAGACTTCACAAAGCAAAGGGTTTTAGACACACAGTGAAATATGGTGACTTTTGTCAGAAGAGATTCATATTAATGTCTGGAACATCTGAAATATAGACTCTCCTGGATTAATGAATGTTCTACCCATTCAAGTATCTCAAGAGAGTTGTTTTGAAAACAGGGTTGCTCCTCAGAGACTGGAGGACAGAAAGCAATTGCAGAGTTTGATTTTCCTTCTCCCAGGGCGACTGGCTCACCAGGCCCTATGACACTCACCTCTTTTTTGTCCTTCAAACTATACACCATGTCCTCTGTACCGCAGGGATTTTGCACCTGTTGTTCCCTGACTGGAAGACTTCCCAGTTCTTCTTAAGCCTGATTATCCTCCAGGTTTTAGCTCAAAAATCAACATGTTTTCCTTTGACAATCTTATCTAAAGTGAACCCTCCTACCTTTCTAGAATTATCTTAATGTTTACTCATTTCGTATCTGAGTCCCTTAATCTCCACTTAATATCCATGCCAGCAAGGCCTAAGTCCCTCTTCTTCACAGCTGTACCCCCATTACCCAACCAAGGCTCAGTGGTCAGCACATATCATCACTCAGTACATATTTATTAAGCAAATGGATAAGTAAACTGATTAGTTTACTAATTAAATGAATTAATTGATTACTAACACTGGGCTTAGTTGTATTAACAAAAGGGGGTATTGGGCCCTCCCTGGTGGCACAGTGGGTTAAAGCACCGCACTAAGAAGCTAAAGCCATTTCAGCACAGGTTCAATCCCAGCCCCAGAGGTGACCCACATGGCATGGCAGACCTCTCCTGA
>NW_004567138.1:2401911-2417382 GCF_000260355.1 Condylura cristata
AAATAAATAAATCTTTTAAAAAAAAAGGGGGTATTATGAGATAAGATGTAAGCTTTATTATATTTATATTGTTGTTTCCCTGAAAAATATACCCCCTTAGGATGCAAGTTGTTAATGAGCAAAGGACTACTTTCATAAAGGTAAAAATGTACTAAATAAAAAGTGAACCATTCCAAGCAAATTAAGTAACAGTATGAAGATATTAAATTGGCCTCTGAAGAAGTATAAGGAAAGCCTGTTTGCTTTGAATTATCTTTCAGTCTGAAAATATTTTATCTATCAAAACTTGTCAGTCACTGTTTCCCACTCTCCATGTGACTTCTGAGAAAATAGAAATGTCCACCCACATTCCTGATTTCCTCATACTTCCCATATAAAAATTGGGGGTGGACAAGCTAGGGAGAAAGTGCTGGGGGAGGTCTTTAAGAGCCTCCTTTCCGAAAGCCTTAATTTTATGGTGTGTTTTAAGGTAGCAGCTTTTGTTGTAAGCCTTGGGCTTTTGAATCTGTACAAATCTGAAGCTTACACTGCAAGTCATGGGCTACCAGGAAATGAAGTGAACAAATATAATGCCAGTTTGGTGACTAGAGGAAGGAGGGTATGTGGTATGAGCAGCCTGGAGTTACCTGCAGGTTATGAGCTCTCATGCCAGAACATGGAAGCTTCTGGAAGACACAGAGATGATGGGAAAAGTCTTAAAGAAAAAAAACAAATAAGGCTTTTGGAGATCCTGCCCCAGGGACTAAAAAAGTGTTGTGGAAGCCAGGGTTGGAGGGAAGTGTCAAGAGCTATAATTTGGGAAAGCTTTGGGATCTACGCTTCTAACACAGATGGTTAACAGTGACATTGGACTTCTCCAAGCTTGCAGAATAAGAGAAGACTGTGGCCCAGAATTTAAAGTGAACTTAACTGTGCAGGGGGAAAATATTAGTGATTCTAGAAGATTCTTGTGCCAACATAAAAATCAGCTAGCTGCTAGTTTCTGAAACTGAGACTCCTTTCTGGGTCTTAGGAAACTCAGTCTTGTGTTATACATTCACTGACATAATCTTCAAAGAACCAGTCAGCTTTTCTAATGTGTTCCCAGATGTGTGGAGATCCAGAAAAAGTAAAATGTGCTTCTGCATGTTGATGAGAAAGGTTTCCAGAAAGAGCTGGTGCTGAGAAATTCTTGGTTTACAATGGGTAAGGAATGCTAGGAAATGGGGATGAGTGTGGCTGAATGAGATAGAAGAAAGGTAGGGAAAAGGAAGGTATGTAAAGGCCAGTGTGCCCACTGTACCTTCTTGGAGGAAGGTGAGGAAGTCAACAGGACACTGTGGACCCTGGAGAGTGCAGTGCATTCCCTAAAGGCAGAAAAGAGTAAAAAAATAGAGACTGCTCGATAAATAAGTCATCACTGATGTTTTAAGTCACTAGATACTTGAAAAACAATGCCACATTTGCCAAAAGTTGATTGCTTTCCCTTCTCTTAAGTGAGGTATTCCCTTATTTACCAACAGATACATTTGTTCAACTCCCACTGGGCTGTCAGGTACTGTCTTAGCTTTGGGGTAAAAATAGGGACTGTTCTAGATAAAAAATAAAATTCACTTGTTTCTTGAAGGTCACATTCTAGTGGAGAAGATAGAAAGTAAGAAAAAATAATAATAATGTCAGAAGGTAGAGAGATGCTGTGGAGACAAAAAGAGCCGGGTTCCAGAAAGAGAGGTTGTGTAGAGGCTGTGGTGTGGAAGCCATCTTGCTTCATGCCTCTGAAAGCAGACAGCACTTACCAAGGGCTCAGTCACCACTCACTCACTCACTCATTCTGAACATTTTTGGCCAGGAACTGTTTTAGGCACTGGAGCAGAATTACAAACCAGACAAGCAAAATCCATCCCTTAGGAAGGTCACAGTCTAGTAAGCAAAGGATAAATAATTGAAAGTAGTCATTGATGTGATGGAACAAGGCAGCAGATATAGAGGAAAAGGAGTGATGGAACATCATGAGAGAAGGTGTTTGAGTGGAGAAGGAATGAACCACTTTCCTCCTGGAGGGTGAAGACTATTGCAGAGTGGAGACCAGCAGCAGCAAATGCCCTAAAAGGGGTTGAATTTGGAGAATCATCGAACATGAGCACAAAGGTCTTTCCTTTTAATGCTTTTCCTTCTCTTCTTTTAAACACAATGTACTTTTCAGAAAAGTGCATAGAACAAGGCATCATCTTGTCAAGGGAAAAAGGATGTCTTGAATGAACTCTACAGATAGAGTAGACCCACCCCCACTCCAGACACTGAAACTACGAATCCAGTAACACCAAAGGGAGGGATGCTAGGACACAAGGGCAGAATTAAGTAGCCATTTTGAGTTTTGGATATAAAACTGGACATGTTGGGCAAGGCGTCTCTTGGCCTCATGGCTGGTGGCTTGTTACTTGGCTCTTCATCAGCTTTCAGTGTGCTGTTGGGGTTCCAGGTCAGCAGAAAAAAGGCAGATGGAGGAAGTACACTGCTGAGGGGAGCAGCGGACGGATCAGGAGAGTTCTGCCACACCATGTGGTCACCTCCGGGGCAGGTATTGAACTCACGCTGAAGTGGCTTTAGCTTTTTAGTGCTGTGCTTTAACCCGCTGCACCACCAGGGAGGGCCCAGGCATCAGTGTTTTTTAAAACTTTCTGGATGGCACCAAGATTGAAGACCATGATCTAGTGACAAGCTTGATCACAGCCTTTAAAAATGAAAATATAAAAATGTAGGAAGTCTAAAATTAATTACTGATAAGTTGCTTCTTCTTCCATCTCTGTTCACTCCAGAGCAGTCATTTTTTAAGATAAGGACTGGGGTTAAGTGGAAGTAAAAAAACAAGAATAAAAATTTAAACAAGTTACTAATGAGAAGTAAAAGCCATGAATAATGTAAAAAAGAGGAAGAGCCTGAAGAAGTAGGCAGAAAGCAAAGCCAAGAAAATAGAAGAGGGTCACTTGGGGAAGGCCCTGTGGGCCTGAATACAAATGAAGGAAGGTTGTGTGTAAATCTTGTCCTTTTGAAACTTCAGAGCAATAAGTGTCTTGGATACTGGAGAGAGATGGGCTCTTACAGATGATTGGCAAGCTCCAGCCACGGCTGCCAGCGCCTCCCCAGTAGGTCAGTCACAGCCTGTGTCTGCTCAGTGTATCCAAACAGAGCAGACATGCTGTAAGGAGCTGATGAAATGCAGCTAACACCAGCCTCAGGTCTTTGCGCAGTTCAGAGGTGGGGTGTATATTAGAACCCAGGGGGAGCAGAGAGGACAGTGGGGCCTCGCTGGATTTGAAAATTCTGGTGCTTTGGATTCTGGTGTCTTCGCTCCTCTTCACCCCTCCACTGAGCTGTTCCACCCCTCAGGGCTCACCTATGTGACCTCCCTGCTGGCCCCAAGCCATTTGAAATTTTGTGATTAGCGTATTGCTCACCTCTGCAGGCAGCTACTTGAATGAACAAATGGGTAAATATGGCAATTAAGGGTGTCAAATTCTTGTCAATTGATTGAAGATTAGTCTTTTTTATTTTTAAAGATTTATTTATTTATGCATACAGAAATAGAATACAGGCCAGAGGGACAGGGCCAGTGAGAGGATTCACCAGAGACAGAGTGGGGAGCAGAACAGGCCAACTGATGAAGTATACTGCTGAGGGGAGCAGCGGGCGGGTCAGGAGAGGTCTGTGGCACCATGCGAGTCAGCTCTGGGGCTGGGGATTGAACTCTCACTGAAGCGGCTGCAGCTCACCAGGGACAACCGATGTGTTCCCCACAAGCTCATACTGTGAAGGAAATTATGTAGAGTCAATATATTTATCAAATGGTGATCATTAATTTCCCATATGATTTTAGGATAAAGCATGCTTGCTTAGTGCACTGAAGACCTCACTAGGAAAGACTCATTTGTTTCAACTGGCAATTTTTCATCATCAGTTTATTATGGTTGAATGTTGAGAAGGTACATGTGTTTCCCAGGATTTTAGGGACAATGGGAGGCACATAATGACCTCAAGGAAACTGTAGTTGAGCTAGAGCAAGGCAATGTGGTGCCTATTTCATTGACTTTTCTCCTGAGGCTTTGCAAGGGTTGTGTGTGTTCAGTTCCCTGCTTCAACCTATTGGATTTACAAAAAGCTACTGGAGAAGATAAAGGAGTTTAGATTAAGAATGACTCATCAGATCCCTCCCTGATGATGCACCGGGTTAAAGTGCAGCACTATGAAGCTATCCACAGCCACTGCAGCACAAGTTCTATCCCTTCCCCGGAGGTAACTCACATGGCTTGGCAGACCTGTCTTGACACCTACTGTTCCCCTCAGCAGTGTAATTTGTCCATCTGCCTGTTCTCCTCTCCGCTCTGTCTCTGGTGAAACCTCTCACCCCCCTGCACCTCTGGCCTATACCACAGTTCCTATATGCATAAACACATAAATCTTAAAAAAAATTTTTTTTAAAGAAAAGAATGACTCGTTCACACTATCTGAAGAACGTGTCTATAAGTCTAGAGTATATAAACAGTTGCTACATGAGTCCTACTGGAAAGGAACAAGTGGGCATGAAAGAGTCACTTACCTTCCTGGCACACTGCCATTCCATCTCTGTGGCATTTGTTCCCACACTTACCTCTGTGAAGCCCTCATTCTGAATGGGATGCTACTAGGAGGTCATGAGGAGTGGATGAGGTCATGGGACTAGAACATGCATGGATGGAGTTGCACCCTTAGAAGAATCACAAGAGCATTTGCTTCCTGTCTCTGTCTCTGCCATGTGAGGAAAAGAAGTTGCAGCCTGTCTCCCAAAAGAGAATCCCCCCCCAAAATCTGACCACGCAGCATCTTGACCTCAGACTTCCAGTCTTAAGCCATGAGAAATAAATTCGTTCTGAACTAAGACAAATACATTCCAGATTGTTCTCAAAGCACTGGCTGCAAAGGCTGATATTATTATCAAAGTGTGGTTAAAAAGATAGCAACACCTTCAGTGACTTACAGTGTTACTATGGTTTCCTGAAAGAAGAGAAAAGTTCCATATTAGCAGGTTGGCATAAATGGTGCATAATGAGATATCTTTTTGATTGCCAGGGATAGGGAATGGATGTCTTTGATGTGAATGTCTGTAAATGTGCTTTTGACACTGTCATGCAAATGCATAAGGCCAATATTATAGGACCAGGCCTATTAGTAATTGCCATTGACACAGAAATTCTCAAATACTCATTTAGTATAACAACTACCCAACCAATCATAATGTTCCCATTGAATCATCAAAAATAAGATGAGCTGTGCCTTGCCTGCAAGGAATTAGTCAAACTGTTCTGCATGATTACCTCCCTGGCAGAAACTTCCTTTGGGCTTAACCCACTTGCTTTAGCATGGCCAAAGCTATATATATGTTCATGGGAAAGAGATAACTAGTGTCTATTAAAAACACGACATGCTGGGGAAAAGGAGAAATAGTCACAAGCCTTTTGATTGATAGCTTGGGTCAGTGACTGGTCCCTGGGCTCATTCAGAAGCGCATAGTAAGAAACGTGCTTATTGACGAGACATTCAGTATCCCTGAAGCTAGTCAACTTAAAGTCACTCTCTGTCCTGGTGGCCCCATTGATAGCTGCTAAATAGATTCCACCTGGGAATGATCATGGCTTAAGGAGAAATAGTGTGAGTCGGCAACCTTGTTGGTCATGGGCCATGTAGTAAACATTTTAGATTGTATAGGTCATGTGGCTTCTAGCACTATTCAGGTGTGAAAGCTGTCAGAGCCTATATGTAAGCAAATGACAGTTAAGTTCCAGTGAGATTTTATTTACAAGAAGAGGCCATCACCAGGTTGGGCCGAGGGCTGCAGTTAGCTAACCCCTAACCCATTTATGTTATGGAGAATGGCAGAGAGATATGAGGGGATGGACTTCTTCACTGATTTACAGAGTTTGATTTTTAGAAGCAGCATAGGGTAGAGGTGAAGAACATGTCCTGTACTCAGACTCTGCTCCCACATTTCTAACCTTGGACAACTGATTAAACCACTCTGTACCTTAGTTTTTCATCTATGATATGACGGTAGTAATAGAACTTAGGGACATAGTTTGAATATTCAAACTTCCTGAGAGAGAGGCTTGGGTATAGGTAATTATTTTGCGAGGCTATTCCTGGAAGCACAAGGGGGTAGAGGGACAAGTGAAACAGGGCCAGGGAGGTGACCCTCTTGACACAGCAGACCTCTCCGCCTCACCCACTGCTCCCCTCAGCAGTGTGCTCTTTCGCTCTGCTTGTTCTGCTCCCCACTCTGTCTCTGGTGTATCTCTGGTGAGATACAGGTGTCACTCACCGCTCCTATATCTCTGGCCTGTGCATAAATAAATAAATCTTTTTTTTAAAATCTATAATCTTACATTTTTAAAGAAAAATTTTCTCTAGAAATATTTAATATGGATTTTGACACTACACAGTAGAGGTGATTTCTTAGCCTAATGTTTACAAAGCCTCTAATTTTGCTATAATCAAAAATTAATGAGCCTGAAGGGGCCGTGACAGAATGGGGTTACTCCCAAGGGGCAACTGGAGCTCAGGCATGTGGAAGGCCCCTGGAGACTGCTGTAGGTTAGAGATACCAGGTCCTTGTCCTTGACAGGTGGACCTCGTGGGCAGTCCCCATGCAACTGCCCACTGTGACTTCAAGGGTCATGAGGGGGCCCCAAGAAATAGTGTCTGCCCCACCACTTCCTGGGGTTGCTTTGAAGTTGACATGAATTAACATTTATGAAGCACTTAAAACAAAATGCTTGACATTTAGCTTGTGCTATTTAAGTGGTTATCAAATAAAGAGTTGGCATCCTTTGAAGCAGCACAAAAGAGTATTAGTCACAAGAATTGTTGCAATTTCTACATATCTATAGGTAATACCAATGGAAAACTTAAGTTCTACATGGAATGATGAAATAACACGAAAAATGTTGTCTTTACACATTGTGTATTTGCTCATGACAGTAGTTTAGGTCACCCCAGGAAGGTTGGGGACACAGGATATCAAATATGACACCATATTTAATTTGTGCTTAGTCGTTATAGAGTAACAGGGAAATTAGGCACAAATTACATGCTGTTGGCATAAATTAATATAATTTGCATCACTTTTAAACTACCAAATAAAGGTTTTCCTCTTCTTAATATTAGTCTTCCAGCAGCTACAACTAGGAAAATATTGACTATTTTCCTGAATATGGTGTAGTCACAACAGCCTGTATTCAGGCATGAAGGTTCTGAATTATACCCCCTGGAGTTTTGCTTCCCTTGTTGAAAAGCCTCCTGGCTCTCACTTCCACTCATTCTTCCCCTGGTAGGTCTCACCTACATGTACATCTCTCTCTTCATCTTCCATCTTCTCTGTGGGATTTCAAGCTTGTACACATACTTCCTCACCCCTTTGCTGAATGTTCTGACTGCTGATGAGCTGTCTGGGAAGGGAGCCATTTGCTGGAAAGGATAAGGAGCACTGTGAGAATAAACCCCATGTTTAGTAGGAGACCAGGTGGGTGGAAAGTGCAGATTTGGTCTTAACGAGAAGTAGGTCAAGGAAAAGACAGATCATGCAGGTTGGTTCTTGTTTCCCAGATTCATCAGCAAAAGCCTGATGAGCAGCAGATCTTTGGCATGGCTCAGTAGCTAGAAGGATAAGCCTTCAAGCACTTCAAGGAACTAGAGGAATAAGAATGAGAAGGGCCCCCTATTACTTCACCAACACCACATGACTAACGTAGAATAATCTTAAAGACATTACTGGACAATCCCTTAGGTCTCAATCTAAATGTTTTTGTCTGCAAGAACCAGAACCAAATGAAAGTGGCTACATTTTAAGGAAATTTAGTCTCACACAAAAGAAAAGATCCAAGATTTCTGAATTCACTGTTCCAAAAGAGAGTCCTCAAGGACCACCTGGGTGGACCATTCTTGTCTTCTAACTAACTTTTGCCAGGATTGAAGATGGTTGCTGACTCTTTATGGAGCAGGCACAGACACAACCACACCCAGAGGAGGAAGAGGCAGAAAGCCTTTTCTAGAACTTCACAAGATTTCTCATAACTGACCTCAACGCAGTCCTAAACAATCTGAAGCCATGAGGAAAAGGACCCTTGTGATTGGTTGATTCGTTACCATTTGCCCATGGGGCTGCATGAGGTCTAGATCAACCTACTGATACAAATGAGAGCGAAGAAGATCCCAAGCAAAGTTTCCAAGCCAACAGGGTAGAGGTGGGCTAAAGTCTGCGTGAAAAGCACAGAGATTTTAGAGGTATGATGTAGACCTGGTACTCTCTTTCTTCCCCTAATTTTCCATGTGAAGGTGGTCCAAAATTCTTTCCATGAAAAGAGGCTTCTTATTCCAAAATCTCAAATAAAAAATGTTTAAGTTAGATGAGTTACCCTTAAGTTGGAAAGGTCTAATATGCAGCCTTTTCCTTTTTAGGGAGAGAATGGGTATTTCTGATTAAACATCAGAAAGGTAGTAGATACCAGAAAAGGCTGGCATAACTCTTTGCACACACACACATTATGTGCAAAGCTTATATTAAGGTTACTTAGGTCTCTCCTGTCATTCTCTGAGCTTGTTAGAGGTAGGAGGCTACCACTTCTAATTGTTGCCCCAGCAAGCACCCTGGGGTGGCTGTATTCATGTTCTATCAGGCCGCTCATGTACCAGAGGTGTTAGAAATAATGAGAAACATGCAGCCTAGACATGCATCCCAGAGGGAAGTCTGACTCATCCTGATCTAAATATCCACTGATGAGCTGTTTCTCTTTGTCTTAGTTCTTGACAACATTTTTAGAGAATTATCCAAATCTGATAAATCTACCTCAGATATCCACCTGCCCTTTAAAAATGAGTGATTGTGTCTCCCTGGTGGCCTAGGCATGAAGTCTCAGCACTATCACCACTAGAGCCTGATTTCAATGCCCCCAGGGAGGTGACCCATAGGGCATAGCCGACCTCTCCTGTCTCACCCACTGCCCCTCTCAGCAGTGGATTTCAGTAGATCCACCTGTTCTGCTCCCCACCCTGTGGGATCCTCTCTCACACACACATCCCACCCCGCACCTTCCACCTGCAACCTAGTTCTTCTACACAAAAATAAATGAATGAAATCTTTAAAAAAGAAAGAATAAAAATTTACAAAAAAAAAACTTTGAGCAATTGCTTCTCTCTTGCATTTTTCAGTTTTTAGTCTTTCCCATTTTTCTCTCTTCTAAAGTCCCCAAACAGTGTCAAGTCCATACAACATTTCTCTACTTTATCTTTAACCAAATAACAGTCTGCAGATTAATTTATCATTTATTACCACTATAGCTTTCACTTTTGGTTGAATGGATCATTCCCTCTTCTACATTCCTTCAACTTAGCTTCCTTCAACCTGCTTTCCCCATCAGTCTCCTCTGTTGAGAATCCTAATCCCCACTGTACTATTTTTTCCAGTCTCCATCTTATCTGCTCTAAAGAAGCAGCCACCAACCTCACATTCCATCAACACATAAAGGAAAACCTAGGTGTCCAAAACACAAAGGCATCAGTTCCTGATTGACAAACATCTCATAGAACTGGGCAATTTATCCCCAAACATGCATCATCTCCCCTTCTGTGAATATAAACTAGGATCTGCAGCATGCATAAATTCAGTAAGTGCTTTCAGACGCCTACCAAGAAAAAACCTAATGTTCTTTTCCCTACTACAGCTGATCTGATTTTGTACGCATGCAAATAGACTCTGATATTTGTACAAATTTAAAGGACTTAGAAAGTCCATAAGGGAATCTGACACCCAAATTCAAGTGGCGTCCTTGGCTTGCCTCACTGGGCAAAAGTATTGCAAAATATTTGAGGAAGTTAATTCCCATCTGGCTGCCTCCACAATAGCTAACGCAAGCAGGAAAAATTAGAGAACAGAATTCCGGGCATGACTTATGATTTATTTGCTGGTGAGTTTAAATGGAAACCTTAACTTTCAATAGATATTTGATTTTCAAATAGGCTGCAGGACAAAGTGCATGTACTGTGACAGACTGTGACAGACTGTGGTGTGACAGACTGTCTCAGGCTTCTTAGAATCTGCTGTGGTTTGTGTTGGTTCATGAGACTGGGCTCTATTTTGCAAATTCCTCTAATAGGATATGTATATATTGTATATATGTTTCAGGTTCTTTACTCATGGTGGAGATGACTGTGCAGGCTGTATATGTGTGCTCCCAGTGACACAAGTGTGCTGTTCTGACACCAGAGGAAACAAGCATGTCAGAGATGGAGAACATGAGTTTATGGGAACACTTAGCACCAGTCCCTAAGGGAGCAATTACAGAAGACTTTGAAGCTGCTTCAGAACTGGCAGCATCATAGACTTTTATAATCACCCCACTTGCTGCACTCAATTAGCCTAATATAAGTCTGGACACATAGAAGATGTACAATAACTAGTCATTGAATTGAGCTGGAGCTTAAAAAGAAGGATCAGAGCTTAGTCCATACAGAAGGAGGAGCCTCTATCCCTTTTACAGAAATGAATTAAATCTCAGCGCTCTTTAGAATTTGAAGTCTATTTTCTTAAGGTCACTGCTTAAAGGAAAAGGAGTAGTTTGGGGAAGAAGATTAAAGAAAAGGTTAGGAAGCTAATAGCTCACATTTCCTGGGAACTTATTAAAGACTGAATACTATACCAGGATATCAGAGCAATAAAACGAAACTCTGGACCCATGAGCTTTTAGCTAACTCTGTTCTTTAATTATGAAATTAACTCTATGTCCTCATAACTTCATAGTATTTCAGTCTATCTTGGCATTTTAACATATAGAAAAATACTTTAATTGACTTTTATACTCAAAAAATCACAATGAAATTATTTCATCTATTTTATTATATGCCAGTGAAATGAAAACTATAGACAAAAGCCAGATTGGTGCTGATTTATAGAGAAAAAAATATAATGATCATCCAAAGTTTTATGGGATTTTTAACATTGATGACAGCAGCCTTGAAAACGACTGATTCTTTCCCACCGCCATTGCTCATCTGTGGCAAGAAGCTGCGTGCACGGGGGTTGTAGGGGGTGAGAGGATTCACCAGAGACACTGGGGAGCAGAACACTGAACACCGCAGCTTTTCTGAAATATACTGCTGAGAGGAGCAGCAGGCAGGTCGGGGGGTCCATTGGACCATATCAATAAATTTCACTGGGGGCTATTAAGTGTCATGCGCTGCTCATGGTTATATGGGTGTTCATTTTGTTAGCTTCCTATTTTGTGTATTCCTGGGATTGTTTCACAAAATGAAAACTCAGCATCAAAGGTACAAAAGTGGATGTAAGTGATTCCCTCCCTCCCAAGGGATTTATATCCAGAAGGATCACAGAAACGGAAACAAGTAACATCAACAGATGAATAGTTTTTCAGTAGACGAATTATCATGTATGAGGGGTATAGGAGTAGAGTTTTAGCGATGAGAGAAGGGCAGCTATAGCGTGACCTGGAGTATCATTTACTAGAAAGTCAGGAGCAGGGCAGGAACATTCCTGAAGGAGAGAAGGCGGAAGGAACCACAACACAAACTCCCCGAAGGTACAGACATTGAGAGGAAGGAAAAAAAAACCTTGGTAGAGAAGCTTGAGGAAACCGGATGTGAGAAGGGCATTGAGGCCATATTAAGGGCGATGGCACACTAACCATCAATCCAAGAGATAAATAGTTGAGAGGACATGGCACATCTGAAATGTGTCTCTGGTGGTTAGAATCGCACGACGGTGAGCTCACGACTTGTACTTGCATGTAACTAACTGTAAGAGTCAAATAAAATGTACACTCAGAGCTAACATTTAATGATAGGTGCATGAATATATCAGGGTAAGCCTATTTATTATGGAGCTGCATGGTAATTGAACTTAAATTACTATAATCAATAGTCCTTTTACA
Source organism: Condylura cristata (assembly GCF_000260355.1). NCBI lineage: Eukaryota > Metazoa > Chordata > Mammalia > Eulipotyphla > Talpidae > Condylura > Condylura cristata. The sequence continues at coordinate 2,413,860 of NW_004567138.1, forward strand.
GAGTTAAACCAATTTTCTTTTCTCACTCTGTTAGCTCCTAAATATCTATTATCAATGAAATGTCACTAACTGTTCTCCTCATGCTCAAGTGTTTGTATAAAAATTAAAAGACAAAACGAATCCATGATCTTATTTTCCCAGCTCTGGTCCTCCTCCCACTGTTCCACATACTCTGTGGAAGGAACGTAACTGAAAGCAAATCAAACGAGAAGTATTGTGTGGTTAAATAGAACAGTCCGATAAGGCAGCAAGTAGACAGACTTAAAACCATCATTGCTTGGTTGGGGGAGAAAGGGGGAACATTTTTATCATGAGACATAGGAAACAGCCACAGAGTAAAAAGCTCCTAAGAAAAGAACAGAGACTTTCTGACACATAAATCCAAGAGGGCTTATATGCCCATTAATGGCTCTATTATTGCCATCATTTTATTTCAGTCTTTTCTTTTTTCCTTTTTGTGTGTTGTTTTTTTAAAAGATTTATTTATTTATTCATACAGAACTGGGGCACAAGCCAGAAATGCTGAGGGTAAGAGGATTCACCAGGGACAGAGTGGGGAGCAGAACAGGCAGATCGACGAAGTACACTGCTGAGGGGAGCAGTGGGCGGGTCAAAAGAGGTCTGCTGCACCATGCGGATCTCCTCCGGGCAGGCGGGGATCGAACTCATGCGGAAGTGACTTAATCTTCTTAGTGCAGTGCTTTAACCCACTGTGCAACTAGGGAGGACCCCTTTTTTGTGTTTTTATACTAAACAGAAGTCATAACTTTAGCAATGGAATACATGGTGCCTCCAGAAAAATTACTAATAGAAATAATAAATTGATGGAGAAGCATTTGGTGAAGAATTTTATTTCAAAGACTAAAATTTCAACAATTGCAAACATGGAAAGAAGAGCTTTGTTATTTGCATATTGGCTTGACCAGGCTGGTCAAGCTGAAAGGAGCTCCCTTGAGGCAAGCAGGCGATCAGCAGATGGAGTGGCTTTAGCAGCCCTGTGAGAAATGCAAGGCCCAGGACAGAAGCAAGGCAGGTCCCCTCTCCCACTCCCAGGTGAGGGTTCTGTATCCATTCTCCTCAGACAGACAGACGGGGCAGGAATGCACAGCTACCAGCAGAGCAATGCAACCGGTGCACTGAAACTATATTTCAAGTTTGCTGTCTCTCTGCAGAGGGCAGATGGTGTTCCCATTCTCTTCACCCCCTTTCTTCCTCTCCAAACCTGGTAATTTGAGGCTGTGATATGGTCATCAATGTCAACAAGAAGAAAATGTTCTGTTCTTTTTATTCATTTTTGCTTAAAGCGTGGCTATAGCTGAGCAACATTGGCATCCCATAGATGCTTTATTGAAATGCAGAATCACTGTGTAAGGAAGATGAATTAAAATCAGGCTCGTTTTCACCTTCCACACAACAGACAGCCATACCTTGAAATGCTGTTTTCCACCATTCAGGCATCTAGCAAATGACAGCTGGGTTTTGCATTAGCAACATGGTATGAGCTGTGTGGCTATAAGCACTCAACAGTATAAAGGGGGCCAGGAAGGAGAGAGGTTGTTCTGACTCTCTCAGTGTTGGAGTCTCTTGCTCTGTCCACCTGTGTGTTTGGTCCCCTGTCTCAGCATTGAAAGGCTGCAAAATGCACCAAAGTCTGTGAGGACTGACCATAACCCCGCCTCCCAAACCTCACCCCATCCTCCAACCTGGGATAGTTGCTACTCACATGGGTTCTCTCCCTTTGTTCAACTTAGACCAATCTTCACTGGACCTGGGAAGCTCCCCTGTATATGGGAAACAGGTCTATTGAGTTGAGTATATGAGTTCTTAGTTCCACCTGCAAATAAGGTTTGATGGAGCCTCCCCAACAATGTATCATAAATGCACATTCTTCACTTTGTACATTTTTTCATCTCAGTTGTAATCCCCATGGACTTCCCACCACCAATTCACCCATGTGCCATCATCATAGTCCTGTGCAATCTTCCTGCCCAGTTTTGATCCTTATCCCATGTCCATCCCCATAGAATGTCTCTGGTCTCTGGTTTATAATTGTTTGTTGATTTTTGCTTTTGCTTCATTACAATTGCTTTTTTTTTTTTTTAAAGATTTATTTATTTGTGCATACAGAACTGGGGTACAGGCCAGAGGCTCAGGGGCGGTGAGAGGCTTCACCAGAGACAGAGTGGGGAGCAGAACAGGCAGATCGACGAAGTACACTGCTGAGGGAAGCAGCGGGCGGGTCAGGAGAGGTCTGGCTCGCCATGTGGTCTCCTCCGGGGCAGGAGGCAGGTGGGAATCGAACTCATGCTGAAGTGGCTTCAGATTCTCAGTGCTGTGCTTTTAACCTGCTGCGCCACCAGGGAGGGCCACAATTGCTTTTTTAACCCCGATCCCTTACACTCCTGCTTTGTGTGAAACCATCTGGTAGTTTTCTTTTTCTGGCTTATTTCACTAAACATGATCCTCTCCAGCTCCATCCATGTTGCTAAAAATGACATGAGTTTATCCTTTTTCATTGCCGAGTAGTATTCCATCAGGTATATGTACAGCATTTTCTTGATCCAGTCATCTATTTTTGTGCATTTGGGTTGCCATTTCTTAATCCAAATGATTCTACAAAACTGACAGAGAACTTGGACTCCCACTATCTGCAAGCAAATAGTGAAGAATTCAAGCCATGCACAGATTCAGCTCTCTCGGAGGAAGCATTGTTAAGATGCAATAAACTCTGCACAATCATCAGTGAATTTCAAAGCATTTTCCCTTGCTATTAGTCCTGGGGCTTCTTCACACTCTTTATGCTCTCTCTCCTCTTCCTTGTGATGCTTCCAGAGACTCTGCCTGCCTTCCTCTTCTAGCTATGACAAGCATCAGACTCTTCCTTTCATGTTCTCTTCCACCCCAAACGACTACCTAAGGCAAATAATTTCCACTATTACAAGTTTTATTGTACCTGAGAAGCAACACACAGATTATACACATTTCAGAGTTTTACTACTCATCTCTTTAAGAAACAGACCTATGAAAAACAAAACTAGATACCAGAATGTGCTCAGCTCCACAATTTTATAATATTCTTAATATGTTAGTGTCTGGGTTATAATAGCAGTGATACCAACAGTAACAGACATCTTATCCATTTACGGAGTCATCATTTCTGATCAGCATTGGTAGGGGCAAGCACCCCAGGAAGGCAAGTTCATTGACTCAGCTGGACAAACAGAGTTTTAAAGCCCTCAGTAGGTTTGACAGTCCTATAATGCTGAAGCAGGGCATCAATGGGAAGGCCAGTGGGCACAGGGGCAAGGAGGCTGGAGGATGGTGGGCAGGGAAGCAGGGGCACTGGTGAACAGGCAGGGGGCAGGGAGACTGGCAGCAACCAAGTCCGCCAGCCCCAGAGCTCCCCTCTTTCTCCACCACAATCTCTCCTGCAGTGTATATACACCCATCCCCTGCATTCTCTGGCCTCTTTACCTGGGTGTCTATAATCATAGGTGCATGTGCCCTGTGCTTACGCTCCCAA
>NW_004567138.1:2418124-2428070 GCF_000260355.1 Condylura cristata
CTGCCACGCCATGTGGTCACCTCCGGGGCAGGCGGGGATCGAACTCATGCGGAAGTGGCTTTAGCTTCTTAGTGCTGTGCTTCAACCCGCTGCACCACCAGGGAGGACCCAAAAAGTTGGTTTTTATTGAACCCTTAGCAACACTGTGTAGAGCACCAGGGACCAACAGAACCATGTTCCTCACACTTTAATGATGGAGAGCGAAGACCCAGGACTTACTAAATGGAAGAATGTAGCTCTGTGATTGGAATGGAGCTGGGCGTCTGCATTTAATGAACTACCAGGCGCTGCTAGCCTGAGGTGCACACATTGAATAGTGAGGCCAGAGTGCAATTTGGTCAATGCACACCATGGAAGATGTGCGGGCTGAAAACTAATGGGACCTCAACCAGGAGATACAAATGAGTAAGAACAAGTCTCATCTTACAGGTCCAGTGCTGTCCACTCCTTTCTTTGGATATTTCTTCCCACCCTTCAGTTAATATTTTGGAAAGATACCTGAACATATGGGAGGTCAGATGAAGCTATAGCTCATATGTACAATGTGGGCCTCAAATGGGTCCCCTGAGCAAACTTGCTTGTAAATTGGGTCCCAGGTGGAAGGTGGCCCAGCCTGGATGGGCTTCCCAGACCTTAGACCCTGTGGCGGCCTCCCACTCCTCATGGTAGTCAGGGTGTAGTAAATGGCTTCATTAAGGCCCATTGGTCAGCTGAATTTGACAAAACAGATTTCCTTTCAGCGCCAGCACAATATAATTTTAGAGATCTGTAGAACACTCAGTTGTTTCTATCACCCTAATTTTTCTCCATAACTTTCCCTACCTATTTACTGACCTGATATGCAGGCCATAAAAGAACCAGATGAAGCACTCATCTCTAGTCCCACAAAATGCCTTTCTAGAAACTGAATGTTGAAATCTTATTCTCACTACTTCTACTTTTGGGGAGACCTGACTTAGATATGCTTTCTCATCTGCAACCCTCTACGATGAGTTCTGAGCAAGCTGGAGTGAAATTTCAATTACATGGAATCAGTGGAATACAGTTTGTGTGTGTGTGTTTGGTGTGTGTGTGCCATGATGTATGATATATACTTGTATTCATTATTGTTCACACTTTGTAAGGTTCAGGTAATGAACAGTATTTTATTTTATTCCAACCAAAATTTGTTTTTCCTGGAAACTATATAGCCCTAACATAAAAAACTTGGTGAAATGCCACTATGGTGACACAGAAAATATGAATCCTTATTTTAAAATAAAATAACGTAATGCACTTAGGAAGTTTTGCAACTAAAAGTGATTCTTGAAGGTCTTCCATGAGATCAGCTATCAGATTATATGGAAATGATCTAATCTGAAAAAAATGTGTACTTTTATGTCTTATATGTACTATAAAAGTTGGCAATCAGATTGTTATTGTCATTCGATCACAAGTAACTTTTTTTCTCCAAAATCTTAAATATCTATTATCATTTGCTTTGCCTGTTTTTCTCACAAGTATCCCAGGGAAATAAAAGCAAAGTGATGTAAGAATCACCATATCAGCCTCCTCTGGCCTTATGATATAGTTTGATAGCCAAGTCATATGCTGCTTTTCTCAGTTCTAAAAATATTGAACTCTAATATATGGGAGTCAGTGATAAATATTTAATTGGACCTCAAGGGGAAAAAGCTCAAGTCAGAATTAATGATTTGGCTTTAGAGTCATGTGGAATGGGGAACTGATGTTTGGCTCTTCCCTTCCTGTTGATCCCGTCCACATCCTTCTTTGTTGGGGTTCCTATGACTTTCCAGGACTTAAAACGCCCCTTATTCCCTGGCCTGCCAAGTGATGCACCTCATTGCCTGATCCATTCCTCAGACACATATCTGGAAGGACAAAGGGTGGGTTGTTTAGTCATGAACCCACATTTCCATGAAGTCAAAGCTCCCTGGTGATAACAAAAAGCTGGCCTTCACTACATTCAAGAATGATTGGTTGGCTTTATTCCATCTTTTTTTGTGCTAAAAGTGGAGTTGTAACTCAATTAACATTTCATCTTCATTGAACTGGTGATTTTGTTTTGATCTTACACTCAAGAGACCTGAATAACAGAGATTAATGATGTAGCTGGTGCCCTTTGGACACAGTCATAGCTAATGTATTGGCAAACTTGGGGTAAAGGACATGAAAAGCAAGAAGGATATAGGACCTATGTCTGGGTATCTAAAGAAAGCTAGAATTGAAAATAATTTGGGTAAATGGGCTCGGTCTTATTAAACATAGCTGAAGATCCCCCAACTGGATAATAAAACTCACAACTCCCTAGGAAAGTGAGTTGGGGGAAAAAGTTTCAGGGGTGCTTTTGTGTTGTTGACGGTACACTTTGGTTTCAGTAGAGTCTGAGCACAGATACTCCTTGTTTTCAGCAATATTTCTTGGCTAGTGCTCTACAAAACTGTGTGCCAATCATATTATATAAAAGCCACCTATTCAGTTTCAACTTTGGTACATTTTCTTCTGCATTATTGGAACATAACTGACATATAGCCCATGTACAATGAGATGTACAATAAGATGATTTGGTGTATTTCATATATTGCAAAATGGTGATCATGATAATGTTACTTAACACATCCATCACCTCATGAAGTTAACTTGTACATGTATATACATGGTAAGAATTTTTAAAATCTCTTCCTAGCTTTTAGGAATATAACAGAATTGTTACCTGCAGTCACCGTGCAGGTATATTATAGCCCCCAAACTTACTCATTTTTCATAACTGGAATCTTGAATTACTCTAATTTTAGAAATTTTATAGTCTATAGAGTTTTCAATGTGGCAAAAGCTCTTTTGATGATTCCCATAAAGATTTTTAATCAACAAAACAGATTTTCTGAAAATTAAAAAAGTAAAGAAGCTACCTGGCAAAATAATGATGCAGTACAATAATGATGCTGCTCTTTGCACTTTGAAGTGAGACATGAGGTAGCTGAAAGCATAATATGTTGGTTCTAGAAGTGACTTTAGAGATCATCTCAGCCCTCCCACCATACAAAGGAGAAACAGGTCTGCAAAACCTTCAGGACCTGAATGAATCTCATTCAGTTCCCTTTATAATTCAATGATTTCTATTCTATGGCCATACCACCCTGAACAGGCCCCATCTCATCTAATCAATGATTTCTATACACAATAATTACATTAACTAAGGATCATTTTCAAAAGTTTAAATAAACTTCTATAGCAAATACTTATAAAATAGCAATTCAGCTTACATGTTTTGACAAAGGCAAAAACTGCAATATGTATGATTGCACAAACACTCTATCGTCACCAAAGAATCAGACTTGATTTAATGGATCTTGAAATGTTTCCCACCATGGCAAGAGCAATTTAAAACATTCTGCTGCTGAGAATAATAGTGTCTTGTTTGTTATAGGAAAACAATTTATTTAAACATTTTACTAGAAACTGTCTCAACATTGAGCTATTATCTGTCCAAATAGACTATTTTGTTAAAAACAAATATTTGAAACAAGAGATCATTGAATTTCTATTTATCACTGCTCTTTGGTCCTTGAGATTCTGGAAAATAAATTGCATGTCTTTCTCCACAAATCTGGTGATAAAATTTCACTTGCTCTTTACTGAAAGAGCAACACATGAAGAAAATTCATGAAAAGAAAGAAGACTCAAAGCACCCCCACTCCAAACTCTAAAGAGGTTTGCTTGATTTTCTGTTTTTTAGGAAATTACACACTATTTTAAAAATTTATTTGTAAATGTTGAGGTCTACAAGTAGTCAAGAAAGTTTAAAGAAAAAAGTGATTGTGTTCCCCCAGACATTGAAACTCAATATAAGATGACAAAGACATGGTAGTTCCTAGAATGTTAGAAAACCCAGTCAAACAGAACAACACAGGAAATAGTTCACATGTTCATGGTCATTTGAGTTTTGACAAAGTTGACATCACTCAAGAATGGAGACAGGATTAACTTTCCAATAACTGTCAATAGCGCAACTAATGTTCACAAGGCAATTTTAAAAAAGAGTAAAAAAGTGACCTCGGTGTCATGTCATAGACAAAGTCCTTTGTAGACAGATGAGCTAAAGTGAAAAAACAGCAGTGACATTTGTAGCAGATACTGTAGGTTGATATTTCTTAAACAGAATGCAGTAGAAAAGATAAGCTGGACAATGTCAAAAATAGAAACTCAAGTTCATCAAAAGGCACAATGTGAGAATGAAAAGGGAAGTTACAAAATAGAAGAGATATACTACATTCGGAATGGAGAATGTGTAGTGTTCATAATGGGAAAGATAACCATGCCTGTGTATTTACCTAAACTCCTTTCAAGGGTAAGTCCATTCCTACTCAGAATTGTTTGAATTCAGCATGTTAACATTTCCTGCTCCTAACATAGTATTTCTTGATTTAAAGAATGCATTCAAACTAAGGATTTAATAGTCCAGTGGAAAGACAAAGGAATAGGACTTGGGTTAGTGTGAACTTATCCTATATGACCACGTGGAATTTGGTTTAAAATTTAAAACAATAAAGCACAGAACAAGGTGTTGCTTGGCTAGTGCCAATTTTACCTTATCACGAAATATTGAATTTGAATAATATTTTTCATTCAGTTATATTATTTTTAATTGTCTATATTTTAAGTGTAGAGAACAAATCAGTAATATTAGCATCATAATTATATAATTACTTCCAAATATAATTTTGTCATATAGAGGAAGTTATAGATTTCCTCTAGCTATCAAATACTTTAGACATGCTAAGGTCATGGGTCAAAAACATTTGTATAACATCTACTGAATAAAATATGAAATGTTACTGGGAAATATTAAAAATGTAGATTCAACTTTCTGTTGAATGTCTGAAAGACAATCATTCTCCCAGAATCATTTTATAAAGTTAAATCTGGTTCCTCAATTATTTTTTAACGGAGTGCAAAAGCATATATATAATCTCAAGCATTTTATGTCTTGAGATTAAAATGTAGTCTTAAGATTTAAGATTTAAAATTTTAAAGAATATGTGCTTACAAAAATAACACATTCTGCATGTTTCCATTTATATGAAGTTCAAAAACAGCAGAGATGAATTTTAATTTTAGTTTTATGAATGAATAAAGAAAACTGTGGTATACAACAAAATATTAACCAGCCTTTAGAAAGGAGGAAGTTCTGCCATTCACAGTGATTTGTCTGACCTGGAGGGGTCATGCTAAGTGAAATAAACCCATCACAGGAAGGCAAGCATTGCCTGATTCAAAGTGTATGAGATGCTGAAAACAGGAAAACACTAAAAGGCAGAGAATACAGGGGTAGTTGTTAAAGTCTGGGAGGTGGGGGAAATGGGAGTTATTCAAGGAACATAAAATTTCATTTATGCAAGGACAATCAACTCTAGAGATATGCTGTGCAACACAGAAACATACTGTGTTAATAATATAATGCTTTTACTTAAAAATTTAGAGGGTAGCTCTCTTTATGTGTTTTTGCAAGTAGTAAACAGAGAGTACAAGGAAACTATTTGAGGTGTCAAATGTGTATATTACCTTAATGGTGGTGATGGCATCATAGGTGTTTACTTATGTCCAAACTCAGCAAGTTGTTCCATTAAATATGTGTGGGTTGTTAATCTGCTATATCTTAATAAAGGTATTTTTTAAAAACTCTTGTTTATTTGGGTTAGAAAACCATAAAAGAGAGGAAGGAAGAGGTTATTACTATAACAGTTAGGACAGTGGGACCTAAGGGGGGTGTCTCACAACCTGGAACATTCATGATGGCCACATGGGTGTGTGCTTCATGAAAATTTGTTGAACTGTACATTTGTACAAATTCCTTTATATCCTTCTAGTTCACAATAAAGAAAATTTAAGTTAATGGATAAATGGGAAAAATGAGTCATTTCTCTTTCAAGACCGTGGTTGACGATTGTGTCTGAGCCCCTTCAATGAATCAAGCACAAATATGCTGGTTCCCTCTGGGTCTGTCAGGTCTTATTTGGTTCTTTTGGGTAAATATAAAAACCACATTAATAAAAAATATGAGCTCTTCTACAGTTATAAGGTAAATTACAGATCACATAACAGCCCGTTCAGTACTTCCCTGTTGCCGCCATGGAATTAATGGACACCAGGCCCTTGATCTCTCTCCTTCTCACTCCTGTTCCTTTGGTTCTCTCTGTCCACGTTGGCCTCAAGCTTTGTTTTCTACCTAACCCCTTGGACAAACGATAATTGCAAACTGTTGACTATCTACCCACATAGTTTTGAACTGACTTCTATCTTCCCAGGCTTCCGTTTTGAGTTCTCTCTCAGAACACAAGTCTGCTTTCTTGTTGCTGTTCTCTTGTTCACATAAAAATCTTTCTTCCCCACCCCCACCAAAGGTAAGTGCAGAAATTGGACTCAATATGATTGAAACTTTGCAACCACCCAGATGTTTTAGATCTGCAGGTCCTCACTATGTCTGTGGACCATGTAAGGATGCAAATATTCTAGTCTAAGTTATTAGATGTCATGATCTCAGCCATGTGGCCTTTAAATCTATTAACACACAAAATTTCAGAAAAGCAAAATATTTTATTTAAAGTAAGTAGTCACTCATCAAGTCACATTGTCACATTACAGGAGGCTTTTGGAGATTGATTCCTATTTCCAGCAGTTGAATGTATAATTTAGTATTCATTAACTAAATAGTCTAATGTTATTATTTATGTCCTAGAAGAGTCAAGAAGAGATAATATAAGTGTCAACTTTATCTAAAAATGTGTATGCTATAATAAAAGCCTATATAAATCATTTTAAATGTTGCATATCCATTTTTAGTTCCACTTATTGGAAATTTTTCACATTTTCCTATAAATAAAAAGATATCCTTTAATGTTTTTCATATCAGAATGTACTTTTTCTGCTTGAATTGAATGATTTATTCCAAAACAGTTACTTTAAACTCTCGCGTGGTTAATGTTGATATTTAAATAAATGACAAATGACCACAGTGTTTGAGGCAGGTATAACTCTTGTTTGATGTCTCACTTGAATCCAGTTTTCAGTTGACACGAGTTCTTTTTGGCATTGCACAAGGAAAAAGAAATGAAAGACACTTTCTCCCTGGAAAGCTAAATATTTTAGTCAGATTTTAAAAGTCCGTGCACAAACTCCACAAATGTTGTAATGAATGATAAAGGCCATTCTCCAAGGAGTTGGTAGAGCACGGTCATTTTTCATTTCTATTATTTTTCTGTCATTTCTTTAAAAAAGGAGCCAGCCTTTGCCTTCACGTTATTATGTGTGAACTTTTTTTTTTCCTCAAGATTTCTGGCTGTTGCTATAGCAAAAATAACGATGAAATTTTACTTAATGTTCTCCTGAATTTCCAATGAACCACCATGAAGCACTGCTACATCCTTCACCAGACCACCGCGGGCCTGGTTCACACCAGAGAGCAAAGACGCCTCCTTACTTAGCCAATCTGTTTATCCTGAAAAACAGTGGTTTGGCCAGTGAGTGCTGCCTTTATCTCTTCTATAGCCCATTTCCACTGAGTTGAAGAACAGTTTGAAATAAATTTAGGTGGTGGCACTTAAGTGCTTTTCTCTTAAGTCTAGTCAGCAATCTCTTCAGACTGCAGAGGGGTGTTTTGCCATAATTGCCAAGGGCCTGGTGCATTCATTTATTCTAATAATAGTTATGGCCGCCTGCCACAAGCCAGGCACTAGGTAGGTACCAAGAACTCAAAACAGAAAAGTCAGACACAGTCCCTGTTCTCACAGGAGACACCAGCTTGTGTGGAGCACAAAAAAGTGCCCTCCAGTGTCCCAAGAACAGCATCCAAGGAGCAGCAGCACCCAGTGGGTGCAGCAAGAGGGTTACTTGATGCAAGTTTTTGGCATTAACATTGGTTGAAAGCTCTGTAGATTACTCTGGAGGCACAAGCTGACAGGTGTCCTGAAGTCTTCAGATGTCACCACACCACACTGATCACAAAGCCAGTCATCAGCCTCCACTACAGTCAGTGGCACCCTCCGCTTTTTTTTTTTTTTTTAAGATTTATTTGTGCATACAGAACTGGGGTTCTCACCGACAGAGTGGGGAGCAGAACAGTCAGATGGTCGAAGTACACTGCTGAGGGGAGCAGTGAGGGGAGCAGCGGGCGGGTCAAGAGAGGTCTGCCACACCATGTGGTCACCTCCGGGGCAGGCGGGGATCGAACTCCTGCGGAAATGGCTTAAGCTTCTTAGTGCTGTGCTTTAATTTACTGTGCCACCAGGGAGGGCCAAGCACCCTCCACTCTTTTAAAGTAGCAGTAGAACCTTCCTGAAAGAAGCAAAAAATGAGTAGAAGTTAGGCAGCGAGTATTAAGTGCCTCATCTGGAGTGTGGAGCTCAGGGGAGAGGTGCAGGAGGGAAGTCCCGCAGGATGAGGCCAGAGGCCTATGAAGGAGAGACTTGGAACGGCCTTGCAAATGAAGGCAAAGAGCTCGAATCTGATGATCTGTGCAATATGAAGTGATTGGAATGGTGCCAGTGTGGACAGAAATCATCTCTGGTACCAGAAGTGGAAACATGTTGAGGAGCAGAGTTTTGAAGATGAGCTCTGTGCACTGTGGCTACATCATTTCTACCCCACTGGAACCCTCTGGACTGTCATTCACTAACAGGTCAATTTTAGCCTTTGGGGTATCCTTTGGCACCCTCAGAACTGATGAGCAGTACAAAGTTAAGTACTGGCTATTATGGCGTTGGGGTTAATTCAGTTTTGCTTGGCTGGGAATTTTCCTCTCTGCACTCACGTTTAGAGTGAATTTATTTATTCATTCATTTGTTTGTTTATTTTACAGTTAAGTTTCTTGAGAATAAAACAGACAACTGAAACTAACAACTAACATTCAGATTAGCCAATGAACAAAAACCTTCCCTAATGTTTCATTTAAGATAACTGAAATTTTTGTATGAATTAAAGAAGACATTTGTTTTATTGTTTATGTCCTTTATGATTTTGTTTAAAATTCATAGGATCTTAAGGCTTTCAGAGATGGTTTAGAGTGGATTTAGAGGGATGAAGTAATGAGCAAGGGGACTCTGTACAGGAACATTTCAGCACACTGGTCAAGTAGTTGCTGGAAATATCATTGCTGAATAGCGAAGTCATTGCTTCTAAGGCTTGTTTTCTAGTTGTGTGGCTTTCTGAGCCATGACATGTGGGGGGGAGGTCACTATCAGGAAGCAGGGTGCAGGGTCACCCATGGGCTCATTATGCACAGAGAATTGTGTGCTTCGCAATTTCAGTCTAAACTCAAGCAACGACATCAGGGCTGACTCTCAATACTTCCTTACAACAGCACAACAAGTGTTCTACCTCCAGGGTGCCCCACTCCAGGGCTTTGGCTTCCTAGAATATCAGTTAATCATGGTTTTCCACTGTTCAAAATCACACCCAATGGCTTTTTGTCACCTTTCCCAGTGGTTCTCAGTTCTAATTGCATGTGGAAGTCACAGCGAGAGCTTTATACACCAGTGTCCAGGTTACTTGAATTAATGCTACAGACTGAATTTTTATGCTCACTCCCTCCAAGAACTCAAATGTTAAATCTCAAATCCCTAATGTGATAGCAATAAGAGGTGATAACTTTGGGGCATGCTTATATCATAAGGTGATGAGGGTGGAGCCCCAGTGATGATGGTTAGTGCCCTTATAAAAGCTCTCTCACAGAGAGATGGTCGAAACCAGAAAGCTATCACCACACACTGAATCTGTCAGCACCTTGACCTTGGGATTCCTAGCCTTTGGATTCATGAGAAATAAATGGTTTTTTTTTTATTAAGTCACCTAATATATGGTATTTTTGTTAGAGCAGCCCAAACAGACCATTGCTATCTTGGTATTTTTTCATTATCACCTCAAGATGTTTATTATTTTTGAGAAAATAATA
>NW_004567138.1:2429465-2435709 GCF_000260355.1 Condylura cristata
AAAAATGTAATAAAAAGGTAAGCAAACAAAAACCATTTAGGATATCAATCATTAAAAAAAAAACAAAAATCTTCCAAATAATTTGAGATAGGAAGAGAATGGGGAATGTGTAAACAGGTTTAGTCCTTTGTCTCCAAAGAAATCTGGAACCATGTTTGACCCTTGACCAACCTCTGACAAAATGATCTGCAGATGTTTCTTTTTAAGTGATTGATGATTTTGTTGTGTGCTTCCAGAGCAATGAACTCTGCCATGCTAGTGTGTTAGTTACTTTGCATAAACTTCAAGGAGATGAGTCCCTCATGTTATTGCTGGAGTCTTGCGTTTTGTTGCATAGCAGAAGATGTCTTATGTGACCAGCCCCCGAGGCCCACAAGGTCCTCTCTAGGCAGAAACATACTACACAGGCCAGCATTTCACTGCTAGGGGAGCTACCAGTGTGGACCCAGCAGAGAAGTCCCCCAAAGCCTGTTCCTGGGCTCTCTGAAGTTCACTGATAAACGCCTTTTTCCTGCTGGTTTTTGCTCTGTATCAAAAAAAAAAAAGAAGCAAAGCTTGCAATATAGCAAGGCTATAATAAACCTGAGCCTTAGCTATGAGTGTAATTTTTAATGATTGACTATCTCAATTAATTGAACAATGAAATGAAATGGCCAAAAGGGATACTTGTCTATTGTCTTGTGCAGAATGGATGGATTTGCATTGAGATGCATTTACCTGAAACTATAGATTGTACCTGAGCACAGACGGACTCTGCTTGGGAAACTTTTAATCATATGATCAGAATAAAATTGATTGAGTTCCTGATTGTTTTGAATCTTACCTCTTTCCTTCCTTAACTTCAAAGAGACTTCTTAGAAACAAAATTTTCTTATTGATTTGCTTGCCAGCCAGCATTATTTACCCACCTGGCATGGGGTATCCAAAAACACCCCCCTCAGGTTCATGCCACATCATAAAGTGAGTTAGAAATAGGCAGGTGGGTCACCTGAGCATAGGTGGTAGAATGAGCATGGCAAAGAAAGGGTGGAAATGAGTTTCACAGGTCTACTCATGAGGCTAATGAAATAAATGGTTGTGGGAAATACAACCAAGTGGATCTACTTTTGTTATTTCCTGGGTTCTATTTACAATGTTTTTACTTTTGATAAGGAACATGTGGCAAGAGCAGAAATGGAGCTGGTGATTGTTTGACTGTTATGACCTTTGGTAGAAAGAGGTGAAGGAAAGCAAATATTATACAAGTTCATAGACTTTTGCAAAATATTTACTGTGTTCAGAATCAATGAGCTTGATTTTTTTTACAAAAAGATCATCTTTCTCCAAAGTCCTCTGTCCTCTGAGTTTCAAGAAGCCACAGCAGACATGTCTTCCTGAGGTTGACATTTTCATCAGAAGAAAGAGCCTAGGGACTTTGATAATAGCTGATCACAGGAAACCTGGTAACAAGCGAGAGCTTTTTCCTCCTGGTTCTCCTCTAATTAGGTGATCACAGTCATTCTTCTTGACATGTCTGCAAGGGGCTGAGATACTTGGCAATAAACCTAACAGCCATGCAGAGAGCACACATGGGCTGGATCTACGAGATAACCAGAAACCTTGCCCTAATTTGCATTATTTATTTGGCAATTGGTCTATAGTTTTGAAAATACATTACACATGAGCTTTCCAATATTTAATTCAAAGGTAAAAGATCTAAAACCTGAGTTGTTTGATAGGAATAAGAATGAAGACAATCTTCACATAAGCCCAGAAATCCTAAGGAAAATATGTGCATTTATTATGAACAATAAGTTTGGTGCCCCGTGGTGGTCCAGGGGTTAAGTCTCAGCACTATCACTCGTACAGCCTGAACTCTGTCCCCAGACAGGGAGCTAGCTCACATATGATGCAGCAGACCTCCCTGTCTCGCTCCCCGCTCCCCTCAGCAGAGTATTTCAGGAGATCGCGTGTTCTCCCCACTCTGTCCATTTTCACGCCTAGGCATTTAGAGTCCTATGTGTAAAGGGTCCAGAAAACTGAAAAGGAGTTCCCCACTGAAAAGAGTGCTCCCTACTCTGTCTCTGGTGAATCCTTCTCACCCTCCCAGCTCATCTGGCCTACAGCCCAGATCTTCTACACACACACACATACACACACACATACTCACACACACAATCTTTTTAAAAAATTATAAATTTGACTGAGATGGAAAAAGGCACAAAATGATGTAAAAATAAACTATTGTATTATTTAAAATATATAAATTTGAATACAGTAGTATTCTGATGTGCTCAACTAACTTGTGACCTCAAGGCATTCTATGATGAATACTTTTGTTATACAAGAAAATATCCTATATAAGCTTATCTACATTTTAAATTGTTCTCTGGGTGGTGTGTACACTAAGCACACTATTAGGGAAAAATTTTGAATTTTTGGTGTGGCCATTCCCCCTTCGGCCATCCTTTCTCAGACACTCAAACCATGATGACTGCAAAAATTAGCATTTTTTATACTTGGCTCCATGGTATGGGACCTAGTCTCATCACAGCTGTTCCCTATGCAGATAAGGCACAAATCAAAAGCCAGCTGGACATTCAGGTCCCAGGCTGTGGGGTCTGGGGAGCTGCGAATCCCTGACTCTCCTTCACCCCTGTTCAACACATCACTTAAGGTGTGTTTACTTCAGAGGTCCAGCTAGGGTCCCCAAGAATACTTCTTCAAGGGGAGCACTACTGGGGAAAGTGGCTTCCTGGAAAGCCAAGATGCCTTTGACTCTAAAGTATACATTTGATAATTAGACCAATGTTTTGCAGAGATGTGGGAAGAGGCACACAAAAACAAACCCAAACCTGGCACATTTTAACCTTCCTGAAGCACACAGGGAATATTGACAGCAAACAAGTCAGCACCTCCCTCAGAGTCACCGCCCTCAAACTAAAGAGCATCTTGGTGAGGGATCGTCCTCTCTCCTGGTTACAAATGAGGAAACCAGGGGTCATGAGGTTAAACCATAGCACACAGTCAGCGTTAGCAAGTGGCAAGTAAAAGTGGACTTTAACCTGGGAGGTCTGCTTCCAGGGTAACATACTGAAATAGTATAACCTTGTTTTTCAGCTTAGTATAGGCTGTTAGTGCCTGTTGTATCCTTTTCAGTTTTCTGGACCCTTTACACATAGGACTCTAAATGCCTAGGCGTGTAAATGGGTGGGTGGATGAATAGGTAGGTAGGTAGGTAGATAGATAGATAGATGGGTAGATAGACACATGCATGCATGCATACATACATACATATGTAGATAGGTAGACAGACAAACAGATACACAGATATATAGATAGGTAGACAGACAGATACATAGATACATACATACCTATGTACATAGGTAGGTAGACAGACAGACAGACAGTTCCACAGATACATAGATAAATGATAGGTAGATACATAGATACATAGATGATAGAGTCTTGTTTTAGCCAGTACTGCTTTAATTAGGTGGTTAATGTTTTGTGATGAATTACAGCAATATTAGCTCCCTTAACAGATTACCAGGCATATCCTTTTTTCTCACTATCCTTATGAGGAATAATTATAGCTATCTCCATCTCTCTGTACAAAAGAGACTGAAAATCACTCAGCTAGATAGCACTAGTGCTGGTAGTTATCCTCCAAACACTGTGAAGCTTTATACCATGAGTATTGTTTTGCCT
Organism: Condylura cristata; assembly: GCF_000260355.1. NCBI lineage: Eukaryota > Metazoa > Chordata > Mammalia > Eulipotyphla > Talpidae > Condylura > Condylura cristata. Next base: position 2,433,156 of record NW_004567138.1, read on the forward strand.
AGCAAACTCAAACTACGCACAAATTCACACGCTATAATGTTAGTCCAGGGACCGCAAGTGTGTGGGAGGAGGAGGGGTGTGGTTTGCGGTGCAAAGAAATGGTGATGGATGCTGCTTATTTGTTTGCCCATTATGACCCCTGATTCTAAACAATATTTTTAGTGCTGATACAGTCTTCATTTCCATCTGTCTTGAGGCAATGGGATGGAAAGAGAAAGGGAGACCCTGCTGATCCCTGTCATAACTGATAAGCTCCCCAGGGTCAGAAAGCCCTCCATAGCTTCTCCAACCCCTGAATGAGGCTTTTAAAAGAGCACTGGTTTCCAAGCACAGAAAGCAGCTCTTCTCATTCCATTTTTAAACCAAACAATTGCACAGTGTCAGAGCAAAATGATGAGCAAAGCTAAAGGGGTTTTTTTGTTTGTTTTTTAAAATTTTGATGACCCTACTAAATATTTTTTTGATCACAAGTCATTGTTACTGTGTGGCAATGCAGGGTGGACATAAACAAGATTTATATGAAAATAAATAGCAATATAGATTATGTGTCAGACACTAGGGGTGGGATACTGACCCTTACAATGTAACAGAGAAATTAGACAGTATTTTTATAACAAAAGGCTATAAGTGCAAGTGAAATTTTCAAGCAATTTTCTTAAGGTCCTTTCATCTTTTTTCTGTCCTTTACCTCCTACCATCCACTTCTCCTCATCTTCTTTATTCGCCCTGTATATTTAAACTCACATTCACTTTACTGGGCCTGTGGCATTGTTACCTATCAAGACAATTTTTCCATATTAGCAAAGTCCCTTGCATGCATCAGTTTTATCTCACACGACAAAGCTAAGTCTTCCTGAGTTCAACTTCCTGGGATGATTGATGGGTTCATCTAAAGTTGTTAATTGCTAATAACAGATTAACAATCATTTCTATGTGAACCTATATCTTGAAATCTATGAGCAACTTGTCAACTAAGCAACAGTTGACAAAGACAGTATATTGAAATATGTGATTTGTGTGCTTTGTTTATGGACATAACAAGTCCATAAAGGCTTTGACTTTTTAGCAAGAGTTTCCAATTATATCATGTTTCCAGTTTGAAATGCTCTTCATTTGTCTCAGATATCTAGAGTCTTCTATGAGTCATATATAGTTTAATAGGAAAATTTTATTTTCTTCCATAAAGATTGATTTTGTAGTCAAAGTCATCAGCAGCAAGTTTAAATTTGCATTTCATATTTGGATTGATTTATTTCCAGTAAAAAGTGTATCACTGTTGCAGTTAATCTAGCAACAACTAGGGGAATAGAGATTTATATGGAAAGAATGTTAGAAATGTGAACTTCCTAAAAAGGAGAAGATTGGTACATTTGCCTGCATATTGTAAGACCTCCATATGACAAAATATTTCATAAACTAAATTATGCATCAGACAAGTCAGGAGAAAATACTAGTAACATACGTAACCAAAGGGTTAATGTTGAGACTTCAAGAGAAGTTCCTAGCACTCAATGAAGCAAAGGACAAACAACTTAACTTTTATGGGAGGAGGAGGGGAATAAAACCACTAAGAGAAAAATACCAATGATTAATAAATGCATGGGAGAGGCTAGCCTAACTAGTCAAAGATGTGTGAGTTTGCTGCTTATCAGATTGGCAAGGTTAATAAGACCACTATTTTGTGTGATTGTTGGCAAACAGCACTGTTAATTGTTGGTGTAAGCAGGAGAGTCAACTGACCTCACTTCTCTGTACAACAGCTCAGCATCATGAATCACTGTCTTTGACTCAGCAACTCTTTCAAGGAACTATCTGGCATAAATATTTGCCAAAGTAGACAAACAAGTATATTCACAAATCTTCTTTTTTTTAAGATTTATTTATTTATGCATATAGAAGCCAGAAGTGCAGGGGTGGTGAGAGGGTTCACCAGAGACAGAGTAGGGAGCAGAATAGGCAGATTGATTAAGTACACTGCTGAGGGGTGAAGCGGGTGGGTCAGGAGAGGTCTGCCGCACCGTGTGGGTCACCTCCGGGACTGGGGATTGAACTGGCACTGAAGCAGGTGCGGCTAGCTTGCAGTGCTGCATCCCTACCCATTGCATCACCAGGGAGGGCCCTGTTCAGAAATCTTAATTGTAGCTTTGTTAGAATGAAGTCTTGGAAGCAAGCACAGCATTGGCCAACGGAGCCATGACAAATGCAGTTGACTCTCCTGCTTACACCAACAATTAACAGTGCTGTTTGCCAACAATCACACAAAATAGTGGTCTTATTAACCTTGCCAATCTGATAAGCAGCAAACTCACACATCTTTGACTAGTTACTGAGCATCCATATGTACAAAGTAGCAGAAAAGTGAGGCTGTATCCAATCAGTAGGAAATCACCTCCTTTAATTTTTAGTGTTATACGTTTTTATAGCAACTAATGCCGATTCATAGATTTGAGTGAAACTGTGGGTATGTGTTCATAGGAAATTTAAATGTCAATTGTCAGCAGCAACCAAGAAAGACCCTGGGCAAAGGAGAGTCTTTTTTTTTTCTTTTTTTTTT
>NW_004567138.1:2435809-2438575 GCF_000260355.1 Condylura cristata
TTAACAGTGCTGTTTGCCAACAATCACACAAAATAGTGGTCTTATTAACCTTGCCAATCTGATAAGCAGCAAACTCACACATCTTTGACTAGTTACTGAGCATCCATATGTACAAAGTAGCAGAAAAGTGAGGCTGTATCCAATCAGTAGGAAATCACCTCCTTTAATTTTTAGTGTTATACGTTTTTATAGCAACTAATGCCGATTCATAGATTTGAGTGAAACTGTGGGTATGTGTTCATAGGAAATTTAAATGTCAATTGTCAGCAGCAACCAAGAAAGACCCTGGGCAAAGGAGAGTCTTTTTGATTTTTGGTTTTTTTTATTAATGCATAAGTTGCAGTTTTCAAAAAGTTACTTCCACTTTTAACATACTAACAGGTAAAAGAAAAGAAGTTTGAGAGAAAGTCTAGAGTTTTCTTACAGAATTGTATTCTTACACAGATTCATAGGGCTATGATGTTCTAGAATAGTGCATGTATCTCTTTATATACCCCCACAGAAATGCACATATGACTAAATTGTCCATCAGTCAGTGCACAATCTTTAAAGGCACATATGTGAGTCCTGGTTTCTTTCTTTCCTAACCTAGCCATCTATTTCCAGACCAGTTATTTCACTTCTCCAAGTCTCTGGAGACAAAGGTTAGGCAAGGTCACTTGCTGTCTAACTCTGTTTCCCATTGACTCAGGACTTGTCTTCATACCACCCATTACCCACTCTGCTTTTCAACTAGAGTAGTTCTGTTTCTCTATTAGGTATTCATCCAATTACGATTTTGTCTGACTTTTGAGCAAAAAGTCATTTGAAAATATCCAGGAGAGACGATACATTTTTAGATTTGTTCATTTATTTGTAGAAGAACTGGAATACAGAGAGATGCTGGGGGTGAGAGAATTCACCAAAGACAGAGTGGGGAGCAGAACAAGGGTTTGACTGAAATACACTGCTGAGGGGAGCAGGGGGCGGGACAGGAAAGGTCTGCTGCGCTACATATGGGTTTGCTCCCTGGACCCAGATGGAACTCAGGTCACTCAGGCCATACTGATGATAGCTAAAAGTTAACAACTTCAACAGTGGGGAGGCTCCAGGACAGATGATTTTAAGGCTTATTTCAGAGAAAATTCTTCTTGAGATTGTGAGGTCCAGGTTCTGGTTAGGGGATGCATAACTTTCAGTCAACCCTTATATTACTATAATTGGCCCTCCCTGCTGGCACAGTGGGTTAGGACACAGCCCTGCAAGCCAGCCACAGCCACAGCCGCACCCGCTTCAGTATGAGATTGATCCCAGTCACCGGAGGTGATCAACATGGGGCAGCAGACCTCTCCTGCTCCCCTCGGCAGTGTACTTGGTTGATCTGCCTGTTCTGCTCCTCACTCTGTCTCTGGCGAATCCTCTCATGGCCCCTACACCTCTGGCCTGTACCCCAGTTAGGAATGCATAAATAAATAAATCTTTCTAAAAAATTACTATAGTTAAACTGGCTGATCACCCCATATAGTAAGTCAGAAAAACAGACCTTTATTTTCCAGGACATAAATTTGCGCTGTAGAGGCTATAACAGAGGGGAATGAAAAGGAACAAAGAGCATGTGTCAAGAAACAAAAGGCCCAGTGGGGTGCTGCTGGGAAGAGGAATTCTAGATCTACTCTTTTCCACTAGACATCCATTCTGGCATGATGACTTTTGTTTTTGCTTATGAACATGCTCTATTTAAGAATAATAATTGACAGAGAGTCTTGATAATACATTCACTAGGGAGTTTTAATTCATGTTTTATAGTTAAAGGTCAACCCAGAAACCAGCACCAGTTCTTAATCAGCTGCTAAAGAACAGGAACTGATCTTCACTCTGAGCGCCAGTGAAATCCAGTACCTGTGTGCAGGGTGTACGCCATTGGATCCTGTAAATTGGGTAAAATTTAACAATTGGGTGAATTATTCCTTGGCTTAGGTTAAAAAAAAATTTAAGAACTTCTAAAGATTCCAAAGTGGAAGCAGATAAAGCTTACGGCAGATTTATTGAATTGCTCTGCTCACTCCATCCTCTCCAACAATATTACAAATACCACCAAACTCACATCCGTCACACACTAACACACTATCTGCAGCATGAGGTAAGTGCCAATGAACTATTTGTCAATGCAGGGGTAACAAAGAGGTTCAAGTTACAGCACTCATTTGCCCGTACCCGGTTCGCAATTCAAATATAATCTGTGCAGTGACATTAAAAGTAAAACAAATAGAGTGATTATTTATTCTATCTTTTTATTTTTGCATAAGAAAGTCTTAATCTCATGCTTCAGCTATCACAGACTAAACCTACTCAATTTCAGCTCTTTGAGTTTCCCCGTTTTCTTCCAACACTACTATATTATGTATCACCTGTCACTGAAAGTAGCTCTTAGATGTGTTATTGAGAGGAGAGCTGTGTCTATTTTCTCTTATATCTCCTCAAGGACCCAAATGAACTGCTAACAACAAATAGCTAAAATAGGATTAAAGTTTGTTGCCATAGAGAAGACAAGATACAGAAGCAATTGAAATATATTAAATTGCTATATAAGCATAATTAAATTTAACAATTGGACACTTTAAAGAGTAATCTGCTAAAGAAGACAAAGTACATAAATAGGTAACTAACTCCATGATTTAAATAGAAATAAATTTCAATTAACAAAGGGCTACTATGTAAACATTTTTATACATCCCCTGTGTCATGCTTAGTATACATAATTTACTATACAATAATACCAAGAAACAA
>NW_004567138.1:2439105-2464469 GCF_000260355.1 Condylura cristata
GGGGGAAAGTGCACTGGAATATGGTGATGGCATATGGGTGATATGGTGATGGGAAGTCCACGGGGATTACAATTCAGAAGGCACAGAATGATGTAAAAATAAACTATTATATTTTTTTTAAAAGTGGGTCAATGTCGAGTAAACTAACTATGGTAATGATTTTGCAATATGTACAGATATCAAATCATTACATTGTGACCTGAAATTATTATTATGTTATATGTCAACTACACCACTTTTAGAAAGGAAGCGTCTTTATTCCATTATCCTGAAAAATCTATGGTTATTTTGTTTTTCACTGTTTGTTTTTTATGTTTTATTTACATACTTGTCTATTGCTCACACACAGACACTCCATGTGTTCATAAATTAAGTGACTCCACCAGCAACCTAAGTTCAAACCCAATTAGAATCTGTTTCAATGTGCTTGTATGTAATTTGCACCTTTTTATGATTAAGACAATTATTCATGAGATGTGTGTAATCTTCCCTGAGTATGGAGGGTTCTCCCTGATCACATCCTTAATATTCTTCTGAAAAAGGGCATATGAATCCCTGTTTACTTAAAAAAAAAAAAAAAAGATTTTTATTTATGCATAGAAGAATTGGGGTGTAGGCCAGAGGTGTGGGGGGGGTGGGTTAAGAGGATTCACCAGAGACAAAGTGGAGAGCAGAACAGGCAGGTTGACTGAAATACACTGTTGAGGGGAGCAGTGGGTGAGACAGGAAACATCTGCTGCTCCATGTGGATCATCTTCCTGTCCAGGGATTGAACTCATGCTGCTGTGGTAGATGATAAACTAATATTGCTGGGATTTAACTGCTGCACCACCAGGGAGACTAGAAGGCCAGAATCTCTGTTTACTTTTTAGGTTTGCACACCAAATAACTAATCATGAAAAGGCATAGCAAAATCTCTGAGGCTTTAATCTCCTTAATCAAGCACAAAGCAATGGACACCCAGTATTCCTGTCAATAGAAAGCTCAGAACATGAAGCAAATAAGAGGAACAGAATGATTATACAGACAGTCCTATGTTGGAGATTAGTTTTGTTTATTTTTCAATCGATTAAACTTTTTTATTTTCCTCTTTGTTGCTCATTTTGTTAATAATTGGTTTCACCCTTCAAGTATGACCCCATTAGTCTCCCATGAGCCTTCTCTGTTTGGAGTTCTCTTCATCTCTCTCCCCTGCTGTATTTATGTCCCCCTCAGATTTATAGTTTGCCTGGAAATTTTGTTTTTTATTTTTGGTGACCCCTTGTTCAATTCCTTATATTCCTCTAAGTGAAACCCTTGATAGTTTTCTTTTTCCTTCCGACTGATTTAATTGACCATAATCCCTTCTAGCTCTCTCCATGTTGCCACAAAACGCATGAGTTTATCGTTTTTGATTGCTAAGAGTTATTCCATTGTGTATATATACCACACTCTCATGATCCATTTATCTGTTTTGGGACATTTAGATCTTTTCCATATCTTAGCTATTGTAAATGGTGCTGCTATAAACATAGAAGTGTAAATTTTCTTCAGAATTAATGTTTTTCTGTCCCTTTGGGTAGATTCCTAAGAGTGGAATTGCTGGATCATATGCTCCATTTTTAGTAAGCTGAGGAACTTCAGCTTACAGAAATTTGTTTTTTAACTGACACTAATTTCACTGAAAAAAATTCAAACACAATTAGCATTCTAATTTCTGAAAAATTTGTAAATTCACCATAAAGTTAAGCCAGGTGAGCTTTACCTCTTGTAGTAGGTAAGATTTAACTAAATCTAACTCAATTTCTTAAAAAAAGGAGATGAGGATAAGAAAGAGCAAGAGGAAGAACAAGATGTAAGAAAGGAAGTAATAATTGGGATCATAAATGCCATTTCCCCATAAATTCTGAACTAATTTAATCGAGTTCATGTCACTTACCTTTACAGTAACTCTTAGTTATTAAGTTATTCCATGGTATCTGCAGGGAACTGCATGGTATCTGCTACCTCTAGCAAAAGTCACTAACTCTCAGTTCGCTTATATAAAATGGCATAATATTTGTACCTCACCTATATACTTCCTTCCATCTAATTTAAATCATCTCTAGATTACTTATAATGCCTATCAGAATGTGAATGCCAAATAGTTGTCTGAGAATCCTGATAAGAAAAACAAAACATTTGCATATGTTCAGTACGGAAGCAACCATTATAGTCCTGATGACATGGTACATATTTTCTATCTGATACTAGTTGGATCTTAGATGTAGCACCCTCTACTACAGAGGACTAACTGTCCCCATTTGATTTATGAGAATATTAAAGTAGAAAATTATCACAGTGGGTGATTGATAGACCACTACTTCCGCTCTTATCTATGATCTTCTGTCCACACCATTTACCAAAAATATGGAAATCTATGACAAAGAAGAGTGAGTGAAAGAACATTTTTTTTTAAAGATTTATTTATTTGTGCATACTGAACTGGGGTACAAGCCAGAGGCTCAGGGGCAGCGAGAGGTTTTACCAGAGACAGAGTGGGGAGCAGAACAGGCAGATCTATAAAGTACACTGCTGAGGGGAGCAGCGGGCGGGTCCGCTCGCAATAAGTTTCAAAAGGAGAGGTCTGCCACGCCATGTGGTCACCTCCAGGGCAGGCGGGAATTGAACTCATGCGGAAATGGCTTTAGCCTCTCAGTGCTGTGCTTTAACCCACTGAGCCACCAGGGAGGGCAGAGTGAAAGAACATTTAAATAGCAAAATCAAGAATCAAAAAATTTAGTCTTTGGTTTCTACCTCATGTCATGAACTCTTTCCAAAAAGGATGAATCTACTAAATCTAAGTATGATATAAAAAAAAAAATGAAAGAAATCTTACTAAGTTAATACACACACAAAGTGAGAACCAGCTAGCTTTGGGGGAGAGAATGATTCAGAAATTACTCTAAACAAATATATAGAAAAACTAAAAAATGAGGATAGCCAAAAATACACTGAAAAAAATCAGTTTTTGAAAGTCAGTTGTCATCTTGCAATGCATTCTAAAACTGCAATAAGTTTCAAAAGTCATATTGTCACATGAAAGGGCATATGAATAGATAGTCTGGAAAGTTCAAGAATAGCCCAGAATCCATATGGGAATTTCAAACGTGAGATAGATGGGAATTCAAGTCAGTGAGGAATGGGTGGGTTATGTAATAAATGAAACTGCTGACTGGATATTCATCTAAAATTTTTATGCTATTTTTAAAACACTAAAAATATACATCTTCCAAAGGTGTGAAAGTGAAAGGAAACAACAATAAAGTTGCTTCAAATGAGAGTATATTTTTAAAATATAATTTCAAAATGGAGGAAGGCATTTTAGGTTTGGCACAAATCCCAAATCCATTTTTGGGTTTGGTGTTTCCGAGGGACATGGATTCCATCTCAGAATTATCCCATTGAGAAAGTGAGGCCAACTGACTTTCCAGAACCCTTCAGGGATTAAATACCAGAGCTTTTAGTTATTATAATAGCTCCTAGGATCTATTACTTCTAACTATACCTCTTCTTAGAGCTACATTTTTTACTCAATCAGCATTACCCAATCAATTCATTGGAGCCAAGTGACACCCTATGGGATGGTGAAGTGGTCAGGGTCCCCGCAGACTAGACTATGGAATGTCTGTGAAGAGACGTTGCTAGATAAAAGCAAACTGCCTTGAGTGTTGTCTGTCTGTGTATTGGCTAGGGAACTAATGTTTGCCCAACTGACATTGCATGTCAGACTCCAGAGACTGTGTTGAGTGCTGCATAAAAATGGATCCATTTATAACAGCAACTGCAATTGGAGTCCCTATTGAGTCACTTCCTACAATTTAACTATTCTCTCAGACCTCAACCACTTCTGTGCAGGACAAAGAGATATATAGAGATATACTTGGAATGAATTTCCATACATTTTCCAGGGTTGATGTGGGCACTCCTTCTATAATTTCTTATAGGACATGATATTACTTTGGGTTTTCTATGAGGGGAGAGGGGGGTAGTTGCCGTTCTTCGCATGAGTTAGAGAAAAAATGTAAAATTCCTGCAATTACCAAATAATGCATTCAGCAACTGGGGAGATAAATAAAGGGTGTATGCATAGAAACTACTAGGCCCATGTGAGACAAATGCTGTCAGTAAACCTGCCCCCATGGAAGGTCACAGCCCAAATATTTGCAATATCCACATGACATTGCTGCTGACCAACCAAGAAGCTTTCACTGTAAGAAATAATGAGCTCACATGTTAGGGTTTCTGCTGGTACCCAGAACTACCCACAAATCTGGAATCCCTCTTTTCCAGTATACAGAAACCTTGATAAATGATGGCAGAAGAACTCTTAGGCAAGGTTAAGATTATTTATAATATATACATTATAAAAAATAATATATATATATATATATATTATAAATATATGGGCATATTGCCAGTCTTTACATCATGTTGTTTCCTCATTTAGGGCTTAGAGTCTATGGGTTGACTCAATCAGGAGCCTCAGAGTTGGGAAAATCTGAGTGTGCGCTCAGGAACAGCCACCAGACTGAATGTAAAATAAGACTAGGATGGGGAGAGCAGATGTGTTTTTAAAACCCTGACTGTGGGCTTGATCTCAGAATCCTGAAGGCAGAAGTTAAGCACTAGACCCTCAGTTTGATTTCATGCTTAATTTTAGCAAGTATTTCTGAATGAAAACAGATGAGCCTCTAGTACCCAAATAAATATATTTATTTGTAAAAATGTACAAATAAAAGCAAAGTGCTTCATTTAAAACCACACATCCGGCCCTCCCTGGTGGTGCACTGGGTTAAAGCACAGCACTAAGAAGCTAAAGCCACTTCAGCATGAGTTCAATTCCTGTCCCAGAAACTGATCACATGGCACGGCAGACCTCTCCTCACCCACTCACTGCTCCCCTCAGCAGTGTGCTTCATTGATCTGCCTGTTCTGCTCCCCACTCTGTCTCTTGTGAGGGCTCTCACCACCCTTGCACCTCTGGCTTGTACTCCAATTCTGTATACATAAGTAAATAAATCTTTAAAAAAAAGTCAATAAAACCACACATCCTCTGACAGGATGTTTGAACCCTCTAGAGATCAGTGGTAATCAGCCAGTCCTCATTATCCAAATGAAGAGACCCCTAAAGGGAAAGAGCCGAGCCTCCTACCCTATAACTAAGGCTCAGATAAAAGGATCAATGACACCATGTAGCAGTCCAGGGCCAGGCATGATATCACTATCACAAGCATGATGTCCAAGATGGAGATATGAGTTGCGGTCCCTATCGGGAGGACAAATGCAAAAGTCAAACCCACATCACCACCTTGACAGAGGGGAAAGCAGGGCAGAGGGTAAGTTCAGCTGCTGTTTTCCTGGGTCTCTAGGGTGGTTTGCAAAAGTCATCCAGTCCAGTTTAAGGAATCAGAATGGGATGGACATGCAGTAACTTGCTGAAATTACAACATTTGGGATTGAAAAGCAGATGTGTCTACTAAGTAGGAAAACCCAGCTAACATAACATACCCAGCTTTCTGGTCGACCCCATCATCTCTGTGCTCCTGTACCCACCTAAGTGGAATTCTCCTTACCCAGGCCTCCAGGACCACCACTTTGACAGTGCAAAGGCCACGTCATTCATTTTCCACTTGATCTCCCATTGCATTTCCCATCTGGCATCTTCTGCAGCCTCTCCAAGTCCATCTTCCAACAGTCTCGCCCATTGCAGCCATCAGCATCCGGTGGTGCTGATCAAACTTCAGTGTTGTCAACATCATCTGAGAAGCAACATATAAGTGATGCATTGGTACTGCATTGCCAGAGGCTTGGGGACAAGGAGGAAGCCATGGTATGCCAAATGCCTCCATCACAATTGGGAAAACACTAAAAATACTGAAGATTCTCATAGTTGTCACCTTAGATCTTTTCCCCTACCTTAAGCCCTAAACCATTAACTGCCTAATCAATTTGGACAACTTCTGTTATCTGAAATCATCATAGTCACACCCACCCTGCTCCAAATCTACAGTGTCCTTTTCTGCAGATTTATTATGGTCTGGCCACCTCTCAAGACCCTGCCACAGGGCCAGGTGAGAAGCCCTGCCCACTTTCTCCTTTGTCAGGCCTCACCATCTTTCCTCCCTCACTCATTCTAGAGGTTAAAACTCACCCAAAGATAAAGAGAGCCACTGAGTTAACATGATCAGCCTTCCCCGAATCTCTGAGTCCAATAATTGCAACAAGTGTCTAATACCAACTTCAACAAAAGGTAAATAAATTAATACATATGAGAAATATAATGAGCTTGGTGTTACTCCCTCCTCCACCCTCACACTATTCCTTGGTAGTCAATTTTCTTTGAAGCTTCTGAACCAATTTGGGAGCAAGGAGTAAGGGCAGTGAGCAGGACACCAATAAGTAATTGCTCAAAGTCGAATGTTAAACAGCTTGGTTAAAACTCCTTTGCTCAGTCCTCCCTAGTGGTGATCAGGTTAAAGTGCAGCACTAGGAAGTTACCACAGCCACTGAAGCACGAGTTCGATCCCCCGCCAGGGAGCTGACCCATATGGTGTGGCAGACCACTCTTGGCCCACCCACTGCTCCCCCCAGCAGTGTATTTCAGTAGATCTGCCTATTCTGCTCCCCACTCTACCTCTGGTGAATCCTCTCATGCCCCTCCCTACACCTCTGGCCTGTACCCCAGTTCTTGTATGTGTAAATAAATAAATCTTTAAAAAAACTGCTTTGGTCAACCCCCCCACACACACACCCCTTCTCCTCTTCTGTTCACCGCACATCTCTAGCTGGTGGCTCTGGCTCCCTTCCGCTTTCTCCCCCACCCTTGGTCGACCCTCCCTGGTGACACATTTTTCCCCTACCTTCACCTCTGAGAGCCCTTCTGAAGGGGGCATTCCTCCTGCACAGCTGAGCTAGTCTTATGTCTCACCCATACTTGCTCTATCAGCTTGGGGAGGAACCTCTTCTGCTAGAATGGAACAGCAAGGGATTTATCAATATGAAGATGATTTTCAAGAAAAAAGTCTACTTTGGGGACTATCTCTTAGAGCAACCCTTCTTTTCCCTGGTGGCCTGTTATCGCTGGTCCCTTTAAAATTGCTTGACTGTTAACCCCTGTCAGCTCACAGTCATGTCCTTCAATTTCCTTCCTCTTGTGTGGGTGGTTGTATTAGAGGGCAATGAGAGAGGGACACCACCGAACCCCCAAACCTGCCTGCTCTGAATAGGTTCTGCCATCTGCCGCATCAAGACAAAAGAGCCCTAGGGAAAAGGAACTTTAACACGATTAGTGTGCAATACAGAAAAGACAAAGAATATAGTTTCTAAATCAAATACCCAAACTTACCCATCCCCTCATGGGCAAAAGTCAACCCAAAAGGGATTGGCCCAAAGCAAGGCCTGAAAGCTGCCACAAGACTAAAGCACCTTCTGGCCGGGACCCATAGAAAGGGTCAGAAATGGCCAGACAAGTCTGGGAGGAAGAGAGTAAAATGAAAATCAAGATAAACGCTGCCATAGATAAACCTCTCCATGGGTTTATCACCCACATCTGTTTCAATCAGTCCAGGGCCAAGAAACAAACACAATTTCTTCACATGTCTCTCTGCTCCATGTGGCTCCCTCAGGTCTTCTTCTGACTTTCCATCCTGCTTCCTCCTTCTTCAGCCTTCTTTCCGGATTCCTCTATTCTCTGCTCAGCTCTACCCTCCTTTGGGTGGGGCAGGGAATCTGAAACCTCCCCTTTTGCTGGGGACCTGTCATAGTTGAACAAAGTCAGTGACCATAAGGTGCTAACAAGGCCAGTCTCCTCTTGATGTCTAGGTACCGTGTACTGTTCCCAAGTGGGGTAGGTCCACTCCCTCCTACTAGCTGGATTGTTAGTGCATGTTGTTTATTAACAGGAAGGCCAATTTGAGCACAACAGAGATAGAGCTAAGGAGGTGGAAAGACCTCTTTTGCGTTAATCCTAAAATTCCTGAAAATTGGAACTAGAATCCGCCTTTTGCTGCGAATTCTAACAGGTGGATGTTATAATATTTAGTGGTCTCTGGGATGTCCAGGGTCTTTTTAGAAAAATGAGGTTGATTCCTTAAGAAATTTCTTCCGGGACAAGAATAATTGCTCATCCTTGGCAATGGCTAACACTCTATCAACAGTAGCCTTGACGTTATCGTGTTTTCAACTTTTAAGTTCAGAATCTGATACCTTACATGTCAAAAACAGGAAGATCCATGGTAGAACAGAGTACTTGTTCATCTGGAAATGGGTTAGTTAGACTTATTTATTTATTTGTTTATTTTATTCAGGTAACATTGGTTTACAACACTATACAGTTGTTGAACAATCAGAGGTGTAAAATCACACCTCTTCAATTAATGTCTCTACACTACCCCACCACCAAGGCACCAGATAATTGGTGGGATTTCAACAGAAATAAAATTGATTTGTTATATTGACAATGACAACAGCAAACTAGTTAAATCAAAATCATATTTGTAGATTAAGCTTAGGGAGTGTTCCGTGCAAAAAAATCTGCAAATTCATCATTTATAATGTGAATGACAGTTTTTTTCCTGAGACATCCTTAAATATATTAGAAATTCCTTTTAATAATCCTATTCTGATCTGAGTATTTGTCTCCCCAAAATATTTTTGCTGTACCTGGTTACTAAACTCTACCAGAGCACAGTCAGTGTTTCACAATGTGATATTGATATAAGCTTACTTTCCTCTCTGTAACCCAACTATTGAAATCAAATCAGAGTCCATTCCAAGTCAATTCATCTAACCAAGTCCTTAGTCTGCAGGTCATAGGTAACTCAGAGTGCCAAAGGAGATTTCAAGAAGCCTCTGGAATTCTATTTAAAAATTCTATGAATCTATATTCAAACTCTCGAAAAGATCAATGACCACAAAAGTTAAGAATAACCATTAACGTTTAGCTGAGCCCCAGAGACCACAGGTTTGCTGCCTGAAGAACACAGTGTTAGGAAGATGACCCAAGTATATGCCCAAGTGAAAATTCAGCTGGAAAGTGTTAAGGGGGAAACCACGCCTTAGGTGTTTGATTACTTTCAGCACAAAAGAAAAAAAAAAAAAGCTTATCTAAACTCTTCTCTTTGAGGTTTGCTTTTACAAACACAATAGGACCTAGGGCTTATCGACACAGCAATAGTGTGAGATGAATGAGCTCCTGGTCCAGCTGGAGGGCTGGTCAGTGAAGGGAACCACCAAAAGAAACCCCAAAATTCCAGTAACCTGAAGAGAAAAAGCTCTTCTTACTCCTGCATACAGGAATGAGCCAATGAACTTCAGGCTATGAAATTTAACTTCTTTTGTTGTTCTCAACGCTGCTCCCCTCCCCAACCCCACCCCCCAGCCTATAGAACCTCATTTCCTTTCTTAACTGGGAGGCAGAGTTGAGTGTTCTATTTCTCTTGCCTCTCTGCTTGTCAACGTGCCATAAACTTTCTTTGCTTCAGGCTCCAGTGTTTCAGTGGTTTGATCTTAGCTGAGTGGACACATAAAACTGATGGCTAGAGTCTGGCAACAGAGGTTGTCTGTGGAAGCATTAAGGGCTGACCTGGGTAGGGCAGTGGGAATGGAAAGGAAAGAGTGAATAAAAGAGGCATCTTAAAGACAGCTAATTCCTCCCTCACAGGCTCTGCTAGGGTAGATTTTCACGGTGAGGGGTGCTCTTCCATCACAGAGTATTTTTAGCTGTTTGCAAGTTATCTCTGTCTTGGCCTATGAGTTCCATTTTCCTTCTGGTCTAATATCTTTCTGAAACTTAATACATAAATAATTTATCCCCTAATTTTAGGAGGATAACTTGAGGCTTCTGATGAATAAGTGAAGAGTTAGTGATACCTTCCTGAGTTTGACTTGAGAAACAGTTTGGTGGAAAGATGACCCAGCTCTGGGGAAAAATGTTTGTGCTTCCTCTGGTGAAAGAGAGGTTTTCTGGGAAGTTTGGAGAAAAGGAGATATTTAAAGACAAAGGAATATTTAAAAAGCTTGCTGCTTGATGTGCAGTAAGAGGCATTATACTACTTTCTTACTGATTCTTTAGTCAAATTCACATTGTGCAGGCTACATAAATTGAAGTTTTTTCTCTTTGAGGTATGTTAGGTTTGGAGATTGGGATCCTTGGGCTAACTCAGGGGAAAGTTTCACCAGCGCTCCCCTTCCAGTTGCACACAGTGAATTTCCCAGGAGAAGTTAGCAATCCAAAAGGGGCAGATTTAAAGTTGTCTGTTAAACCAGAGACACTGTGTATGGAGAAAGAAGATAGCAGGATCAAGCAGGAATGGGAAAAGCACAAGGGACGACAGTAATGGTGCACAGGTGAATTGGTGGTGGGAATTTTACAGGGACTAAAACCAAGATGAAAAACATGTGTTGTACAAAAATGAAAAATGATGTAAAAAAAACTATACAATTTTTTTTGAAGTTAGGGTTTTCCTGATCCCTTATTTGAGTCCTCTACATTCCTCCTATAAGTGAGACCATTCAATATTTTTCTTTTTCTTTCTGGTTTATTTCACTGAGCATAATCCCTTCCAGCTCAATCCATGTGCTGCAAAGGGCATGAGTTTATCCTTTTTGATTGCTGAATAATATTCCTTCGTGTAACTATACCACAACTTCTTGATCCAGTCATCTATTTTGGGAGAAAAAAGGATGATAATAAAGTAAAAAACAATAACATCATGCAACTATAGATCAGAGACTTTCTGTAGAGGAGGAGGAGGGAGAAAGATCAGGACAGGAGTGACAAGAGCACAGGGGACTATGGTAATGATGCAGGGTGGGAATTTCATGGGGAAATCATACATTGTACAAAAATGAAGGATGATGTGATAAGTATATTTAAAAAGAAGAAAAAGCAAGTTGATTATAGAATAGGAAAGAAGGAAAGGACACTTGCATAGACACAAGTGGGCAGAAAGAGCTACCCTTTGGAAGGGGCAGCCTTGGGTCTCATCTTCTGGTGGGGAGGGGCTCATCTCTGTGGAATGATTTGTTTTGTTGATTTTGAATAACTGCAGTATTTGAAAAGGATAGGAGATTCTACAATGGCCTCAATCTCCATACCCTCACCTTTATTCTGTGCTCCTGAAGGCAGCCTTCTGTTCTTGCAACCCATACAAATGTAAAGCAGAGTAAACTCTGCCCTTGACACTATCTACAGTATCTGACACCTGCTTGGGTCAATCCTGTGATCCAGACTCTGGCGCCTAAGGGTCTTAGTTCCTGTAGCTGGGTAATGGCTATGTTAATCCCTTGTACCCCCGCCTCCTGGTGTGAGTCAAAGTCTGATCTTGTGATACCCCCTTTTCAAGTTTTCTATTCTTTCTTTCCATCATATCACAACCTGGAATATTTTCAATCTCATGACACATTATTGTCACCCAAGGAACTTCTAATAAATACTGTGTTGAAACCACTCCAGGTATTCTAAATAGGTCTCAGCATCAATATTTGTCCATGTTCTTCAGGTGATCTGGTGTGATGTTGAAACCAGTGGTTTAGGGTCTGGAGAAGTTTTTAATCCTTCTCTGATTCCAATCCGAATTGCCTAAAGAGCTTTTAAGTAATGTGGATTAAATCCTGGCCCCACCTCATACCAAGTAATACTCTTTAGCCATCTGAAGTCTTTTCAAAGTTTCCTGGTGATTCTGATGCAACCTGAGATTGGGCAACCGCCACCTCTAGAAGAAAAAAATCCCAGGACCTGCAAGTCAGGATGAGTCCTTCAAATAGCCGTGTGTACTGCTTCGAAATGGCCTAGATAACTAATTCCCTCACAGTGTCTCAGTCCTTAAAGATTTTATCAATACTTCATTTCTATGCCAACTAAATGAAGAAGATAGTATGAACCTACCCAACATTAACCCTTCTCTGGGTGACAAAATGCAAGAGGTTTATAGTGACAAAAAACCAAGCAGCCGGCCCTCCCTGGTGGCGCAGCGGGTTAAAGCACAGCATCGAGAATCTAAAGCCACTTCCGCATGAGTTCGATTCCCGCCTGCCCGGGAGGTGACCACATGGCGCGGCAGACCTCTCCTGACCCGCCCGCTGCTCCCCTCAGCAGTGTGCTTCGTCGATCTGCCTGTTCTGCTCCCCACTCTGTCTCTGGTGAATCCTATCACCCTCCACATCTCTGGCCTGTACCCTAATTCTGTATGAATAAAAAAATAAAAATAAAATAAATCTTAAAAAAAAAAAAAAACCAAGAAGCCTTAATGCAGCCCCCACTTTTGGTTGTTACAGGATCCCACTCTGGCTTATCACTAACTAATTGAGGTAATATTGCTTTACATTGTTTGTGTTTTAGAAGAATAGGATCCTTCCCTGCAGGTGTTGTGAATGCACCACACCCACCCCTAAAGTATCCAAAGTCTTTTCCCATAATCCATTGTTCCACCTCTTCCTCCTGTTTTCCTCCTCTCTCTTCTCACTCTGGTAGCCTCAGTTTTACTGTCAGATTTCTAGAGTTTGTTATTAGCTTGACTTTACCTCATGATTTTTTTGTTTGTTTCTCCATATACCACATATAAGTGACACCATCTGATATTTATCTTTTGCCTTCTGGCTTATTTTACTTAGTATAATCCTTTCCAGCTCCACCCATGTTGTCCCAAATGGAAATTATTTATAATTTTTAATAGCTGTGTAATACTCTTTTATGAATATATGCCACATCTTCCTGATATTGTCATCTTTTGGGGGATGCTTAGGTAGTTTCCATAGCTTGGGTATTATAAATAGGATTTCTATAAACACAGGAGAAAAAGGAACCCTCTTACACTGTTGGTGGGAATGTAGACTGGTCCTGTTACAGGGCAGAGACATGGCTGAACCCCCAAACCTGTCTGCTCTAAATAGGTTCTGCCATCGCCGCATCAAGACAAAACAAATTGTAACAGGTGGCATGGATTCCACTCCAGATACTGGAACTACAAATCCCATCAATACCAAGGAGAAACATGCTGGGATCTGAGGGTGGAACTGAGTAGCCAGGTTAGGATAAAACCAGGCATGTGGGCTCTGGGGGTCTCTTGGTCTGGCGGTTCACAACTGGTCTCTCTCTCTCCCTTGGCCTCATGGTCGGCAGCTGGTCATTTGGCTCTTGATGAGCTTTCAGTGTGTGATTGGATTTCCAAGGCAGCAGAACTGGTAGGATGCTCTAGTTAACTTGTATTTCTCTCTCTTTCCCTGGATTGTTCCTTTTCCTTTCCCTTGTAAATAAACCCATTATTGATCCTTTTTTTGTGTGTCTGCAGTACAACTGAATCTTAAGCACTTGGGTGAGCACCCACAGACAGGCAACCCAGTTCACATTGGGGTGCCCTGTAACAATATGATGATCTTTAATGGAAAGTGAAGGAAAGCAGTTTGGCTTACTTTGCAACTCTGGGCCCCAGCTGATAAGGAGGCGCCCATAGCCTTGAGATCCAATACCCCCTGCTTATAGACTCTTTCCCCGTAAATAATTTTTTCATTACTCTCCGCCTGCCTAGCAGGGGCCTGGCCAATGGGCATAGGCCACGGTACCCCATTTTTTTTAGTGTATATAAGCTCAGTTCTGAAACAAAGACTTGTACTTCTTGGTGAACAGACTCACGGCGTCCGTCCTTTCCTTTCAGAAAGGAGCTTTAATACAATTCGTGTGCAAAACAGACAAGACAAGGAATATAGTTCCTAAATCAGACACCTAAAGTTACCCATCCCCTCCTGGGTAAAATCAACCCAAAAGGAATTGGTCCAAAGCAAAGTCTGAAAGCCTGTCACATGTCTAAAGCACCTTCTGGCCGGGACCCATAGAAAAGGGTCAGACATGGCCAGACAAGCCTGGGAGGAAAAGAGCAACATCCAAACCAAGATAAATGCTGCCATAGTGAACCTCTCCACGGGTCTCTCACCCACATCTGCTTCAACCAGCCCAGAACCAAGTGCAGTTTCTTCACATGTCTCTGCCCCCATGTGGCTCCCTCAGGTCTCCTTCTGGCTCTCCATCCTGCTTCCTTCCTTCTCAGTCTCCAGATTCTTCTCTTCTCTGCTCAGCTCCACCCTCTTTCTGGGTGGGGCAGGGAGCCTGGAACCTTCCCTGTTCCTGGGGACCCCCCTGTTACAGTCCAGCACCTAAGGAAATTAGTGTGGAAGTTTCTCAAATGGCAAAAAATGGATCTACCATATGACCTCACAATTCTACTTCCACACATCTGCCCAAAGAACATAAAAACACTAATTCCAAAGGAAACATGCAAACTGTGTTTTGCATAAAGATTGGTTTCTTGGCCCTATGGGTTAAAGCACAGCAGTGTGAAGCTAGCCATGGCTGCTTCAGCACCAATTTGATCCCTAGTTAGGGAGCTGACCCACATGGCACAGCAGACCTATACTGTTTCACCCGCTGCTCTCCTCAGCAATGTATTTCATGAAACTGCCTGTTCTGCTCCCCACTCTGTCTCTGGTGAATCATCTCACCACCCCTGTACCTCTGGCCTATACCCCAGTTCTATATGCATAAATAAATCTTAAAAATAAAAGATTGGTTTCTTGCTAAAAGGAATTTAAAGTGGAAATCTGCTTTACACTTATACAGGTTACAGGGAAAAGAAGGCCACTTCTGAAGAATTGTGGGCCTTTCTCTCGGGGTTACGCTAACGAGTCTGGGCTATATTTCCTCAGCAGGAAGTCCTTCTCACATTCACCAAGGGACATTTTCCACTACTGAAGTACTTGAGGCTCAGATTACACAAGCACACACATGTCCATCCATGCATCCATACACACACACACAATTTCTTGTACAGAGACACAAGCAAACACATGCACACGTGTACACATTAATCCTTTCAGGTGATTCTGCTACTCTTCTCTTGCTGGTAACCTCTGGGAGCATTGACTGGTCTGCTACAACAGTAACTGTTCCAATTATTAGAGCAATGAAACAGTTTGCCAGCAAGTTATAAAAGGCTCTTTAATTTAAGAAAAATGTCAGCATTTTGTTTTTTTGGTGAAATTAGTTCCTTACATGTGGAGGAGAGAATTGTAATTACACAATAAACCTGCATTTTGTCACTCGGCAAGCTGCTGGCATGCCATGTGTTTTAGGAAGCGACTCTGTGATTATCCTCATAGTACCTGAATCCTAATCAAGAATTTTCAGAGCTGTGGTTTCAGGATGGTAGAGAAAACAGAAAGGGGCTGAATCAAAATCTAACCCTGAGCAATGAATAGAGATAATGAGAGCCCATGCCCCATTTCTGGAGAAAAGGTGATGCTCTTCCATTATTCTAGAATGTCTGGACTTAGCCAAAGCCCAAGAGACAAATGGCATAGAGTTAGGATCCAGTTGACTATCATAATATCCACACGACAGAAACACATCCATATGAAAAATGCCTTTCTACAGACACATGGGAGATATTCAGCCAGGATTTGTTTTGTTTTGTTTTACCATAACAAAGTAATAAATAAAATGAAAACCTTAATCATGATACCAACTGCTGTTATAAAGTTTTTTTTTTAACTGAGTGTGAATATCACGCTAGAATTTTAGACTACTTTTTTAAAAGCTTCACCTACATTGATTCAGTGATTAGAATAAACCTGGTTTCTTGGCATGTTCTTAACAAATGGGCAGAAGAGAGAGGAAAAGCGGTTTTAGCTGGAGAACCATGTGGTGAAAGGTGTGAGTGTAAGAATGAACCAGAGCGTGGTGAGCAGTAAGAACGAGCACTCTGATGGCACAGGCGTTGAAATTCTGAATCTTCAACTGCGTATGCAACCCTTGAGAAGTGTTGTAATCCCGTGCCTCAGTTTACTCATCTGTAAAATGGGGATACTAACAGTATGCACTTCACAGAGCCGTGAGTAGGATCAAATAAGTTAAGACATATAAAGCACCTAGTGCAGCCCTCAAAAAATGTCAAATCACCTGGTCATCTCTGACTCGCTTTTATCTAACTCCTAGGCTCAGCTCACGCTCATTACAAAGACTTCAGCATCTGTCTTAACAGAATACCTTTAATGGCTTAACCTTTTTTAAAACAAACAAACAAATAAAAAATTTACTTATGCATACAGAACTAGGGTACAGGCCAGAGGTGCAGGGGCGGTGAGAGGCTTCACCAGAGACAGAGTGGGGAGCAGAACCAGCAGATTGACAAAGTACACTGCTGAGGGGAGCAGCGGGCGCGTCAGGAGAGGTCTGCCGCGTCATGTGGATCATGTCTGGGGAGGGAGATCGAGCTTGCACAGAAGCGGCTGCAGCTAGTTTGCACTGTTACTTCCTAACCCATCGTGCCACCAGGGAGGACCCTCCCTAGCTCTTTTATTTGTGCTGCTATTGCCCTATTTCAGAGGAATTCTCATGATTTCTGATCCAAAGTTTCATAGCATCCTTACATGGACCTTTTTACCTTCTGTCTTCTTTCTTTCCAGTCCATTCTATACATTGAGAACAATTACTCTTTGGGAACTGCAGCGCCCAGCCCCACTTTGAGTTAAAGCCCAGTGTCCATCCACAGTGAGAAGATCTTGGATCTAAGATTATTGATGTTTTAGTCTCCAGGGGTTACCCAGCTGTGTCCTCCTTCCTTCCAACCTAAGCATGAGTCCTGCATGCTTCCACAATGCCACCTTCCTTCTGCGGGCTCCTTCTTGCTGGCCCACCTCCCTTCTGCTCTCCCACCACCTTCCTTTCTCTCCTTCCCCACCACCCTACTCTCTCCTCCCACCTTGAATGCTTGTTCAAAGCATACTGTTTCTTTTCATTTCAAGTTAAGTGCCACCTCATCCATGACTCAACCGCCCTCCACCTCAGCAAACAGATTCTATGTCTCATCTTTGAATCTTCATTGCACAATCTGCATACTTCTTGAAAGCAATTTTCTCTCCCTGCAGTAGAATCACGTGAACCTGTGCGGTCCTCCTTTGCCATGAAGAAATACTGCAGGGTCTGGCTCTGTGTTTGTCCATCTTTGTCTCGACCATCGTTCCTACACTCTATTGAAACACCTAGTTTATGGGGTGCTTATGGCATAAAAGATGTTCATTGCAGTTAAAAGTTGTTGATTTTCCAACATGCACACAGATGGTTGGGATGACAGACTTAGAGGGTAAGACTAAGAATTTGAGAATAACCTTACAATATTGTTCTGAGGTCACTTGACTTGTATGTAGTCATTGTGAAGAAAGTCCCAAACAGCCTCTTACAATATAAGAAGTACTTAAATTCCTTGCCCACTGTGCTAATTTTCATATGGTTTCCTATTCCTGGGATAAAGTAGACTATTCAATGTGATCACCTCAGTCTTTGACATGCATATTTTCAGAGAAATTAATAGATTAGTCATTTGATCTGCAAATGCATCCAATGTGCAGCCTCTACTCAAGGCTTGATGTCAGCTGCCAACCTGCCAAAGGATTCTAGCCATGTAGACAGCTAAGGCTTGATCCTGCACTGAAATGCTCAAGGACATAGAAGAAAGCACAAAAGGTCAGAACAAAAATGAACAAATGAAAAGCAACTTTTCCTTTATTAAAACTTTTCCTGGTGGTGCAATGGGTTGGGACACAGCACTGCAAGCTGGTCACAGCTGCTTCACAGCCAGTTCGATCCCTGGCCCCGGAGGTGACCCACATGGCGCAGCAGACCTCTCCTGTCTTGCCTCCTGCTCCCCTCAGCAGTGTACTTCATCGATCTGGCTGTTCTGCTCCCCACTCTGTCCCTGGTGAATCCTCTCACTGTTTCTGGCCTGGACCCTAGTTCTGTATGTCTAAATAAATAAATAAATCTTAAAAAAAAAATAAAACAGTTCAAAATGCACCTTTGGGCCTCAGACTGCTTCTGGATCTTCTGATTCACTCCAACTTTCCTGTTATCTCTACTGCCCCTTTGTGCTCTGCTTTAGGACAAGTTTAAGCATGTACAGAGAGTGTCTGCAAGTGGGTTTCTGGGGCTGTGGGCTTCCAACAAAAGCTAGTGCATACCGTCTGCTCTCCAAGGCCCCCTCTTTGCTTCTGAACTCTCTGTGCTCCCCCAAGACTCCTTGCTCTCATTGAATGATCCCCACACTTACTTAGGCTCAGCCTGGCTCTGGTTGGAAGTCTCTGAATGTCAGCCTGTGTGTGTCTGTGTGCATCTGTCTCTGCTAATCTGTGATGCTATTAAAGTCGTTGGGATTGCATATATCAATATGCAAATTTATGCAGCAACTAATGCGTAACTTAACATTTTACTATTGAGCCAAAAGATTCTACAAAACTATTTACAATGATTTTCTTTCCCCCAGAAACTTTTGGTTATGAGAAAACATCTGTGCAGCTTTTCTGGTTTAGCGACTGTCTCTGTTGCTGTTTGAACCATCAAGAAAAAGTAGTCAGAAGGAATGTTGCAGGCCTAACATCCTAGAATTTGCCCTAAAAAATAAAGCACAAAAGAGAGGTGTGCAAACTGCTAGCATATGGAAGCCAAAAAGGGAAACTTTAAGCTGAAGACACTTGAGTACAATCATTTTTAAATGGCACTGTATAAGATGGAAAATGTTTTGCAAACCGGTTCTTAGAGAATTGAGTTCTAAATGAGAGTAGGGGGAATCAATAATATTAAATGACCTGAAAAGAAAGAAAATACATGGCAACACTCATATACACTGTAGAATTAATGAGCAAAGCAGCTGAGGTTTGCTAAATGGCTCTGTCTATAAGAAAAGCTTTTTCATGAAAGTAAAGTCCTGTTACTTCTTGTCTATAAACGAATCAATAAATCAAAGGATTGAAAGGAGCTCGCTATTTTGAAAACTTCATTGTTCAGAAACACCACAGAGGGGGCCACCCTGATGGTGCAGGGGGTTAAGTCTCCATGTTATGAAGCTATTGCCAGCTACTGCAGCAGGGGTTCGATCCCCGGTCAGGGAGGTGACCATCATGGCACAGCAGACCTCTCCTGTCTTGCCAGCTGCTCCCCTCAGCAGTGTAGTTCAGTTAATCTGCCTCTTCTGCTCCCCACTCTATCTCTGGTGAATCCTCTCATGCCCACACCTCTGACCCACCACCCAGCAATTGTGGGCATAAATAAACAAAATAAATCTTTTTTTTTTTTTAAGATTTGTTTATGCATACAGAACTGGGGTACAAGCTAGAGGTGGTGAGAGGCTTCACCAGAGACAAAGTGGGGTGTAGAATAGGCACATTGACTAAGTACACTGCTGATAGGAGTACGGGGCAGGTCAGGAGAGGTCTGGCACGCCGTGTGGGTCACCTCCCTGACTGGGGATCGAACTTGCTCTGAAGTAGTTGCAGCTGGTATGCAGTGCTGCATCCTAACCCATTGTGCCACCAGGGACGGCCCACAATAAATGTTAAAAAAAAAAAAAAAAAAGAGGATTTTATTCCCAATTTTCTACCTGTGCCCTTCAAGGACATTCAAGGTCATTTCTCACCGCTAGCACAGCCCCATTCGGCATGTAGACTACAATGATTCAGGGGTTGTGTTTCTTTGTTAACTAGCTTCAAATTCATGGCATTGAAAGCTATTTTCAAAGGAAGCCTGAATAACCAACCAGGATACTCCAACTCCCTAAGAGAGGCCAGAAGAGATTGACAGTGCCATAGGGGTGGTGTTGGAGGCTGCTGATCACAGACAGGAAATCAGAGCAGATGTGAGAGGAAATAGAGACATTTCACCGTGCAACTGTTCTATGACACATGCTATTTCTTTTCTCTGTCTCCTCTTCTCTCCCTAGGTTCAGGTGGATCTAGATTCCCATGTCAGAGCATTTTATGATTTCAACAAAATGTCAGTTAGAATCCCTTTGAGTCACGTGTTACAAAGAGTCAACTCCAGAGGCTGAACCAAATCAGACTTTAGTGGTGTAATCATAAGCCCAAATGTCAACAGACTCTTCCTCAAGCAGAGATTTTGGGAGTCATTATGGGCTCAGGTCCCCCCATTTCTTTCTCTTGCTGTCCTTAGTATGCGCTTTTGTCCCAAGAGTTGCAGGTTGAGCACCCCACATGCAGAAATGGTGTCTACGTTCCAGCAGGGAGAAGAGAGAGAGGAAGGGAGAGGACGGAACCCAGCCCAAATTAGGCTTCTCAACTGGTAACTTCAAGCTTTTCTAGAGACCTCTCCCTGTGGACTTCAATGACACCACCAAATCAAGATCTCATAACCACACCTACAGGAAAGCCTATGGAGGCAAATACTTAACTGGGCACAACTTTTTTTTTTCATAATGAGCCCCCCCAAATTACATAGTTGGTTCTTTTATAGGCCACTACAGAAGAATAATAAAGAACCCAGATCCAGAGTGTTGGAAAGCACCCTCCAGTGTGCTGTGGGTGCGTGGCTGTGGGTTCTCACTCACTCACTTAAAAGGACTGATAATAAGACTCAACTACAGGCACGCACAAAGTTAACAAAGGGTTTATTTCCAAAAAGAGGGAAGGAAGAAATGAATAACTTAGAAAGAGAGGGAGATAAATTGTTGAATGTGTCCTACCAGTTCCACTGAGCTCTAATCCAATAACACACTGAAAACCAGTGGAAAAACCAAGAGACCCCACCCCCCACCCCCCGCCCAGGCCACATGTCTGGTTATACCAAACCTGGCTGCTTTAACTTCACCTTCAGTTCCCAGCAATCCTCCCTTCAGTGGTGATGACTTTAGGGAATTTGTAGTCTTTGGTGTCTTGATTCTCTTTGGTCTGGGGTGGAGGTGGGGTCCATAAAGCCAAGTTGTGGATTTTGTTCAGGAACTCCTTTCTCCCCAACAAGAGTATTTTGGACCACAACCTCGGTCTACTACTGCTTACTGTCTGAGTAATTTTCACAAAAGATTTAACTTCTATAAACTGCAGTTTTACCACATGTAAGATAATAATGATGATTGTACCAGCAACATAGGATAGTTGGAAGAATCAAACAAGTAAATCTGTTAAAAAAAAAAAAAAAAACTTAGTGTGGGAAGTACAAGAAAGAGGCCAAATAAAGAGTGATTATAGTTTACTATGTTTCGTTAATTAAATCCATCCAACAAAATATTTATTGAGTACTTCTTATAGGTCAGGCACTGTCCTAGGCTCTTGAGAGATGGCCATGAACAGCAAGGATTCTCATCTTCACAGAGCTTATTTTTCAGAATTGCGAGTGGAACTTGAACACGAGCACAATGAATCTAAGTGAATGTTACAGCAGGTTGGGAGGAAGCGTGCACTGTGGCTTATTTTTCAGAAGTGAGAGTGGAGCCTGAACACAAGCACGATGAAGCTAGGTGAATTTATTCCAGTAGGTTAGGAGGCAGCAAGCACTGTGGCTCGAAGGAGGAAACTATGCAGGATATACAGGGTAAGGGAGAGGAGGAGGCTTGTTCTAGCATTAAATGTGGATTTTCAGTGAATAGAGAAGATTTGAAGGAAGACTTGAAGGAGATAAGACAATACAGTAACAACATAGATCTGGGAAGAGAGCACTCAGAGAGGGTTCTTGAATAATGAGGGGAAGGTTGGGGATTAAATGCGGAGCCTCCCATAAAGCTTATGTTCTTTCCCAACAAAACCTAGGGAAATCTGAAACCACCCAATCAGCAGCAGAGAGGAAATGTCTTGTAATTGACAATTGCTAAAATGTTTTACAGACTTGGAGTTGCACACCTCAAACATTTGCATGAATTCATCTGATAACACCCAGTTCGTAAAATGGCTCATTTTCTTAAAAGTTTAACTTTAAGGAATAAAATGGAGACAGAAAATTCTTACAAAGATCATTTCAGATACCAGAAAGAACAATTTCTTGCAACTGATTAATGTGAACAATCGGGTCTGGAAGGATCATGAGAAAGGATCAAAGACCATGAGGACCAGACAAGCAAAGTCCAGACTAGAGGGGCCTCCCAGTGGCCGAGGGGTTAAATCTCAACACCATCATCATTACTGCCTGAGTTCGATTCCCCAGAAGGGAGATACATACATGGCACAGTAGACTTCTCCTGTCTTGCCCACTACTCCCCTCAGCAGTGTATTTTAGTACAAATGTCCGTTCTGCTCCCCACGCTGTCTCTCATGAAACTTCTTTGCCCCTGCACCTCTGGCCTTTACCTGAGTTCTTCTACACAAAACAATTTTTTAAAATAATATTAAATAAAATAATAATAAGTTCAGACCAGAATTAAGATACAGACATTGTTCTCAGTCATACCTAGAAAAGACTTTCATCTTTTAATGGTAGAGGATTGTTATGAAGCATCAAATCATTCTTTATCCATCCTTCATGCTACATTTTACCTTTTGCATTGCAAATAATTCAGAAAATTCTATGTAATTTTAATTTTAGAATAGAAATCTGCTCTGCTCCAGGTATGTTTAAGATGTGGTATATATATGCAATGGAATATTACTCAGCAATCAAAAAGACAAACATATGCCATTTGCAGCAACATGGATGGAACTGGAAGGGATTATGCTAAGCAAAATAAGTCAGAAGGAAAAAGAGAAATATTAGATGGGTTCACTTATCTGTGGATTATAGAGAGACCAAAAAACGGGGCCAGGAAAAAGACAAAACTTGCAGCAGTCTGTGTCTTCATGGCCATAGATCTGAGGCATACAGCAGGGGAGGGGAAGGAAGAAGTGTCAAAATGGGTGGGAAGATCATAAGGGACAAACGAGAGGGATCATGGGAGTTGTAGTGGTGGGAGGGCTGTGGGGGCTAACAAATGATGCTAAAAATCAACAACAATGGAAGAAAATTAATTAACAACAAAAAAAATCTGAAACATATGACCCAAACTGGCAATTGCTAATAGAATTATAGTATCTAGGACAGACTAAGCTAGCAACATTCTGTGTATAATGGATCCTAGATGAGGTCTAGTCCTATGTGAGGGGGAGGGGAGAGGAGGAGGGAGGGAGGGAGAGAGGAAGGAAGGGTGGACCACATAAATGTTGAATTACTACATACACCATTACAAGCTTTTGTGTGATCTCAGAGAAACTTCTAACTTTAAGATAAAAGAGACACCTCATGGACAAATTTTCAATCTACAGATTGTTTAAAATATAAAATCAGTATTAAAATATAATGGAGTTGATTTCGAGTCTCTTACTGAACAAAAGAAACGGTGAAGTGTTATTTAAAATTCAAAAGGCAATATCCTTGTAACTGAGATAATTAGATGTTCACAATAGAAATTTCAGCCCAGCATGGTGATTCAGTCTCTGCAGTAAAATCTCAGTAATTTAAATCCCACTAATGCACACAAGAACTGAGCTAAACTTACCTTTGTACCATCTATGAGAAAGTAGATTGCTTAGCAAATTAAATATGAATAAAGATTTAGGTGGGCTACTTATTAAGAAAGCAAAACACTCAGCAGTACTATTTGCGTTTAATGTCCTAATTACAGTACAAATTGAAAACTGTGTTAGTGTGTATTGCTGGGTAAAAATCTCACTGATTTTAAAATACAGTACTGAATAATTCGGATTGCACTTTATTTTAAATTAGTGAACTTTAATCATTTTAGACAGACTTTAGCTCTCCAGAAGAATCCACCTCTTTAGTAAGGCTTGTCTTTGTGTTAGCATTACTACAAAAGAAGGTAGGGCCCTCCCTGGTGGTGCAACGGGTTAAAGCACAACACTGAGAATCTAAAGCCACTTCCGCATGAGTTCGATCCCTGCCTGCCCTGGAGGTGACCACATGGCACGGCAGACCTCTCCTGACCCGCCCGCTGCTCCCCTCAGCAGTGTACTTACTCGATCTGCCTGTTCTGCTCCCCACTCTGTCTCTGGTGAATCTTCTCACAGCCCCTGAGGCTCTGGCCTGTACCCCAGTTCTGTATGCACAAATAAATAAATCTCTAAAAAAAAAAAAAAAGAAGGTAAAGGCCTATGATGGAGTCACGTGTGTTAAGTCCCATATCAACACATCAAGACTTTATATCTTACCACATTGCAGTTTTGTGTTCTTCCAGGAGTGGAATCTTAAGTGATCTGAATTAGCTGGTCAGCATTAATCAGATTATCTGCCCAGTCAAAGACCCATCTGTCCACTACAGGAAGGTAACCTTGCTACAAACAAGGTTTAATAGGACAATGTCCTTGTGCTGCTCCCATCTGCCACAAAGTTCTTTGACTTTGCACAGGATTCCTTTTTGTCTGTTTGATGTGATATAGTCCTATCATGAATCTTGAGATAAAGTCAATTCAGTTTTTGAAATTTACTAAGTTGAATTTTATTTTCACACTACAGATCATAGTTCTGTCTAGTGATTTTTTTCTCAAACTAACCTACCACAGGAGAGAAGTCTCTTCACCAACATGTCTTTGAAAATAGCTTTGAAAAGGCTGCCATGTGGTATCTGTCAAGCTCCCACCTGAATTCTGGTTCCTTGGACCTCTAAAACTATTTTTAAGCAGTTCTGTGCATCTTTCACTAATAAACAATTTCTGAAGCTCCTCTGTGTGTAACAATTCACCTGTTTTCCTGAGCACAGTCCACGTGCATGCTTTTGTCACTGCCCTAAATCTGTTCTGTGATTTGTTCTCTCTGTGTGATGTTGCCTGTAACACATTAAACCTTCTTTCCTTTGCAGAGATAAAGGCATATGCTATGCTCATTGATAGGGCTGCCTGAGTCAAACTGAAGCAAATTGCCTGCCTGTCCACAGAAGCTGGTCACCCCTTCTTCCATGCTAGTGGAATTGTGGGGAGCTACCCTAATGACAGTGCTTAAATAGAAAGAGCAAACAAGGAAATGGCTGGTCCATCATTTCCTTTGGGATGTGAAGAGATGTGAAACGTGCCTATAAGTTTAGTTGTCTCTTCAATCTGTCAAAGGATAATTTAGGTGAATTAAATCTTTCTGGAAAGGAAGGGGAGAGTATTAAACTTTATCTATTTCCCATATCAAAAGTACTCCTTAGCAGGTGAATGTCTTCTCAAGACAAGACAAACAGATGCGCAGGAACATATAGTATACAAAAACATACAAAACAATATCAGTAATCATGGAAATGCAGATGAAAACCACAGTGAGGTATTGTATCACATCCATAACAACAGGCATTAAAAATCCAGAAAATAACAAGTATTTGTGACGTCATAGGGAAGTTGGAGACCTTGTGCATTACTTGTGGGTATGTAGAATGGTGCTGCTGCTGTGGAGAGCAATATGGCAGTTCCTCAAAATATGATCCAACAATTCTACTTCTGTACATTCCCAAAAGAATTAATAGCAGAGGCCCTCCCTGGTGGCGCAGCGGGTTAAAGCACTGCACTGAGAAGCTAAAGCCACTTCCACATGAGTTCGATTCCCGCCTGCCCCG
>NW_004567138.1:2464606-2465980 GCF_000260355.1 Condylura cristata
AAAAAAAAAAAAAGAATTAATAGCAGACTCAAACAGAGATTTGTAGTCCAGTGTTCATAACAGCATTGTCACATGTACACACACACAAAAAGGAAAAAACTGATCATCATCCATCCATAGACTAGATAAGCAAAGTATGCCACATTTATGGTGTGGAATATTATTCAGCCATAAAAAATAATGATATCCTTACAAATGCTACAACAGGGAGTAACTATGTTGAAGATACTATTCTAAGGAAAACATAGGCATCAAAGGACAAATATTATATAATTCATTTTGTATGAAGTACCTAGAACAGTCAAATTATTCAGAGAAACCAAAGGTAAAAAGTTATAGGACACCATGAAAGGGGGTAATGGAAAGGTATTGCTCAATGAGTGCAGAATTTCAATTTGGGAATATGAACAGTTTCTGGAGATGGACAATAAAGATGGTTTCACAGTCATTTAAATGTACTTAATACCGCTGAATTATATATTTATAAAAAGTTAAAGTACGAACTTTTGTTATACCTAGTTAGCCTCAATAAAGAAAAGCACATATATAGAGCAAATGCAAACAGTGAGGAGAGGACTTTAGTGAGAATCAGTCCTTTGGCAAAAGGGAAAATTTACATTGAAAACTGCTTTTTCTGGTTTTTACAGTAGAAACTTAAGTGCCCTTGATTTTTATGGACTGAAAGTTTTTGAAAGAATATGTTCATGGTAACACATCCTGGAAAATAATGTAAGAATGTTTAGAAATTCAGAACATGAATTTTATCATTTCATGGCTAATTTTAGATAATATTTCTTGTTTTACTGCCATAACCCCTATTGACAATGCAGCCGTATGATACCGGAGAGGGACATCCCGTTTTGTGCCAAAGCTACGAAGCAGAGTTGCCTGAGATACCAAGTAGGAGGTGAGCCGAGAGCAGTAGAGGTGAGTAGAGCCATACAGGACCAAGGCACACCTGACACATGTCCAGGTTTCTGAGCCAAACCCCGCCCCAAGGGATTTGATACCTTTTCTTAAAGATTTATTTATGCACACAGAACTGGGGTACAGGCTCAGTGAGAGGATTCACCAGAGACAGAATGAGGGAGCAGAACAGGCATAGATACATGAAGTACACTGCTTAAGGGAGCAGTGGGTGAGACTGGAGAGGTCTGCTGTGCCCTGCGGGTCCACTCCCTGACTGGGGTTCGAACTCCTTCAGGCTGCTGCAGCTAGCTTTGTAGTGCTGCAGCTTTAATCCATTGTGCCACCAGGGAGGCCCATGCTACTTTCTATCAGTGTTCCCTAACTTCTTCATCACTGCCAGTCCATTCAGAAGGGAACTTAATAGACTATATATATATATATAGATTTTTTTTTTATTTGTTCATA
>NW_004567138.1:2466120-2499859 GCF_000260355.1 Condylura cristata
GGGAATCGAACTCATGCGGAAGTGGCTTTAGATTCTCAGTGCAGTGCTTTAACCCGCTGCACCACCAGGGAGGGCTAATATACACATAGATTTTTAATGATGCACACCTAAAACTTACAAAATACTATAATGCATTGTTATTTCAATGAAAAGAAAATAAAAGTGAAACATTAAATTTAAAGAGGCCAATTCAGATGTTATTTGTAAAATCATAATTAAAGTAAGTTTCTCACTCATCATTTTCTAAATACAATTAATACTGGGAAAACCCTGGAAAAGGTTAATTGGATAAGAATGTTCTTCAAAACTCTAGTCACTGAAAATCTCCATGCTGCCATTAGTCAGAAATCTTTCAAGTAGGAGGGTTCGTGTCTTTTATGCAGATAACTGTAGAGTATTACATGACACCTAAATAGAAGGTATTTACCTTGTTAAAGGACATTTTTTAAAAAGATTTGTTTATTTATGCATAAATACAGAACTGGGGTACAGGCCAGAGGTGCGGGGGTGGTGAAAGGGTTCACCAGAGTGGGGAGCAGAAGAGGCAGATGCATGAAGTACACTGCTGAAGAGAACAATGAGCGGGCCAGAAGAGGTCTGCTGTGCCCTGTGGGTCACCCTGGGCTGGGGATTGAACTCACACTTAAGCCGCTGCGGCCAGCTTGCAGTGCTACGTCCTAACCCGTTGTGCCACCAGGAAGGGTCCAGACCTATAGTTCTAATCTCTTGATGCTGAGACACGGATCAGCCTAATCGCCGCCACAATGTGAATAATTAAGATGGAGAATCTTCAAATTGTCTTGCTTTGCTCCGAGAAACGAGGTGACTTTAAAAAAATAGTCTGATAAGATAATTCCCGCTGAAGTAATTATTTTTGGTGAGTGGTATTAATGTCCACTATTAGATGGTTTTTCAAATTTTCATTAGAGGTCTAGCAGAGTTAAATGATTTTTCAACCTTGTGATGTGCAACAAAATTTCACACTCAGCTTTATGTCAACATCTAAATCAGAATCAAGATAGGATTATTGCTTTCACTTTCATTTGACCTTCTGACTCAGGGAGATTTTTTGCTGTTTTTGCAGGAATTAAATGCCCCACATTCTTTAAAAAGCAAAGAACTTCACCAAATTTTGTTTTGTCGATTTCATTCCTGTCAAACACCACTTGGAGAATGGTGACAGGGAATATATGTTTAAATGCTGTTTCCCTGAACTAGGGTCACTGTTCCTAGAGAGATAATTCATTTTGCAGCTTTTTTTCCTGAGTCTTAAAAGCTCAACAATTTTCAGTAGGGGAGAAGCTGCTAAGAGATATTCCAATTCTGGCAACATTGTGATAAGTTACTCCAAATAACCTTACCTCTGAAACAACTCAAAATGCAGGATAAGGTTTTCTTAAAATCATTGAAATCGCATCTCTGAGCAGGTGCTAAAGAATGGAATCTAGAGAGCCTCACGCAGTGGTATAGGCATGAACAAGAGCTGGCTTTCATCTGGGGCAGCGGCTGGGCTTGGGGCTTGGTGCTGCTTGAGGTACAGAAATAAAAAGACTAAGACAAGGGCCCACAGAAGGTGGGATTCTAATAAGAGATGTGGCAGAAAGCTGACATTGCCTAAGAACTGCTTTCAGAGTACAGGTCTACCAGAAATAAACCTGCCTTACAGATGGAGACAGAAAAGAAAAATGCTGCTCCCAGCTTGGCTCTGAGGAGAAGAATAATTTTACTTTAAACAGGTATTGCTGAAAGCTGATATTTTTTGAAGATTTGCTGCCCCAAATTACCCTATTTATGTTGTTCTATAGACATTAAAGTAATAAGTCATTTGAAAGTAGAATAAGATGCTAATGTCCTAACTAGCCTAGAAAAAGCCAAGACAAATGCTCGCTAGATAAGCCAAAAGGAGTTATTTGTCAATCATGAAAGAATTTCTGCCATAAAGCGTGAACTTACAGTCATGCGTGTGTGCAAGAATACATGTGGACACATTCAACCCCTGCAAGAAGAATATATATGCCTTCATATCCACGACCTGCTAAAAAGTCATGGCAGATCAGGTCACAATAACTTCAGCCATTGGAGGAAAGCTAAAAATTACGTGTGATTAACTTCTGAATGTATAAAAGAGATTAAAAATATAAGATAAAAATAATTGAGATGAGGTATTGAAAAGAATATATATTGTATTGATAAAAACATAACCATGGAAAGGTAAAGCTGAAAGGGCTTACTATCAGAAGAAGTATTCATACAAGAAGAATTAGTGAACTGGAAAAATGGATTTCAAGACATTAATCAACATGCAGCCTGGAGAGACACAAAGATGAAAAATAGAAAAGATTAATAAAAGTCATGGAAAATAGGATGAGAATAGATATACACAAAATTACAGATTATTTATGGATGGAAAGAGAATGAGGAAGAAGAGATATTAAGAGTTTCCAAACGAAGGTCTTATGGTCTCATATAGCTGCACAAAAAGAACTATATTTTGAGTAGTCCTAGGCGCACAACAGAATTTTAAAATAAAATTATTTATTTTTCATACAGAACTGGGGTACAGGTCAGAGGCACAGGGGCAGTGAGAGTATTCATCAGAGACAGAGTGGGGAGCAGAACAGTCAGATTGATAAAGTACACTGCTGAGGGGAGCAGTGGTCGAGACTGGAGAGGTCTGCCGCGCCATGTGGGTCACCTCCCTGAGCAGGGATCGAACTCTTTGCAGCTGAAATGGCTGCCAATAGAGTCATAGTGCTGCACTTTAACCCCTTGCAACACCAGGGAAGTCCCTGGGAACCAACCTTGATTCCACCTTAAAATTATGTTAAAATCATTGTAATGCTTGAAACCATCATCAGAGATTCTGATTAATTGGACTGTGGTGAGGTCCAGGCTTTGGGAAGTTTAGAGACCCCCAAGATTGAGATGCTGTGCCCTAAATAATGACCTAATGTAATAGTTGATTTTTATGTGTTAACTTGACTAGACCAGAGGTGCCCAGGTATCAGTTTGGATATTATTTCTGGCTGTGACGATGGGGGTATTTCTGGAGGAGATTAACATTTGATCAGTAGACAAGGCAAAGTGCACTGCCCTCCCTTTGAGCATGGGCACCATCCAACCTGTTCACAGAACAAAGAGATGGAGTCAGTTCTGCTTGACCTCTGAGCTGTGACGTCAGTATTCTCCTGTGTTAGACTCTAACTGAACCCTCTGCCCACAGCAATCTGGCTTTCAGACCTTTGAACTCCACCACCAGCTTTTCTGGGTCTCCTGCTTGCAAATGGGAGACGGTGAGACTTCTTAGTCTAATCATGTGAGCCAATACCTAACAGTAATCTCTTTTTAGCTATAATAGCTATCTACTATGGGCTGTTTCTCTGCAGGACCCTGACTAATAGTGCTCACTCTGGTTCCTCCTGGGCTGCTGGTGCTGGGGATCTTCTCAGATGGCAGCTACCTGCCAGACTTCCTTGTCGTTCCCTCTCTGAGCCCCAAGCAGGGGTCTGCTGACTAACGCCTTCTGTCTCTCTCATACTCATGCTATGTTTTCTTCCCACAAAGGCATCCTGGGAACTTTGAGATGCATCATTTTGAGAGTGCCTGGCCCTCCATTTGGAAGAAGCGAGTCTCAGGTGGGCAGTAGTCAACTCACCCTGTCCTCATCATCCTTCAATAAAAGGACTTTGGGGCATCTCTTTGGATCTATAGGGGGTGGGGATTTCTCTATTCTCAGATCCCCCGAGCTTCACATCTGGACCCTTCCCCTGCTCTGCTCTCTGAGACATCTCCTGGCAGGATGCTGAGGCAAAGACCTAAGCTCCCTGATGTCTGTCTCCTCCAGTTCCCACCCTCCTTTTCACCTTACCCAGCAGGCAACATGCATCTTTTCTCCTTGTCCACACCCCACACACATGTTTTGTCTTAGACACCAAGGTGTCCTTTAAACTTGAAAGAAGTGGTACCAAGTCACAGAGGATGGCTGTGACCCTGTCAAGGGTCACGAAAATGGATTCAATGTTCAGAAAAAAGAAACCGCGATTCCTTCTTTCTTCCACCACCCATGCCTGTCTGAAGAGAACAAAGGGCATTTCTCCCCACATCTTTCATCGTATAAGCAGCAAAAAGAGTGCTAACATGTTTTCAAAATATTAATGAGTTAATCATGACCTAGAGACAAAACCTCTGTCAAATCTCCATTCTGACCGTAAGCGTTCCTGGTGTGCTATTATAGATGAAAGATATGACATAAAAATGAGGTATATAAATGAAGATTAGAGGAGAGATAAGGCTTTGTGGTCACAAGAAAAGTATCTGCTTAGCCTTCCAGATTCTTATTCCTTTCACAGTTATCATAGATTGTCAGGCTGTAATCAACAGTGATGTGAATTCAGCTGTGAATCAAATTTATGTTCTTATACAATTTATGTTCTTCTATGTATTCTGGTTTACTTGAGGCAGAGAATGATGCTGGGTAATTCCAGCTGTGTCTCCACAAGGCAAATGTTTCAAGCTGAACAATATAGGATAGTGGGCCCCGGGTGGGGGGGTGGGGAGGCGGTTGGTGTGGAATGTGGTTTTTCCCCTTTTCATATTCCAGGAACTCTGAGTAAAAGGAAAGATACAATGTGAAAATATTGGCATCTTTATGAGATTTCTCAGGAGTCAAAATTCCTGTCAGTAAAATAGCAATTCTGAAACAAGTGTTTGCAGAATTAAAGGTATATGTCACAGGAAGTTTTATTATACTCACTTCTTGCCCCCAACTGGGGGGCATTATGGAGAATAGGGAGAGAAGCTAATTGATAATAAACCTCTTGCTGACCCAAAGTCACATATTGATAGCTCCCAAGGCAGACAGCAAAGTGCTCTAGGTTCTGGAAAGTTCCCCTCATTGTAACCAGAGGGACAGCAATTAATTTTAATGTTTTTTTGATGTCAGAGGAATTTTGTGGTCACACACCTGTACTCACTACAGTGTATATTCATTTGGTGTGTGTGTTCAAGGTGCAAATTGAGCATTCTTCTTGAAAGAATTGTATATGTATTCATATACTGAAGTCAGTGTGTCTCTTCGGCAATTATGATGTCAAGTATCACCTATATGTGACATGAGCAGGAATAATTAACAAGTGCTAGTAAAAAGATTATGATTATGAAGCTTTTTAGACATTAAAAGCATGACTTCTTTACACACACACACACGACTCCACAAGTAATCTATACATATATATGTATATACATATCTCCATCTTCCTAAAACCATTTTCTATCAACAATTAAAGGACTTCAATGTAAAATGATAACCAGTGCTCTCGTGACAGTAAGACTTGGCAGTATTGATTATATTGCAGAATTTAGGGTCAAAATATAACTCTGGACAGAGTGATGGGCAAGCAGAGGTAAAGGCGTTGTCTGCATATTTTGGGGTTCCAGTGGATTTTCCATTGGCCTCTGCCTCTCTCCCCACTGTGAAAACAGAGGGAAATGGGGAGAGATGATGGTATGCTGAGTGGCTCTCTCCTAGGCAGCACTGTGAAGAGAAACTAACAATTCTCCTTCTCTAATATTCTGAAAGCCCAAAATCCATCCCAGAATCCCTCACTTTAGGGCCACTTATTTAAAGAAATAAATCAACAATAGGACACTTGCTCTCCTTTTATCTGCCATGTATATTTGTCACAATGGATAACTAGTTATCTATCTATACTTTAGGATATTCCCCTAGAATATGAGTTCAGCAATTCCTCGAGCTCAGGAATTGTGTCTCATCTGATGTTTTATCTTTAATGCCTAGAACTAAGTGAAGTACACAATAGATGCTCTGCAAATCTTGGTTAAATGAATGAATAGACTCTCCTTGTGGAAAAGCTGGAATGCTATGGAGAGGGGAGATCTATGTCCTAGGATGCTGGCAGCTGCAGGTAAGGAAGCCCAACTCAAAGTAGCTTCAGCCTAGACCAACCAACACTTCCATGATAACAGCTAGAACTTTTCATCTCTCACTGTGCTCTCTACTTGCATACTTTGTCCTGGTTCTTTTAAAGGTTGTAAGGTGGTTTCTTGCAGGAGGTAAGGCTGCATGAATCTCTGAATTTAGAGAAAGACAGCACCAAAAGTCCTTCCCTTCAGCCTTCCTGGGCCCCACCAGATCACATGCCCTTCCCTCAACCAATATCTGACAATATCTGCCTGGATTCTTGGGTTAGTAACTAGCCAAGTAGGAGCACTACCACAACTGATGGAAACTGATCAGGTTCCACTCTGAGACAGATATCAATTCTCCAGATCTTGTTGTTCTTCCTGGGTTGGGGTTGAGGAACCTATCACAATGTCCACCAGAGGACACAGGTGCCTGTAGAGCTTCAGATACACCTCTCATTAATTACTATATTAAATGACAGTTGTCACATTTTTCCAGTCCTTCTCTGCTCTTTTTTGTGCCAAAGAAAGAATATCATTTTATGTTTAAATAATAGAATGGAGGCCTCCCTGGTGGTACAAAGGGTTAAATCACAGCACTGTGAAGCTCTCCATAGCCACTGCAGCATAAGCTCGATCCCTAGCCAGGGACGTGGCCCACATGGCACAGCAGAACTCTCGTGACCCACCCACTGCTCCCCTCAGCAGTGTGTTTCAGTACACCTGACTG
This sequence comes from Condylura cristata, assembly GCF_000260355.1. Lineage (NCBI taxonomy): Eukaryota > Metazoa > Chordata > Mammalia > Eulipotyphla > Talpidae > Condylura > Condylura cristata. Next base: position 2,472,773 of record NW_004567138.1, read on the forward strand.
TTCTGCTCTCCACTCTGCCTCTGATAAGCCTCTCACCCCTTGCACCTCTGGCCTGTACCCAGGCATAAATAAATAAATAAATCTTTTAAAAATAACAGAATGGAATGAAGATAATAACATAAAAGATAAGACAAGAAACACTGGTCTGGCTAGATCAGTTATACCCTTTAAAACTTCCCAAACACAGATTATTATAAAGCAGTATAAACCTGTGGAGAATCTAAAAGGATAGACATTTCCTAATTCACCTTACTAAGCTAGTGTGATTCTGATACTAAAACCCAATTAAAAGAGCTTGCAGAAAGAAAACTATGGTATACATTAACTTAGAAATATATACAGATTCTAACTGCAAAAACATTGATTTACAAAACCGTGTATGTTTTAGGGGAACAAGCTAACATACTTTAACAAGTATATAGTTACCACAATACTCCACTATCAAAGTACTAATAACCCTCACTGCAATCCACTGGACCCTCTTTACCCTTTTCCTATCCGTTCCCTATTTGGTAACTTTGGTTTTACTATTAGAACCCAAGGGTTTGTTTTTGATTCACAACAGTATATTAAAATAAGACACATTCACTCTTGGTCTTCTTATTAACATACACACATACACACACATCTACATCAAATGTCTATAATGCACAACAAATGCCCACCCAGCAAATGAACAGGTCAAAAGTTTGAAATTTTGTTCTTGATATTATCATCATCATCATCATCGTCATCATCATCACCAGCATTATTATCATTATCATTATTATTGTTATTATTAGGAGCCCAGAAACTAAGTTCCACTTTATGAATACATTTAGATTAGCTCAAACCTGTTACAAATCTGGAAAATGGGTATCTCCTGCTCCACCTACCCCTCATCTAACTCTCTCTTAATTTAAATCTTAGGCAAAACATACTTAGATGAGGAGGTCTGGGAGCAAGTTCAAGATGGTAAGCCAGTTCTGTAAAGTAAACTTCTCCCAGCTACAAAGAAGGAGGAGATAGAAACTAAATGGAGTAGCAGGACCAGACTTCCCTGCCCCAATCGAAGACAAAAACACAATAGGAAGAAGAAGGACTTGGACTCCCACCTTGGGGACATAATAACATAAGGGTGTGTAATTCACAGTGTATATTTATAAATTCTATTTTTATATAAGTTTGGGGAGTGAGGATTCTGGAAGGGGAAAAGTGAAACAGCCAAATTAAGAGTGTGATTGATCTCTTAATAAAACTTCATAATAAAAACTTTGTAAATGAAACAAACAAAAAAATACAGTCCAGGCCCTCCCTGGTGGTGCAGCTGGTTAAAGCACTGCACTGAGAAGCTAAAGCCACTTCTGCATGAGTTCGATCCCCGCCTGCCCCGGAGGTGACCACATGGTGTGGCAGACCTCTCCTGACCCACCCGCTGCTCCCCTCAGCAGTGTACTTCGTCGATCTGCCTGTTCTGCTCCCCGCTCTGTCTCTGGTGAATCCTCTCACCCTCCGCATCTCTGGCCTGTACCCCAGTTCTGTACAAATAAATAAATAAATATTTAAAAAAAAAATACAGTCCAATGAATGAGCCAGGCACAACCAATAACAATTATTCTTCCATTGTAGAATGGCCAATCGAGGTCCTGCTCCACACACTCCTTTCACCATACATAGGAGATATTGGTAATTGACAGTTGAGCCTCACAAATATGTTCTCCTTTTCCTAACATTTATTCTATGGGCTATGATCACCCATTTTACAGAAGACAAGACTGACATCAAGGACCAAGTGAGATCCCCTGATCCCCTAGCACGCGTGCGTGTGCTACCAAGAAACAGATAACTTCAATGCAAATGTTTACCATTTGCAAAGAGAAGAAGTGGACAACAGCGTCAGCTCATCTAGGACAGTGCTACTCAAAGTGTGATTCACGGATCAACAGCGTCAGTGTCACCTGAGACATGGTTTAAAATGAACTTCAAGTCTTACTCCAGACATAGTCGACAGGAAGCTGAATTTCACCCCGGTCTCTAGGAGATCTGAAAGCACATTAAGGTATGAGAAGCCCTGCTGTGACATTTCTACTAAAGAAGATCAGGAAGCTGGAGACCAAGAGGAAAGTGCGTGGTGAAGATGAGTGAGGGTAACCTTGAGGACTGCGGGGGGAGACAGGATGCTTGCTGGAGAGGTTAGGGGTGGGGAGTAGGCAGTCACTGCAGAGACTGAAATTGCATCTATTGGCATTTGTTTCTGTGTCCAGGAAACGTCTATGCCATCTAGACTAATAAAGCACTCAATGGGAGGTGGTGCTTGACATATTTTTGTTGGTACAGGGTTGGCAGGTCAATTTTTCAGGACTGTTCTGGCCTGCGTCTTTGCTCAGGCAAAGTCTGTTACCATGATTGGAAAAACCCTTGCAAACTGCAGGTTAAACCCCAAGCAATGGCTGAGAAGATTTTTCTATTTCTTCTTTGGCCTCTTATACAAAAGGAGAGGCAGGAACATTTCCTCCCACAGACATGATTAACAATGAAGACCAGGTTTTTACCTTTTCCCAGGGCAAGGTCAGCACAGTTATGTCTTCTCCCAAGAAAACAAAAGTTATCCTTAGTGTGAAAAGCATGCAAAGCTTAGAACTAATCTTAGAAATGAAGACTTCGAAGAAAATTGGATGTTAATCATGGCCCTGCAATGCTGGTAGTCAGGGAGAGACCCGCTGAATTATCAGAGAATCAAAAGCCACTGAGAGTTCGTCATTTCAACTTAACTACCTTTTGTGAGTCCACACATGGAATTATGTTTAATTTTTATGTTTCAGAAAAACTCTTGAGAAAAGACAGATTTCTACAAAACAAAATCTCCTCCATAAAAAAAACCCTTCACATCAGCAAGGCCTTTATTTCTGCTTTTCCAATGCTCTTCAGCTTCTGTGCTTTGTCCTAAAATCTTATCAAACCAAGATTTGGCTCTTTTGTAATTCATGGCATGTGATGTTTTTTGGCCTTGAATATTCTTTAGAAAAATAAGATGATTATAGAGTTGGGTTCTATTTTATGCAGCAGAATCTTTATTTTTCTGTGAAAGCTGAGGATTTAGGTGTTTCCTGATAAAGTTGGTTGCCTATAGGCTGTTTCAGAGCAAGGTCTAACAAAGAAACTCAATCAAAGATCATGTCTTGTAAAACAATGGGGTGAGAGACCAGATTAAATCAATAGAAGTTTGAGTTAGAGACTCCACTTGAAAGAAATACAATTCTATCGCACTCAAGAAAATATCAACTCAAATCAGGCTAATCGAGTGGTCTGATTAAGGTCCTTTGAGGACTTGCTTTAGCAAGTAAACAAGGATGAAGTGTAATTATCACAGTTCACTGACTAATTAATATTCTCCAGTACCACAGGTTTATTATTATTCGACCAATATCACTGGTTAATTATTGCTCACAAATACCCATGGATCATTTTTATTTCATAATAAGCCTGATTCTATAAAGAATGAATGTCTCAAGTTTATTCACTTAAGTCATTTTTAAATTCTCCATTTAGTCTTTTTTTATGTTAATTTGCCTAAGAAAACATGATTCCAAACTTACCACTGTACAGTCAAAGTTTGGGGGGAAGCTAAGCTGTGAAATGGGGCTTCCGCTAAATGCTCTTGAACTGAGATTAGATGATTCCCTCTAGCCAGCGTGGTTTAGTGCAAGAAAAATTAAAAGAGCCGGTATGGGGCCCTCCCTGGTGGTATAACAGGTTAAGACACAGCACTTCAAGCTAGCCAAGGGAGTTCCATCCCCAGCCCCAGAGGTGACCCACATGGCAAGCAGACCTCCCCTGACCCACCCGCTGCTCCCCTCAGCAGTGACCTCCGTCCATCTGCCTGTTCTGCTCCCCACTCTGTCTCTAATGAATCCTCTCACCCACTGCATCTCTGGCCTGTACCCCAATTCTGTATGAGGAAATAAATAAATCTTTAAAAAAAAAAAAAGAAGAAGCTAAAGCCACTTCAGCAAGAGTTCGATCCCCCACCCCGGAGGAGATCCACATGGCATGCCAGACCTCTCCTGTCTTGCCTGTTGCTCCCCTCAGCAATGTGCTTTGTCCATCTGCCTGTTCTGCTCCCTACCCTGTCTCTGGTGAATCCTCTCACCATTCCTGCACCTCTGGCCTGTACCCCAGTTCTGTGTGCATAAATAAGTAAATCTTTTTTAAAAAAAAGAACTGGGGTGGGAAAAAATTATTTACCCTGTTTGATTCATGTCTTCCTCAGCTTAGGGCTGCTGTCAATACCAAAAGATTGTGTTAGAATAAAAATAAGTTTAAAATGTGTGAAATTGCTCTTTAAACAGAAAAACACAATTCAAATGTTGGATATTATTACTATTTTGAAATCTGGGTTACTAAATCCAAGTTAATGGGATTTATTTTTCCAGATATGAAAAAAATTCAGATTTTTCTGGAAGTCATTCTTTATGAGTAAGTTTATTGGGAAGTCCTCCAACTGTTTCACATCTCCACAGCCTCCCCTTAGCAAAAACCCATGGGTCTTAGAAAAACAAACCCACCTATCATTAGGGATCCAAAATAAGGCCTGTGTCCTCCTAAAAATCTCCTGTTACTTCATCTCAGTTATTTCTCTGCCTTTTCTGTTGACAAGAACCTGGGTTGGTTTTAATTGAATGGTTACAAAAAACAGGGCCTCCGGGTGGCACAAAGAGTTAGAGCACAGCACTAAGAAGCTATCCACAGCCACTGCAGCATGAGTTCGATCTCCACCCAAGGAGGTGACCCACATGGTGCAGCCGACCTCTCCTCTCTCACCCCCTACTCCCCTCAGCAGTGTATTTTGGTCGCTCTACCTGCTCTGTTCCCCACTCTGTGGTGAATCCTCTCACACACCCAACCCCTGCATCTCTGGCTTGTACTCCTGTTCTTATATACATAAATACATAAATCTTAAAAAAAAAAAAGGTTGCAAAAAACTAACTATAGAAAAGATTATTTGCTGGGTGCTGTGGTCTGGAGCTGGAGGTGGTGGGATTTGAGGTGAAGAGAGGGGTTGTCGGCCAGAGCCCATAGAATCCCACCCAGCCCTTAGGAATTCATAATCTGCAGAAGGACACACATCAAACATTTACAGCCTATGAAGCAGGTAATGGTAAAAGCAAGATAGAGGCATAAAGTGATGAGTGTACAGAATGGAGAGATTAATTGTGACTGGGATTATTAGGAAGGCTTTGCTGAATGATGAGATTTTAGCCACATCTTGAAAACAGTGTGGGATCTGACTAACAGGTGAGCTCTATGCTTAAATCCAGTAGTGTGAGCTTTGGGGTAGATTGGAAGAAAACAGAGTAAGGAAATTAGAACATAGGGCATACAGTGAAATAGACTGTTGAAGCAGGTAGAAATCTGTACCCCTAAAATAAAGTGTGCAAAATGTCACACTTCTTTACTCAGCTGAAATTCACTTAACCCAAATTGTGCACCCCTCACCAGAAGGTGTAGGGGGGTGCTTGTGGGGTACACTTGAAAATCGTTTGTCACCCTTTGCTCCACACAACCAGAGTCATGACTGAGGTCTTCAAGCTTCAATGCTCACCTGAATATTTGCAACTTGCTTTGGTTTGTCTGGTCACAGATGATGCAGCCTTTTTGGGGCCACCTGGCAGCTACTTGTCTGATGTCTTTCACCTTCCTGGGACCTTAACTGAGAGGCAGTCACTTCCTGAGTTTCTCCAGCCTCCCCACTTAAGAGAATTAACTCCTTTGCCATTTGTCACCCACCCCCCAAGACTGTTCTAGACTATATTAGTCAGTTCCAGCTGCTATCAAAATAGCCCAGACCTGGTCAAGGTGCTGGCGTGTTAGGTTTTTGTGAAGGGTCCTATTATTGGCTTGTAGATAGCTAACTTCTCCTTCAATCTTCAGGTGACCTTTCTTTGGTGGGTGGGCTTAGAAAAAGAAACTGAACTCTTTAAACTGCTCCAATGCCATCATGAGGGTTGAACTCTCATGGCTAATGTAAATCTGACCTCCAGTGAACTCTGTCTCTCTATACCACCTCTTTGAGGGTTGGGGCTTCAACATATGAAGTTGGGGACAATACATTCAATCTCTAACAGTAACGTGTGCAGTAAACTCGCTTTCCCAAATGGCAGGAGTGTGATTGGTCTGCGCTGAAAGGAATTATAAGGGGCCAGTTCTCTGAGGTAGGAATAGAAGGGTGGGAAAGCAGAGAACAGAACTCAAGGTAATACTATATCAGGAAAGAAATAAGCCACATTTTTTTGTACTGTTCCTCAAATGGCTGTCTTTAGCAGTTAATTAACTTTTGGATGATTTTTTTTTTTTAGCTCAGCTGTGTGTTATAAATACCTTAAGGCCAATAAATAGGATTTGCAACTTTTTATCCTCTTTGCACTTTTATGAGTTGTATGATCAGAATTAGCATTGATGAAATTTATTGAATGATAAGAAATATATGTTTTGCAAAACCAAAGGTCAATACTATATGGTGGATGCTATGGTTTCTCATAATAAGTAAGACATTCACAACTGGTACCCAAGAACATGCACACATAACACACAGACACATACGCACTCCTCAAAGGACACACATAAATGAGAACTTGAAAGTCACAAGAGAGTTTCTTATTTTGTGTGGCATTTCATTCTTAGTACAAGAGAAATTGGTCCTTGTTATCACTGCAAAAGGTCTTAATTTACTGTGTGATTCTCTCTTGCTTTCTCTCTCTCTCTCTCTCTCTCTCTCTCTCTCTCTCTCTCTCTCTCACACACACACACACACACACACACACACACACATCCTAAACAGAGCTTGTATGGGTTTTTTAGGGCTGCTGTAAACCTGAAATTAGCATCAGTGGGTTAAAATCAAGGTGCCAGCAGGACCCTGCTCCTTTCAGAGGTTCTGGGGAATAGAGAGCATTTCTTAGCTCCAGCAGTTTCTGGATCCAGTCTTCCTTGACTTAGGGCTTCATCACTCCAGTCCTCAAGGTCAGAATCTTCAACTCCCCACCGCATTTTCACATCACCTCATTCTCGGCATGAGTCAAGCTCTGCCTTCCTCTTGCTGGGACCTAGGGACTGCATTTAGGATTCCTCTGGATGATCCAGAAACATCTCAAAAGTCTCAATTTAATCACATCTGCAAAGACACCTCCCCTTTTTTTGTCAAATAAAGTAATATTCACAGTTTCCCTGAATTTGGACATGACATTTAAGGGCCACTACTCCATCTATCAGAGGAGTGTTCTCATGATTGAACCTAAAGGCACCCTGCTCATCTTGGTTATTAATGGGACAGTTAGCCAGCGGGAGACTAGAGGTTTCTGCTTTTCTTCATTTTTCTCTGGCCTTTTATTCTCTTATTTTTCTTTTTGCCACATTACTCTAAGATCTAGGAGATGAAACTCCAAGAAGTCAAATTAACAATCACAACCTCTGGTAAAGACTGATGAGAAGTTTCATTAACTGACTCAATAAATATAATATTACCTGTGGTTTGTTTACCTCTTGCTCAATTTAATTCAGATAATCAAGAATCAATGATATACAGATAATACAAGACACAGAGGTAGATCAAATAAAGCCTTCATTTTATTTTTGTATTTTCTTTAGGCCTTTAGATTGCTAACTTAGTAAATTGTAAAGTAATGAGCCATGGAGAAGCAGATTGTGAAATACTGACCTAAGTTGCAGATTCTATTTATGACTGCTTACTCTGGATTTACAATGGCCTGTCATTTAACTTCACCCAGTGAAATTTGAAAAACCAAGAAGAATTATTGTATTTATTTTCTTTATAAAGCATTAGAAGTCTTTAATAATAACAGGTGTAATGGATTCAGATCATTTTGTACAAAGCTCTAGAAAATAAAATGTGGTGAGTGTTTTTGTGTTTCTGGTGAAATATTTAATACTGAGGATTTAAGTACATCTAAATTCATTCATTCATGTATCTGTTTATTCAGTAGCTATTTGCTCAGTACTGGCCATGTGTTGCATTTGGTTCCTGAAACAGAAAGATAAAATGGAAACTCTCAGATATTCACCCTCAGGAAAATAAAGCTTAACAAAAATGAAATAAAGCCTGAGGAAATGATTTCCATAAATACCTGATCCACAGAAAACTGAAACTTACCCTTCGACAAATGACCCTGTGCCAGGAACCTCTTCCCATTTTTCAGAAAAAAGATAATTTGCAAAGTGGAACTCACGGACCAGGGCATGGAGTGACCTTCAAGGGTCTATTATTATATATGTGGTGAAAAATCAGTAGACACGGTGATTGCTTACGATATTGGAATTGTTTTAAATGATAGGGAGTTGGTCAAAGGTCGCCCATATCAACCTTTGAAAGTTTCCTGATGATTTACAGAGGCGTGACAAAAGTAATTAAGCTTTGTTTGCATGGCCAAGGAATTTTCTAGGTTGGTCTCCATTCATTTTTATTTTAACAACCAAACTGAGTTTCCCTTCTTTACATCCCCTACCCATAAACACATTTTACCCCAAATCCCAAAATGGACTCACTTTAAATTTCTACAATCTGCAAGTCTTGAATTCCAATGCTATTTGTAAATAAATTCATCTTTCTGGCAATTTTTAGCTGGCCTTAATTTATTTCTATTTAATTTAACACTTTAAAGCTTTGATGTGGCCATATTACTCTCTGAACATACTTAAATCATGGGAGAACTGGATTTAATTAATGCACATTGGTTTACACTCCTAGAAATGGTGACAGAGAAATCTCAGTCACTATTGGCCTTCACTCACTCCTTTGAATGGCAGGAGGTAAGCACCCACCCATCCATCCATCCATCCATCCATCCATCCATCCATCCATCCATCCATCCACCCATCTGGCCTAGCTGCTCTGGGAATGAACTCTTAATGCCATAGTCAACCTCTGAGGATCACCCTTGGGACTAGGCTGAGCCTCCTCACAGGTGTCAGGGAGGGAAAATGGTGACTTTCCTGAAGCAGATGGGCAGTGGCTTGCTTCTTGTGCATGGACATCTGGTTCTCCATTGAGTTCCTCTGAGTAGAACACACCAGAAATGTGTCATCAATACTTTCACCAACATGGACATCGGTGGTGTGCAAACACCTAAGCATTCACTGCTTAATTCTGCCTAAACCAAAGCAGTATGTCAACTCTGAGGAGGCTTCTCCTTTCTGAATTTGCTCAGAAGTGGCTGTTGCAAATTTCTTCGAAGAACCTGATTCAATAACTGAGCCATAAAGAAGTAAAGTAGCAGGAAGAACTTTAAGTTACATTTGGCCAGCCCTATGTGAAATAATGTTCTGATAAACTAACCAAGTCTTCAATGAAGATAGTCAAACAAAATTATCCTAATTCTGGAAAGGACTTTTTATTACCTAAATAATCCACTTTAGCAATCTAATACATCTATCAACTGGAGAGTAATCACTATCATCAACCTCAATTAATGCTATAGAGACACAAACTCCCACTTAGCCTAGAACATGCCTCCTTTCTCTCCACCTCCCTCATGGTTTCACTTAGTGCGCTTATGGTTTTTATTATAAGCTAATTATTATTCTGGTGAGAAACTTTTTTCTTTATTAAAACTATTTACATTTCAGTCTGTCTGTGGATGGTTGACTTTCTTAATTGCTTTGGTATGCACTAAAATCAAGAAGCAAGTGACTTTTCAAAAATATTGACCTAGAGACTGCAAGAAGTGTTCAGATGACATTTCATCTTTCTAGACTTCAGAATATTTCTGACCCCAGAAAATAGGATCTCTCTCTTTCTCTTTAGGATGACTGTATATTTTTGGCAGGCAAAACTGCCTAGTAGTATATTAATTTCTTCCTATTAAAAAAATACACTATCATCTATGATTCAAGTATGATTATTTTAGTATCTAGACAAAAATATGAATTCTTCACCTTTACATTTGCACAATTCATTCCTCCTATCTACTTTTTTTAAAGATTTATTTATTTATTCATACAGAACAGGGGTGCAGGGGTGGTGAGAGGCTTCACCTAGGACAGAGTGGGGAGCAGAACAGGCCAACTAAGTACACTGCTGAGGGGAACAGCGGGCAGGCCAGGAGAGGTCTGCGGTGCCATGTGGGTCACCTCCAGGGTGGGGATCGAACTCATGCTGAAGCGGCTTTAGCTTCTTAGTGCTGTGCTTTAACCCACTGCGCCACCAGGGAGGGCCTCCTCCTATCTACTTTTTACCAAGAATTTTACATCTTGCTGGTTGGGTTTTACCTATTTGCTTACCTGTGTTTAAGAAACCATTAATTACAAATCATTATTTTCCAGGGCTACAATTTTTAGTTGCCAGCCCTTCATCATGTTCCTTTCTTCCCCCTTCCTTCCTCCACCCCCAGTTTCTTTTTCTAAAAAGTAAGTTTTGTTATTTAGCTAAATGTGATAGCTGGAGGTTGTCCAGGTGACCAGTCATGAGGGAAAGGAGAATGCCTCTACCCTAGTGTCATGAGGGCCACAAGAACAATGGGTTGAACAGAAATGAGCAAAGACTAGCAATGGTCAAGGCCAAGGCCGATGCACTCTGAACGGCTGACTTGTCCACTGGGGATTTAGGTAGTGATGGTGCATCAATCCCTGAAGGGTACTGGGCCAGAGCAGAGTATTTACCTAAAGCCATAGTAGGTGCTCACTTAACAGAGCTTCTCTGTACCCCTTTCTCTTAGCCCTCTCCACTGCTCCACAACATGCCACAGCATCATTTTTCTTAATTTATATTTAAAAACAAACACTCCCTACCATCCATCAGACCCCTCTATTTTGCTCTTATTCCCAGCCTCTTACTCTCAGGTGGTCTCCACTCTACCCCTCCGATCCACGTTCTGCACACCCTCACCAAGACTTAATGAGTGTAGTAGTTCTCGTGAATCAGGATTTTGGGGCCCCAGGTTGGAATCTGAGGACCCCAGGTGAATTCTTTTATTATTATGTTCTTTTATTGCATTTTGTCTGTGTATCTGTTTTTTCCCTTATATTACATGTATAGGTGAAATTAGCCAATATTTGCCTTTTTCCTTCTGACTTGTTTTGTTTTACAGAATCTCCTCAAGTTCCTTCCATTTTTATTGCTAGGGCTCCACTGTAAATATGTGTATGTGTGTGTGTGTGTGTGTGTGTGTGTGTGTGTATAAGTATATAAAACATCCATTTTATCAAATCGCCTGTCTGTGGCAGTAAGTTGTTTCCTTATCTTCGCTATTACCAATAATGCTGCAATGAACTTTGTTGTACATATAACTCTTTAAGTTGTTGAAGAATTCCTATTCTTCAGATAAAAATTAAAAGTGAGTGGCCCTCCCGACTGGCACAATGGGTTAGGATGCAGCACTGCAAGCCAGCCAAAGCTGCTTCAGTGCAAGTTTGATCCTCGGCCCCCACCCCACCTCAGGTGACCCACATGGCGCTGCAGACCTCTCCTGACCTACCTGCTGCTCCCCTCAGCAGTGTACTTTGTTGATCTGCCAGTTCTGCTCCCCACTCTGTCTCTGGTGAAGCCTCTCACTGCCCCCTCACATCTGGTTGGTACCCCAATTCTGCATCAATGCATGCATGCATAAATAAATCTTTTAAAAAAATTAAAAGTGAGATTACTAGATCATACAGTATCAATGGTTCTATTTTTAGTTTTATGTGGAAGCTCTGTACCTCTTACACAATGGTTGCACATGTTTATACCTCACCCAGTGGTGTAAAGTGCTCTATATTCTGCACAGTCTCACCAAGACTTACTGCTATGAGTGTAGTCGTTCTTGTGAATCAGGATTTTGGGGGAGTAGGTTAGAGTCTGAGGACCCCAGGTGGGCACTTCCTCAGTTCTTGTCTTCAATGAGGAAAGAATTCATCATCAAGGCAATAGTAAGAGATTTCCTGATAGGGGAATAGGGAAGAGATTTCCTGATAGATCAGAGGAAGGGCAGGAAAGATCTCTAAGCGGAGAGGGGGCCCCAAGTGGGTAGCAGATTGAGGTGACAAGAAGCAGGTGCTTATATGGATATAGTGGGCAAGGAGTGGGGGATTGGCCATTGGGTGTTGCTGCGCTGTGTCTCTTGCGATTGGCTGGGCCCCAGGCCCATTGAGTATACACACATTTCCCAGCCTGCTTTTGCAAATCCAGCTTTGGCTCATTGCTATCGTGCTATATGGTGGTGTTCTGAACACTCCTTTTCAATTGAGTTGGTGTGTCTCAATCAGGGACTCAATCAAGTTCCCAAATGCTTGGGACTTGGGGCGCCTTGTTCCTAACTAACCTCCCAAACCCATTTCCTAACTTCCTCCTTCCTCCACTCACAGGTGAGAGATGGCATCTCACGTGGTTTTGATTTGCATTTCCCTGATCAAATGTGATGATGACCTTTTATTTTCATGCACCTGTTGGCCACGTGTATATATTCTCTGGGTTGGGGTCTCTTCTAATCTTCTGGTCAGTGATTCACCAGGTTGTTTAGTTTTACTGTTGCTAGTTGCATGAGTTCCTTATAGACCTTGAATATTAATCCCTAGCAGGTGTATTAGATAAAATTCCCTCCTCACTAGCCTGTATTTTTGCTCAGTTCCTATTTTCTATCATTCTCTAGAATATTTCTCTCTTAATGCAGCTTCAATTATTTGTTTTTGCCTTCTTTTCCTTGTTCTTGGGGTGAAGTCCCTAGAAGCATGTTTAAGGTTGACATCATGGAACATATCACCTATGTTTCATTAGTGTATTTTATGAATCCAGCTCTTACATCTAGGTCTTTAATTCATTCTGAATTTCTGTTTATGTATGGAGCTAAAAAGTGATCCAGTCTCATTCTTTTACACATGGCTATCCAGCTTCCACAACACCACTTGTTGAAAATAACTCCCCTTTCTCCATCGTTGAAGTTCTTGTGGGGAAAATGTCACATAGTGTGGCTTATTTCTGGCCTCTCACTTCTATTCCCATAATGCATGTGTTTATTTTTTTAAAGATTTATTTATTTATGCATACTGCACTGGGGTACAGGCCAGAGGTGCAGAAGCATGAGAGGATTCACCAGAGACAGAGTGGGGGGCAGAACAGGCAGATCAATGAAGTACACTGCTAATGGGAGCAGCAGGAAGGTCAGGAGAGGTCTGCTGTGCCATGTGGGTCACCTCTGGGGCAGGGGATTGAGCTCACACAGAAGTGACTACAGCTGGCTTGCAGTGTTATGTCCAAACCCACTGCGCCACCAGGGAGGGCTGGTGTGTTTATTTTTACAAAGACAATAAATAAAAGTAGACCTTGCCTTTGACAAAAAGCCTTTCTCTGTCAATCCTATACTTTGTCTTGGGTTAGTGTAAGCATGTTTTACCTTTTCCTTTTGATTAGGGATCCTTAAAGGCATCATTTTGTCACAAACATCTTTGTATTATCATCTCACTCAAGACCTGGAAATTATAATGCATACTAAAAATGGTGGTAGGACTTACCAGAAGGTTGTTTCTCTTTCAAATGTAAGGATAGATGAACTGATGCATTGATTCAGGCATCAAATTATATCAAAATTATATTTTTCACTTCATGTGAAAAATCCCCACACCCCTGTTATCAGCGCAACACAGCTGAAATAGATTGAGCTCTTGAAATAAAACAACAACAAGCAAACCAAGCATCGTAGTTAAAACTTTTTTCTTCTGTGGTAATAGTGGTTTCAATACTATCTATGACTTAAGGCAACAGGTTCATACTTCCTCCGATGTATGTTACCACAACGATTATGTATGTTACCCAGTGATTTCTCCAAGGTAATGACATGCAAAATACAAAGTCTTTATTAAACACAAAAGGCAGAGAGCAACACCTTCATGGTTGTAACCAACAGACCTTCCTTTTATGAGGTAAGGAATTACTTTGTTAGTATTTTATACATCAGTCTTCATTTTTGTACAATGCATGCTTTCTCCTCACAGGTGTAATCCCTGTAAAACCCCCACCACCAAGTCACCCGTGCACCATCACCATAGTCCCTTGTGTTCTTCCCTCTCCTGTTTTGATCCTACTCATTTTTAATGTTTATTTTGTTTATTTATCCTACCAGCTATTCAAGTACACCTTTTCACTGAAAAACCTATGCCATTATCTCTACACACATACTTCCTCACCAGAGTCAGACCCTCTCTTCCATTTAGAAAATGGGAGAAAGTCCCAGTCAACTTCACTTGAGATTTTATTGTCTTGAACAACCCATTCCTAATTTTTATTGTCCCAAAGAATCAGAAACACCATTACTTTTGTCACTCTGTTTATCAATAACTTCACCAACTCTGCAATCTTGCTTTGTTATCTCTCAATGGTATGTTGACTCCAAACTGTCTTTGAGTCCTCTGAGAGAACACCGCACTTGCTAGGGAAATTGTCTTTTGTCCAAATGAAAACTAGCAATATTAGTAATAACAAAAGGAATGATATGGCTTATGCATAAGAACTACGTGTTATTCTAAGTACTTGCATTATTCCCATTTTGGCGATGAGAAACGGAGATGATGTAACTTGTCAAAGTTCCACAGATGGTAAGTTGTGCAGCTGAAATTGGAGTCCAAGAAGTCTATAGATGACCTTCCTGGTAGCACAAGAGTTAAATCTCAGCACTTTCAAGCTATCACCATCCACTTTGGCACAAGTAGATCCCTGGCCAGGGAGCTGACCCACAGTAGACCCTCCTGTCTCCCTGCTGCTCCCCTCAGGAGTGTATTTCAGTAGATCTGCCTGTTCTGCTCCCCACTCTGTCTCTGGTGAATCCTCTCACTACCTACATCCCAGTTCTTTTATGCATAATAAATAAAATAAATCTTTTTTAAAAAAAGTCTACAGAAGCAGTGTCAATAATCATCATGCTCTGCTTCCATGGAGTTCTGGGAACACTATGAATCAACTACATTTGTAGCTTAATCTACATAGAGGCAGGGCTACTTGAACAGTGAGGAATCTGTGAGTATCATCTAGTTAATCTATAAACCCAGAGGGGAGCTGCATTTCTGCTATTTTCCCATCATGCCTAGCATCACGGCATCTGAGATACAGCTGTAGTTGTAACCATGCACAAGAAGCAGATGTAAGATACAGGGTCATTATTAAATATATAGAGAGTAACACCTTCATGGCTGTAACCAATTGCCCTCTTATGAGATCAGAATTGCTTTTCAATATCAACATTGTTTTTCTCTTTATCCTTGTACACAATGTAATAC
Organism: Condylura cristata; assembly: GCF_000260355.1. Classification (NCBI taxonomy): domain Eukaryota; kingdom Metazoa; phylum Chordata; class Mammalia; order Eulipotyphla; family Talpidae; genus Condylura; species Condylura cristata. The sequence continues at coordinate 2,488,004 of NW_004567138.1, forward strand.
AGAAATATTTTCAAACTGAGTACAAGTGTTTGCTTCACAAAGCTTATTGCCCATGATTTCTTTATTTATACTGGATCACTGTGATGTAAATTGGCTATTGCTGTAGCTTGATGTTCACTTGCAATCCTGGTTGGCCAATATAAACTAACAAGTTTGGAGTCATAATGGAGATGCTTTATTCCAATGTGTTCGTGACATAGTGATTTGATGTGAGGGCGTTAATTTGATTACTTCAATATCTGTTGCCTAAATATCTCAAAAAGAAATAGAGTCTGATTCAGTATTATCTTGTAGACTGTTGTAAAACCAAATGAGATCATGTCTGTAACTCGCTTTAAACTCTTTGATGGCAAATACATTATAAACAGTGTGTTCTTACTATGCATAATAACTTGTTGCTGGTAAAGAGTTCAAAATTTCCTAACATGGAATGTGATTTGGAAATTAATGTCAGATGCCTTTCCATTTATTTTTAAAAATCACAAATTTTCTAAAATAAGAAATAAAGTTGCAGGACAAGTATAGACTGTTCGAATGAAGTTTTTCTTTATCTAAAATTCTTTCCCTAAATAAGCAAAGCCGTGTGTGTGTGTGTGTGTGTGTGTGTGTGTGTGTGTGTGTGTGTGTATGAGAGAGAGAGAGAGAGAGGTGGGGAGAGAGAGAGAGATTCTCATGGGACAAACTGGTCCCACTGTATTTCAGGAACCAATCAATCCCTCTATAATCAAAGAAGGGAAGGGTTTGCTGTTCATTATCTGTTTCATGATTGTTTCTGCAATATTTACTACATTACATTCCTATACACATGTTGATAAGTAACCTGGGATTCAGTTTACATTTGCGAATGACCAAGCAAAGTGATAGTCAAGATTGTGAGAGTGACAATAGAGTCACAAACGTGCCCCAAATTTCTAACCCTATCAGATGATGACATATTGGGAGTGGGAGGTAGCCAATTCTGAGCTTGTTGGGTCAGAAACTAGGACTCAAGACTGTCTGACCCTGGAGCCAGAGCACAGGCAGGCAGCGTGACTGCTGTGACTAATCCTGCAAGGCAGCCACCAGGAGCCTCTCCAGGGGCCACAGTCCAGGTGTGAGCAAAGTGGCAGGAGCCAGTCCCATAACATCTGTGGCCATTGCAGCTGACTCCATGCTTGCCTGCTGGAGCAGTGGATTTTCCTGTTAGGGAGCTTACAGGCATCAGTCAGAATCTTGCCAGATATTTTTGGTAAACAGAAGCAATTGTATTCACTTTCTATGGTTGACTAAAACCTGGGATCTCGATATCAATGCTATCCCTCCCAGGGCTTTCTAAATTCATGTTTCAGTCAATTTTACTAAAACAAAACCAAGTCTCTTAACAGGACAGATATAGGGACTGACTGATATAAGTAACACCAGTGAGGAAATATGATGATTACTGTAAGCCAAAGGTCATACAGACCTTTGCTCTACGCTGACAAGCAGCGTAGCCTCTGAAGGGAAGCCTGACCCTGCTGGTCAGGCTTTCACACTTGGGCCTTAGATCTAAAGAATGTAAGTGGGAATGACCCTAAAGACAGTTGTATTTCCTCTGTTTTCACACAAACTCTCATTTGTATGCTAACCTTAAAAAAAAAAAAAAGCCTTAATTATGCCATTCAAAATACTTTACTTATGTAAGAAGTAGATTAGACTGAATGATGTGAAATTGTCAGTTGGGGCCTCAGAAAGTTTATATTGTTCATACCAATCTGTTGAGTGTTGTTATTTAATTATATTGGACTTGTTGACTTATTTATTTTGCATGAAGGAAACAGAAAGTAGTAAATGTGACTAGTGACATTAGATGCTATTTCTGACTCAAGGGAATTGTCTCTAGGATAATTCTATAATTTGTCACCTCAGATTATACAAAGTCATAGCAAGAACACAAATTCCACTGGATATCAAGTTATTATATTGCTCACTCATTCATTCACACATTGCTCGTTTATTTGACATTTACAGATCACCTACTGTGAGCCAGACTCCACTTCCTGCATCACAGTTGTAAAAATTAGTATGATGAGATAAGATTAATTAAGCAAATATTATATGACAAGAGAAATAATGGAACACTTTATAAGATATAAGAGTAATAAAAAGAAAAGAGTGTTTAACTCAATTTGGAAGAAATTAGAACTCTCTGAGTACTTTCACTGATTTTAGAGAATAATATTCTTCTCCCTTGGGTTTTAAAGGGATGGAAGGGAAACTGAGTAGAAACAAGTGTATGCTCAAGCACGCTGGTCATACATAGTTCAGCATTACACATTTAGGAAATTTCAACTGTCACTGGAGTTGTTTGCAAAGGAGAGAACAATACACAAGGTTAAAATTTCAGTCAATACCTGATCTTAAGTCACAATTATTTTAGAAGCCATGGAAGCTACAGATTTTCAACTGGGCCTGCTCCTGTAAGATTTTCATTCAGAAGAATTAGTCTGCTGAGCCTAGGGTTGGATCAGTAGAAGAAGAAGCAGAGAGACAACCAGAAACAGAATATGTGAGAGGCCGCAACCAAACTGAATGTGGAAAATAGTGTGAGTGTGGGACTACATCATCAATAACTACTTGGGAAGTAGGACTGGCAGGCTTCTGACAATAGATGGCAAATGCATTGAGAAGACAGAAAGTGAGGGTGGCCTGCCAGAGTCTCAGTCAGTAGCTTGTACACAGTATGGAATGCTAGACTGCTGTTCCTCACACAGTGGTAATGAAGAATGAGTTCTTTCTTTCCAATATGTGATAAACTAATGTGTGATCACACTCACTGCACGTGACTAATATGTCGCTTGCACCATATGTAACTCACCATGTGATTTAGTCAATACTCAAACTGGTGATACTCTGCTCAGTGAGAGGAATCCACTCATCACACACTTATATACAATGGCATTATCGAGTAATTATTAAAGCTTCATAATATATGCTCTCAAATTTCTACACTTCTCTTCTTACCAATTAGTTGTTCACAAATCAACAACTTTTTGTTGATTACAGATTGCACAGTTAGATTATGTGCAAAATTAATGTTAAATAGTTCCCAAATCTCAGTGATTTAACAAATAAAAGTTTGTTTGCTCAACATGACCCACTTAATTTTCTAAGGTAGATACTCCGTCTTAGTGGTGGGCTTGCTTCCACCTGGTGACTCAGGGATCCAGGACTCTTCCACATTTTGGTCTATCATACTCTAGAGCTTTTTTTGGATGAGTCCCATTTGGCAAAAAAGAAATGAACACCACCACTGCTTAAAAACTTTGGCCAGGAGGGGCCCTGCCTGGTGGCGCAGCTACTTAAAGCGCAGCACTAAGAAGCTAAAGCCACTTCAGCATGAGTTCGATCTGTGCCTTGGAGTGATGCACATGGCACGACAGACCTCTCCTGACCCGCTCACTGCGCCCCTCAGCAGTGAACTTCGTAGATCTGCTCCCCACTCTGTCTCTGGTGAATCCTCTTACCTCCCTGCACCTCTGTATACCCCAGTTCTGTGTGCATAAATAAATAAATCTATAAAATAAAAATAAAAAATCCACTCATTTCCCATAGTCTAGAACTCAGTCATATGGTCCCATCTACTGTAATGGAAGCTGGTATGTTCCAAAAAAAGGCAAACAGGGTCCTCCTTGGTGGCACAGTGGGTTAAAGCATAACACTAAGAAGCTAAAGCCACTTCATCATGAGTTCAATCCCTGCCCTGGAGGTGATCCACATGATGCAGCAGACCTCTCCTGACCTGCCTGCTTCTCCCCTCAGCAGTGTACCTCAACGACTGTCCTGTTCTTCTCCCCATTCTGTCTCTGGTGAATTCTCTCACCCCACACACACACCAACTTTTGTATACAAGAATAAATAAATCTTAAAAAAAAAATATTCCACCTGGTTTTAGACTTATTTGCCCTATAGACATTATCTGACTAGATGGTCTCTTGGCTCATTCACTTGAAGTACTGCAGCTAAATCATTCACTTCACAGAAAATTTTATGTCGTTTCAAATATCACCAAAATAAAGAAAAATAAAAATGTCTTTATACCTTTCTCACCTTGACAACCGGTTTCCTTTTACCCCTGTCATTCCTTAAAACATAGCAAAGAGGTCAATGTGTTGAATGCTCACTGTATTACATTCTAGTCACACAAGGAAAATGTTGCCTGCTGCTATCCTCAGAAAGCACCTCCATGTGCTCCAAGTGACATGCACCCGGCTATTCTGCTAGTGTTGCTAAGAAGTTCACAGTCTTCTTTGGAGGCACACAGTTCACTCTGAAATATTTTAGCAGCAAAAAGACACTGTTGCTCCCTTTCTTCTAGCTACTGTTCTGTGGAAAAGAAAGGAAAGGTTACCAGGCGGGCACAGGCGGGGTGTATTTCTTTCCTGTGGCCGCTGTCACAAATCATCACACGCTGGGTGACTTAAGACAAAATAAATGTATTCTCTCACAGCTCTGAAAGGCAGAAGTCGGAAATGAAGGTTAGCAGGCTGGGTTCCTAATAGAGTCTCTGAAAGAGAATCTGTCCCTTGCTTCTCTCTTCTGGTGGTTGCTGGAAAGCCTTGCTATGCCTTTACCTGTAGATAGTTTGCTCCAGCCTGTCTCCAGCATCACATGGCATCTATCCCAGTTGTGTCTGAGTCTCCATTTTCTTTTCCTTTTTTCTTTTAAGATTTTTACAAAATGTATTAATTTTGCATACAGAACTGGGGTGAAGGCCAGAAGTACGGTCTGTAAGGGGCGGTGAGAGGATTCACCAGCAACAGAGTGGGGAGCAGAAGAGGCAGACTGACGAAGTACACTGCTAAGGGGAGCAGCCCAGGAGAGAGGAGAGGTCTGCAGCATCATGTGGATCAGCTCCGGGGCTGGGGATCGAACTCACACTGACGTAGCTGTGGCTAGTTTGCAGTGCTGCATCCTAACCCGGTGTGCCACCAGGAAGGACCCATTGTCTCTTCTTTTAAGGACATAATTACTGGGCTAGAGCCCCTTCCCCATCCGTGGGACCACAACCTGATGCAGGTGCATTGGTAGGTGTGGTGTGGTACCATCCATCTGAAAAGATGTGACCTTACATCTGAAGCATATAGAGTGTTATAAGCCATTACATGAATAAAAGAATTAACGTCAACAATTTATATTTTTGTTTTCTTTTTATTGAGGCCTCACTTGTTAGCAACATGAAGAATGTCTTTCTTTAGCAGAGATAAAAGCCAAGTCGTCTCTTCAGTCAAAACAAGTGGTGCAAGTATCCAGACCATGAAAACATAGTGTGGTCATTTCTATTTTTATTTTGTCTGTTGTAAAAGTAAAATAACAGACTCAGTAGTCACCTTTCCAGCTTCCAAGTTCATCGGTGCTCTGCTAGACATCTGAGTAAGCACTTGGGAAATCTTTGGCCCAAGCCATGGTATCCTTCTGACCTTTGCTCTTGAACTTTGGTCTCTGGAGCAAGGCCCAAGTCCACATTATGACCCTGTTTCAATCAGCAGATTTGGGAGTGTCCCAGATAGAGATTTCGTCAATTGTCATACCAGATGGTACATGTCACAGTCTTCTCCAAGGAAGACAGTGTTTTATTGCTGGCAAGTGGAGAACAGAGATTGACACAGTATTGGCTGAAAAAGTCTCTCCCTTACTCTAGCTACTGTTTATTCCAGCATCTATAAAGGTCAATTTCTATCTATAAAGGAATGGTTCATGATGAATAGCAGTAACAGTAACAGATTTTCTTTGAATCCCAATAAGGAGATCCAATTGATAGTACACTCTTACGGTTAACTGAAAGTTGATTAGATCTCACTGTACCTGAGAAAGCAAAACTTTTCATGCTAGTTACCTCTAGAGGAATATCAAGTAAATGGACAATTATACTCTGGCAATTGTTTGAAAGGAACTAGCCTGACCTGACAGAGCTTGGGGGAGATGGGGGAGCATGGAGTGACCCTAATATGAAACCAGAGGTTTATTTATGAACCACTCAGACTATGCCTGAATAATTAAAGATTATTTTTCTCATTTTTGAGGTAGAATCAGCAGTAGATTTCCTTCTGCTAAGCTGCTATCGCTGTGCTTGGAGGTATATGGGAAAGACAAGCAAACTCAAATGCCACTTCCACTTAGGGTGCTAGGGAGGAGTGGGGCAGAAGCTCAGTTTTTCACCATTGCATACAGGGCACCAAGTTTGGGGGGCGGGGAGAGGGTCATCTTGGAAGGCTTGAGTCCCACAGCGGCTATAATTAGTCATCTCTGCCCTAGAGAGTGTCCCAGGCTCTAGTTATGAAGGCATCTGTCACTGAAAATTCCCAGGCATGTGCAATCCATCAGTGACTTTTAAAATATATTGCTACACAGGGCCCTCCTGGGTGGCGCAGTGGGTTAGGACACAGCACTGCAAGCTAGCCACAACCCCTTTAGTGTCAGTTCAATCCCTGCCCTGGAGGTGACATACATGGTCTGGGGCAGACCTCTCCTGACTCGCCCACTGCTCCTCTCAGCAGGGTATTTCGTCCATCTGCCTGTTCTGCTCCCCACTCTGTCTCTGGTGAATCCTCCCACTGACCCTGCATCTGTGGCCTGTACCCTGGTTCTGTATGCATAAATAAATAAATCTTAAAATACACACACGCACAGAGTTTAGAGTTTCTAAAATTTTTTATGATTGTGTTGTTTTCATGTCACACATAGCATTAAAAAGCAACATATGTATATATCACATTATGTTTACCACTAAAGGTTGAGATTCCATCTGTCACCATACTATGGTTCTTTTCCCCTTGATTTGCTTACCCCCTTCCCTTCTGGTAACCGCTATTTTGTTCTTGTAGCCTAGTTATTTGTTTTATTTGTCCATTCATATTTTTCATTCTTTATCTTATGTGAGTAAAATCATACAATATTTATCTTTCTCTTCAAGTGTTTCATTTCACTAAGCATGATATCCTCTGTCTAGCTTGTTGCAAATGGTAAGATTTCATCTTTTTTAAAGCCGAGTAATATTCCGCTGTGTATATGAACCATTTTTCTTTATCTAGGATTTCTATTAGTGTAATCATCTTTCACTGAGAGTCTCCAGACACAAACAACCCACCAGCTTGGGTCATTGTTATTGCTTATTTTTGAACATAAGACTACATGTCAAAAGTACCCGTCAGGTTTTAGTTAATTTGCAACTAAGTTTAAACTACTGTTTTAAGTTCATGCTACATGGAGCAGCTCTGTTAGGCTCACCAGCTAAGGGTCTTCTCCTGAAGTGGCATTTATTTGAGAAAAATGTACCTAAAATTCCAGGATTCTGACAAAACAGAGTGAACATTGAAATTTTCAGTGGGCATTTATCTGACTTCATGGGCAGTACAAGGAGGGTGTCCACCCCCCAGTTTTCTACTCCTGAGTACAGTCTAAAAATAGTATCCAATAGGAAGCCTGAAACATCAGCTGACAAGGTATAAAATCACTTTCTAATTAAAGTATGAATTCAGAACCTCCAGTGCTCTTGAATACCGAGTACCTAATTAATGCCCTGAATCCCTTCTCCTGGAGACTAAGCAAAAGAGAGAATTCTAACAATAGCAATCATGATTCCACTAGCCATAACTAGTCTCAGGCACCTTGAAAGCTCCAGGCTTGGTTTCCCAGGCTGCACAATGAGAAATTGTGTCTGGGTCTGACTCAGCACTAACACTCAAGGAATGTCTGTGCTATAGCCTGGAAAAAGGGTTTGGCATTTTGTTTGCAAAGCTTATATTGAGAAGTAGACTTTCCAAGTTTTTTTTTTGTTTGTTTGTTTGTTTCATTTATCGGGTCACTATTTGAATAGAACTTACACAGTAACATGTTAGAGGGCTAGTCTCTGCATGCAGACATTCAGAAATGCTAAGCCTTTTATCATATTATTGGCATTTTCACAGGATGTTTGTTATTCTAATTATGCTTGATCATGAAAATATTTTTTAATAATCATGTCTGCCATGAGGCCACAATGGTGAACCTAAGCTGAATTTGCCTGCATGAGAAAGAGTGTTGTATGCTCACCTATTACCAATGTTAGGTTTTAAAAGGTAGTGCTAAGCAAACATTTCCTGCCAATCACGGCAGGCTGAAACACATGCACACACACACTTGGTGTATAGAGGATGCACATGATCATATGTTTACATGTCTGTTTAAAAGTTGTGCTGATATTTGGGGCATCCCTGGTGACTCAGAGATTAAAGTGCAACACACTGAAGCTATCTGCAGCCACTGAAGCACAAGTTGGATCCCCGGCCCAGGAGGTGACCCACATGGCACAGCAGAACGCTCCTTTCTTGCCTGCTGCTCCCCTCAGCAGCATATTTCAGCCAATCTGCCAGTTCTGCTCCCCACTCTGTCTGGTGAATCTTCTTACCACCACCACCTCTGGCCTGTACCCCTGTTCTTGTATGCAAAGAATCTTTAAAAAGATAAAAGTTGTGCTTATTTTTTTAAATAATGTAATAGTTTATTTTTACATCATTTTGTAAATTTTTCCATCTCAGTTGCAATCCCCTTGGTCTTCCCATCACCAAATCACCCTGTGCCATCACCAAAGTCCAATGCATTTCCCTCCTCCCACTGTTTTTGATCCCATTCCCCACTCCATCCCCATAAATTGTCTCTGGTATATAACTGTTCATTATTATTATTATTATTATTTTCTTGCCTGGTCCATTATACTCCTGCTATGAGTGAAATCATTCGGCATTTTTCCTTTTCTTCCTGGCTTATTTCACTAAGCATGATCTTTTCCAGCTCCATCCATGTTGCTGCAAAAGGCATGCATTTCTTTCTTTTTTTTTTGGTTGCTGAGTAATATTCCATTATATATATGTACACATCTTTTTAATACAGTCATCCACTTTTGGGCATTTGGGCTGTTTCCATGTCTTTCCAATTGTAAATAATGCAGCAATAAACATGGGGGTGCAATATCTTTTTGAATCAGTGTTTTTGTGTCTTTTGGGTAGATACCCACGAGTGGGATTGCTGGGTCAAACAGAAGCTCCATGTTTAGCAGTTTAAGTTGTGCTTATTTTTATGAGAAGTTAAAGGCAAATTGCCATACACCAGAAATAATGCCCTAGAAATATCTACCAGGCAAAGCAGGACATTTACAAGAAGCTTCTGTGGGCAAATGGTCTAAAACCACAATATCTCACATCCAAATCATGCCTTTAAATACTCTTTTTAAGTCTCTATCTTAAACCTATACCTGTCTTGTTTCACATCTTAGCAAACCTGTCTTATATCTGCTGATTTTACAGATTGGAAAATGACTTGGCTTAAACTTAATAGGAAATTTTGTCCTAAGAGGTCTCCCCATGCTTTCAACATTGTGATGAGAGTTGACATTTAGGAAGGTTGCCCTAAGCAAATCCAGATTCAGAAGAGCAGGGAGTCTCCTCCCCCAACCCTGCTCAACTCCAGATAGTTTTTAGGGGTGTGTGTATACACACATGTGCACATATTTCCCCAACTTTTTAGCTTAAGCAAACAGAGCAGTACATGCCAACTAGTTATTTATAATTCCAAATACCTAAATAGATTCAATAAAAATATTTTAACCTGTTTTATCACAGTAGCTATAATACCATTCTCCAAGTTGTATTCAGCATCTGTCACAAGTCACATTTATTTTTAATAGGAATTAAAATTTACTTACAGGCGTATAAAATAGAACCATTTTAACATTTACAGCATTATCATTTGTGCATTCTGCATACATTTATGTAGTTCTTTGTAAATGCCAGTGATTTTGCCACAGCACTGAATACTCAAAAAGAAAAACCGAAATAAGTAAATAAAATATATTATACCAAAGGTTGTTACTAGACTCTTCCAGAGATACTGGCTTCTTTACATTCCTTTCTGAAACAGTGTCTAAAATGTACAGGATTCAAGCAATGTGTGAGATTCTAACCAGATCTTCTTTTCATGCCAAGCTACTTTTAAAACACGCAAATTATGTTTATGTGTGCAAATGAGGTCAAATTTTATACAGTGTGATTTCAATGTGAAAAAAAAAAAACAAAAAACTTTTTAATTGATGTTATCTTGCTCTTGAACTCTCAATGCTTCAATTTAGCCAATTAAGAAGTGACAAATTGTTTTAATACATTGTGCAGAAAAGAGTTAATGTAACAGGCCTCCTTGAGGCTGACATCTTTCAAAAGACCTGCTTGTGAGGTTGGTCCTACCTGGCCTCTTGAAGCTCTGATTTGGGAAGGCTTTCCATAGTTCCCAGAACTGCTAAGAATGACTTACTGTACCTACCTGTTTAGCAAACAACAGAGTTTATGCTAAGCACCTGCTTCCCTTTGGGGGTGTGAAATGTTTGTACCTGCGAGGTGGAGGGTGTCTGTGAAACCACCTGGGGCAGCTTAGTGAATCATAAACTGCACTTACATTGTGGCTGCCTGCTGGGTTTCCCCAGATTTTTTTTGGGCTTCATGGATTGTGCTGGTTTCCTGCCACTATAATCAGACTGCATGTGGACTTCCGTGAATCAGCAAATGTATGAATGGTCTGGGGAAGCCCCAACATGCACGAAATTATTGGGTATCACCCACCTTATTAGAAGGAGGCAGTTATTCAAAGAAGGTTAAGACCCTGTCTAAAGGACAGAGAGAACTACTTGAAGGGTTCCCACTGACCAACTCTGGTGCAATTTTATCATCAAAAAAAAAAAAATGATGGTGGTGATTTATGGACCATTGAATAAAAGAAACTTGTGAATCTATACTAAATATTGATGAATGAATGTAAGGAAAAACTCAGTAATCTAGTAGAATGCTAACAAATAAATGTAGACGGAATGACAGAATGAAACAAACCACCATATGAAGTCCTCCCTGTCACAAGGGGTTAAGTCTCAGCGTTATAAATCTATCAGCAGTCACTACTGCATGAGTTCGATCCCCAGCCAGGAAATTGACCCACATGGCATAGCAGACCTCTCCTGTCTCACCAGCTGCTTCCCTCAGCCGTGTGCTTAAGTCAATCTGCCTGTTCTGCTCCCCACTCTGTCTCTGGTGAATCCTCTCAACCCCCATCTTTGGTCTGCACCAAAATTATCGTTTGATAAACATCACAGTGGTTATTGATTGGAGCAAGAATCATCAATGAATGCTAAAAGCTATTGGCTAAATGTTTGGTAAGGAATAAGACATCTACATAATCTTAAATCTCCCAAGGTATTTATTGATTACAAAGGGGAAAATAATCACTTTAAAGAGGAAAGCTGGGTGGAAACTACTTTAACCAAGTCACCGATGTTAACATCACACATTGTGGAACATTTGACATCCTAACTGCTTTTATAATGCATTGAGATGCCTCATTTTTTTTTAGCTATGGAGCATCTTTTTCTTTAAATAATATAATAGTTTGTTTTTACATCATTTTGTGCTTTCTTCCATCTCGGTTGTAATCCCCATGGGCTTCCCATCACCAAATTACCTGTGTGCCATCACCACAGTCCAGTGCACTCCCCCCCATCTCCAATTTTGATCCTATTCCCGCTCCACTCCCGTAAAATGTTTCAGGTATATAGCTGTTCATATTATTTTTTTCCCCTGGTCCTTTATGCTTCTGCTATGAGTGAAACCATCTGGTATGTTTATTTTTCTTCCTGGTTTATTTCACTAAGCATTATCCCTTCCAGCTCCATCCATGTTGCTGCAAAAGGCATGAGTTTATCTTTTTGAATGTTGAGTAATATTCCATTGTGTATATGTGAAGATATCTCATTTTTTTTTATTACAAAGTTTATTTTTACATCATTTTGCACATTTTTTTTTTCATCTCGATTGTAATCCCTGC
>NW_004567138.1:2500709-2508078 GCF_000260355.1 Condylura cristata
GGCAGGTCAGGAGAGGTCTGCCACGCCATGTGGTCACCTCCGGGGCAGGTGGGAATTGAACTCATGCGGAAGTGGCCCCAGCTTCTCAGTGCTGTGCTTCAACCTGCTGCGCCACCAGGGAGGACCTCTGATGCCCATTTTTAATTGGATTATTTCATTTTATTGTTAATTTGTAAAACTGTTTTATGTATCTTGGCTACTAGTGTCTTCTCAATTATCTATTCTATGAATATTTTCTCCCATTCAGTAAGGTATCTATTAAGTGTCTTGTATTTTCTTCCACTGTATAAAGCTTTTTATTTTTATTTTTTTAAAGATTTATTTATTTTTGCATACAAGAATTTGTGCACACACCAGAGGTACAGAGGTGAGAGGATTCACCAGAGACAGAGTGGGGAGCAGAACATGTAGATTGACTGAAATACACTGCTGAGGGGGGCAGCAGGAAAACAAGAGAGGTCTACTGTGCCTTGTGGGTCATTTTCTCGGCCAGAGATGGAACTCATGCTGCAGTGGCTGCTGATAGCTTCATAGTGCTGAGACTTAACCCAAATGCCACAGGGAGGCCCCTGGATAGAACTGGAAGTAATCTCAATTGTTTATTCTTATTTTTAATTTCTTTGCCTTTTGATTCCCTTGCCATCGGGTTGAGTTATCAAATACATCTTTATTATTAATATCATGGAATATATTGCTAATGCTTTCTTCTAGGTATTTTATGGTTGTATCTAATTTAGTCCATCCAGAGTTCATTTTTGTGTATGGGGTTAGCAAGTAACACAGCTTCATTTCTTTTGTCTATGACTTTGTAATTTTTCCAGCACTAGCTATTAAAGAGACTCATCTTCTCATTTTGTGATCATGAATGCTTTATCACAGATCAGGTATTAGTATATATGTGCTTTTATCCCTGGACTTTTAATACCGTTCCTTTGGTCCATTCATCTATGTTTGCACTGCTACCATGTATTTTCTTTTCAATACTCCTGCTTTATATTAAAATTTGAAGTCAGGTAATACAGTATCTCCAGGTATCTCCTTTTATTCATTGTGTTGCTTTTGCAATTTGAGACGCTTTGTGATTCTACAAAAGTTTCTATATGTTTGTTCAGTTTCTTTGAAAACATTGCTGGCATTTTGATGAAGATTGCTTCAAATTTGCATTTCTTTTTAGACATGGCAGTCATTTTGATTATTTTGAGTCTCCTCTTCCTATAGGTGAGGTGTTCCTTCATCTTATGTTACTATAAATCCTTTCACACTACCTTATGGTTCTTATTGTGTAGGCTTTTTATATCTTCTCTTAGGTTAATTCTGAGGTAGTTAATTCTTTTTCAAGCGGTTATGAATGGAGTTATTTTCTTAATTTCTATGCTTTTTTTCATTGTTTGTCTATAAAACTTACATATGTTTGTATACTGATTTTATAACCAGCTTCTTTTGCTGTATTCTTTTAATGTTTCTTATAACTTTGATGGAGTCCTTAAGAACGTCTCTCTATCTTATCACTGTCTGAAAATAGTGATATTTTCACTTTTTCTTTTCCTATTTGGATCTCCTTTATTTCCTAAGTTGTAGGATCGCTCTGGTCAAAGCCTCTAGCAATACTTTTGCTGAAAAGTCTGCTCACAGTCTCATTAGTGTTCTGTTGATATTTAGCATATTCTGTCCTTATTCTTGGTTCTTAACTGCTGCATTATAACATGTCTTAGCCTATGTCAGTCTGGTATAATTTTGTTTGGATGTCTTTGGCCACGTTGGATCACAGTTGGATCACAGTTAATTTCCCAGAGTAAGGTGGTTTTCAGTGATTTTTTTTTTTAAATATATTTTCTGTGCCTTACTTTTCCTCTTCTTATTCTGGGGTCTCATAAAATGGATACTATTTCTCTTTAAGCTGTCCCAGAAGTCTCTTACACTGTCTTTATTTACTAAATAAATGTAAAGATAATGTAAAGAATGTAGACACATTTCTAGCCTTGTGATCCATAATATGCCACATTATTTTAATGGCTTTTCTGCCAAAAGAGCATCATCTCAATCTAATATGAAGAACAATCAGACACACCTTATTGATAGATATGCTACAAAATAACTAGCCCGTACTCATTAAAAATATCACCATCATAAAAGACAAGGACAGATTGAAGAACTGTTCCAACTATTTCAGATTAAAGGAGATTGCTGGAAGAGATCATATTTAGTGAAATAAGCCAGAAAAGAAAAGAAAAATACCGATGCTTTCACTCATAGCAGGAGCATAAAAGATCGGGGGGCGGGGGGGGAGGGGAAAGCTATTGTAATAAAGTAAAAACAAAAATCAATGAACAACTGTAAGCCAGAGACACTATGGGGGTGGAGAGAGGAATAGAATCAAAACAGGGGCTGGAGAACACAAGGGACTATGGTGATGGCACATAGGTGAATTGGTGATGGGAAATCTACAGGGGTTACAATCAAGATAAAAAATGTACAAAATGAAGAACGATGTAAATATATATATAATTTTTTCAATGTGCAATCCCAGGGTGAAACCTAGGCTGTCTTTTATTTTTATATTTTATTTTTTTCCTATCAAGTACACTACTGAAACAATTGGCTAAGTTTGAATAATGTCAGTATTAGATATGTGTTTATCAGTGTTCATTTCCTGATTTTTATAGATTATACTGTGGTAAAGACAATGTCCTTGTTCTTAGTATACACACATTGATTATTCAGGAATAAAGGGAAATCCTGCCTGCAATCTATTTTCACACAGCATAGAAACATCACTCACACAGGGAGAACATTAAAGCATGTATAGCAAATGTTAACTGGAGGATTTAGATGGAAGCATACAGAACAACTCCTATATAAGAAACTCCCCATTATTCTTGTAATTTTATGCATTTCTGAAGTTATTTCAAAGTCCAAAAAAATGAAACTGTGGAAGCAACTTTTGAATATCTTACTCGGTTGCTTATAATTTGAGGGTATTGCCTTTCAGAGGAAATGTAATACTGAAGACAAACATTTAAAAGTGTGAAGATGTCTATTTCACACTAAGGTGAGAAATTTTAACAAATTTAATCAGAAACTTAAACTGGTATGCTGGCCCAGATTTTCAGTATTCTATTGCATACATAGATGCCACTTCAACTGTATACCTAATAGGCTAGAGTGAAATATTACTGATATTTTAAAACTACTATAACTGATCATTGTACTGACCAATGTTGAAAATTGAAGTGACTTGCTGTTAATTTTGGGATTCTTGATTCATGCTTCTTCAACATCATGGTAAAGATGATTTAATATTTTTTTATTTGTATCTTACTTGTGAAGAAATACTTTCTTATAGAACATTTTTATCTTAATGTGGCAAAGAAAACACAGATCTTAATATATATTTATCTTAGTCTTAATTTACATCTCTGTGAAGCCACTACACAAGGATCTTAAGGTAAGTGATAAAATCAGTAACTCATGTATAGAAAGAAGGAAAGTCATTAAAATACATATACAAATGTTATATGAATATTTGATACAATTGTTATAATTAAAATTTAACTGCTATGTCTAGAGGCTGCAGTGATAGTTATACTTTTCAAAGATTTATTTTTTTATGCATATAAGAGCTGGGGTGTAGACCAGAGGTGGCAGGTGGGTGGTGAGAGAATTCACAGAACAGGGAACTGAACAGGCAGATAGGAGAGGTCTGCTGCACCCTGTAAGTGAGCTCCCTGGCGAAGGATCGAACTCATGATGCAGTGGTTGCCAATAGTTTCATAGTGCTGTGCTTTAACCCCTTGTGCCACCAGGGAGGGCCCAATAGTTTTGCTTTTTAAATTTGAAATAATGCTGTTAAGGGGAAGCTTGTCCTAAAGGAACTCTGCAGTCTTGTGGACTCCACCCCCTACTCCAGCTTTCTGGACCCTACCCCCTACTCCAGTGATTGGAAACTACAACTCCCAGCAGTACCAGGGAGAGAAATGGGAGGACCCAAGGGCAGAGCTAGCAGGAATTTTGGGACATTTGAGGGATAAATAGGGCTTGATTGCATCTCTCGCTCACTCGCCCGCTCAGGAAACAGCTCTCCTGACCGCGTGACTCGGTGTGCTCAGTGTTTTCAGTCAGCCTAAGGTATTCCAATTATTTTGTATCCCGCGCTCTTTCCCTGGGTTGTTTCCTATTCCTTTCCCCTTTTGTAAATAAACCCATTATTGACCCTTTTGTGTGTACCTGCAGTATAACTGAATTTTGAGCATGCGGGTGAGGCCCCACAGACAGGCAGCTCAGTCCACTCTGGGCTACCCTGTAACAATGCCATTAATCTGTACAAATTACCTTACACCAAGGTTCAAGGTTAACAAATAAGGCATGCTGATGTATTCCCTGGTATGATCCAATAAGAATAACGTGTCACCTCTGAGCATAGTACAATCTCAAATTAAGGAAAATTCTACAAAATAACCAATCAATTCTTCCAAGCTGTTAAGGTTATGGAAAATGAGTAGAGTCTGAAAAAGTGTCACAGAACAGCAGAGACTAAGTGTACATGGAAGACTAAGGATACAGGACAGCTTTTCCAGAGGGTTCTCAAAGATAAAAGTCTTGCAGTGCCATCCAAAAAATGTCTATAGTTTCATTAAACAGTAACATGCCAATGTCAGGTTTTTAGTTTTGACAAATTTACCACTGTGATATAAAATATTAAATTGGGATAAACTGCAATAAAAGTAAATGGGGAAAGGTATATACACTGTATTTTTAAGTTAGCCTAAAATAAAAGGTTGACTTAGTTTAATTTAAAAGTTATTCCATTAAGATAAATCTATTCAGAAGATTACTAAAATATAGCTTGCTTGAAAGTTGAATATTAACACGAATGTATTTAAAGTATCCCCGCTACTTGTCAAGTAATGCAGGAAGATCTCACTCAGCCTGCTGAAGACATTATTAAACAATGAGAACTAAGATCATATTAGCCCAAATGACATCCCATTTTCTACTTTCAAGACCAGAGGGGGAAAAAAATTGCTGAAAGCTTTGGTTGGAAGTGAAGGAACCTGCTAATAAAACTCTAGGCATAAAATAACAGTGATGATTCTATTCAAACTGAGCTTTGAAGGATATTAACTATTAATAGGTCAGATTGATGACCTAAAAAAATAATGTCTGATTGAGGGGGAAAGGTTATGCTTTTAGAGTCTTTTTCATGAAGATAAGGAAAAGTAGATTTTTTTTTAAAACCTGCATAAAAAGATCCCAATGATAAATATCTTTGCCTTCTCACATCTGTATAACTTCAGATTGATGTCAGCTCAAACATGTATAATGTACAATTTAAATCACAGTCAGGAAGGTGGAGGCTGAAAATAAGAATGGCATCTTTTTACTGAAAGAATAGGATAAATAGAAGAAGAAAATTCCAGGACTGAAATAATTTTCAAGAAATACAATTGTAAAACTCTATTTATTAAGATAGGATTGCTAGTTCAAAGAAATAGTTTGATATAAGCCTGTTGTATTAGTAGCTTTTTTCTTGTTTGTTTATTTTTTTTTTTATTTTTTTTTTTAAAGATTTATTTATTTATTCACACAGAACTGGGGTACAGGCCAGAGATGCGGAGGGTGAGAGGATTCACCAGAGACAGAGTGGGGAGCAGAACAGGCAGATCGACGAAGTACACTGCTGAGGGGAGCAGCGGGCGGGTCAGGAGAGGTCTGCCACGCCATGTGGTCACCTCCGGGGCAGGCGGGAATTGAACTCATGCGGAAGCGGCCTTTTAGATTCTCAGTGCTGTGCTTTAACCCGCTGCGCCACCAGGGAGGGCCCCTCTTGTTTGTTTATTTTTAATAAAAGTTTAGCTAAGCCCAGTAACAGTGATACTACCTACTTAACAGTTTGGTGATTTTTAGCAGTCATTTAGTAAAGCAAAATGCCATATAAAAATAATGCTGATTTAGAACAATTAAGCATAAATGTACACTTACTTAGATTGAGTTATGTATCCTTTCTACATAATCTAAAATAATTTTGTATATAACCTAATCTAATCACCACCTTTAAACAAAGGCCTCCTTTAATCTTTAACTGAAGCCTAAGGAGTTATGGTTGTAGTCAGTGGTTATTGCAGGTGAGTGTATTGTGTACAAAGGACTACACATGTGTTCATTTAGTCCTCACCAATATCAAATCAACAAGAAAACTTCTCAAAGATTAGGAAACTAAGGCTTAGCAAGACCAATAATTTACACACAAAAACTGAGAAGATGGCAGAGCAAGACAAATGCCCCTAATTAACTACAGGAATCAGGGACATGGCTACTTTTCTGGAAAACCATATATCAGGAATGATTTCATTGAAAAGTTGTACACTTAAAAAATTAACTTTTGTAGCAGGCTACACCAGCTTAGAACTTATACCCTTTCCCATAACTTGCATAGGTCTTCCATCTGGCTATTCCTGAGTTATAGCCTTTGTAACAAATGAGCCATCTAGTGAGTAAACAAGTTGATCAAAAGCACAGGGAATCATCTGGGCTGGGCTGACACCTGGAGTCTAAGGAGGATACACAGGTAGCCAGTTGATGCAAAGCACTAGAGACAGCCTGTCCTTCACTTACCCAAGTGATGTCTAAAATGAGGGCAGTCTTTTGAGACTGAATCTTTTCCTATGGAATCTGGTGCATCTCCAACCTGATGTAAGAATCGGGCTGAACTGGGTTAAATTCTCAGACCTGCTACTGATATCTGGTGGGGATCCTCTCAAGGACCTTAAACAGGTTGTGACTTTGATATCACTCACCAGGTCAGCATTAAAATGCACATGAACACACATTTCTAGCCTATTTCCATTTTGCCTGTGTGGATTTTGCATAAAGCTCTCTAAAGGAGAACTGAGAACAGATGATCTTACAGGCGAGGAGTGGAAATACAGCAGCCTGGTAACGAATGGCCTGTTGTTTAATTTAGTTCCACAGTCTTTAGAGAAATCACCATTTTTATTTCTCTCTGGAAATATCTCAGACATTTTCAGATTAAAAAAATACACTTGGTTTGTGTCTGTATATAAAAGTGCATTCTTCTGTATGAAAATCACTGCTGTGAAACAGCTTACCCTTCAAATTAAATTACTTTCTCTATATCTCAAACTATGTATGTTGGTGTTACAGGAAGAACTTCGAAATGGTTCTACCTTAATAGTTGGTCTGCGGCAATGAGAAAATTAACAATGTACCAACAAGGTTCAAAAGGATTTCCAGGTAGTTAGAATGTATGGGGTTTAGAAACAGAATCATGGATTAGTAGAATTTAAAGACTACCAGCACTCCCTACTACTTTTCCTGTATTCTGTCTAAAAAACTGCTTAACATTATTTGG
>NW_004567138.1:2508568-2511256 GCF_000260355.1 Condylura cristata
CTCTCTACTACACCCTACTTCTTCTATGCATAAATAAATAAATCCTTAAAAACGAAGAAAGATGGGTAGAAAAATATTAACATTTATACTCCTCAGAAGTGCAATTAATGAAGACTGGACAATCTATTCATAGATGAGGCCCATATCAAAACCTTATTTCTTTTGGTTAGTTTAAAATATCTGAGTGATGTTTTAAGGGGTTTTAAGGAACTACAGCATTTGATTATTTTTAAGCGTTATTTTTAAAATTTATAATGAAAACAATGGCCACTCATGATTAAAACAAAAGTTTTAAAATGAAGGAAATTATGTGATTCGTTTGTTATTATTTCTTTTTATAAATCCCTGCCAAACAAAACCATAACAGTCAAGATTTTTTTCTTTATTTCTTTTCAAGTTATTTCATGCTTAGATTGTGTGTGTGTGTTTCGTTCGAGTAATATCACTATCTGGTTCTTAAAACTTGAGTAGTTTCCATTTCTCTCCTCTTCTACTCTTTTTGCAGAATCTGGAGAATGCTGAGTCCAGAAACTTGCAGGAGAATCTTCCTATTGGTTGAAATATGGAACAAAGAGCAAGAACAGCTTGAAGGTAGGTGCCTACCAGGTAGACTGGGCTGAGAGATTCATGAACATCTTCCTGGCAATTACCAACTTTGTGGTGCAGTTTTTCTGCTACTTAGGTTGATGTGACACTTTCCATCTCCACAGGGGGTAGGAGAGCTGGAAACAGAAGCACAGCCAAAGAGCTGAGAACCAGTGAAGCAATATTACCAGCTGACCATGGTCTTGTTATTAGAGAAAGAGGAAAGTTTTTCTTTAAAAGATTTATTTATTTATGCATACAGAACTGGGGTACAGGCCAGAAGTGCCAGGGCTGTAAGAGAACTCACCAGAGACAGAGTGGGGAACAGAACAGGCAGATCAACAAAGTATACTGCTGAGGGGAGCAGTGGGCAAGACAGGAGAGATCTGCTGAGCCATGTGGGTCAGTTTCCTGGCCAGGGATCAAACTCAGGCCTTGGTGGTTGGTGATAGCATGACAGAACTGACTTTAACCCCTGCGCCACCAGGGAGGCCCCAAGAAGGAAGAAAGTTTATTGAACCTAGTAAGCAGCCAGAGGAATTGTAGAGATCTAGCAGATGCAGAGGGAATGCTGGACAGTGATTTCATTGTGGTTTGCTTTCTTCTGGTGACAGCATCCAAGACAAGCTGGCATAGCTTGGAAAATCCTGCAACAGGAAGGTTAGGTCAGTGAGGAATGGCCAAGCGCTAGCAATGTTGAATTCCGATCTTTCTCATTGGAATGTGATCCCTCACAGCTATCACATCATCACAGTAATTGAAAGCATATGGCTTAGGCTTTCCTCCTTATGATCTCCAAATAGGAGTCCAGCACTGAAAGCCTCTTATAGGACAAACTGAGTTAGAAAACAACAAAAGTGGAAAAGATCTTAGCTAAAATGCTCTATGCTTATTGGAACAAATGTGTTTCTTTGTGCTATTTTTATTTTTATTTTAAGAAATGATTTTCCTCCAACTCAGGGATATACTACAAGATCTGTACTCTTCAAAATATCAGTGCCATATAAAAAGGAAACTGACTGATGATGTATTTCAGATGAAAGGAGGAGGGCAAAGAGTAACAACTGAATATAAAGTATAATCCAAAGGTTTTCTTTTGCTATAGAAAATATTAATGAAATTAGTGAACTATAAACAAGACGTTGGTATTACGTAATGGTACTGTGTTAAAGTTAACTTCCTGGGCCCTCCCTGGTGGCGCAACAGGTTAGGGTGCAGTACTGCAAGCTGGCTGTAGCACTTCAGTGTGAGTTTGATCCCTGCCCTGGAGGTGACCCACATGGTGCAGGGACCTCTCCTGACCCGCCCGCTGTTCCCCTCAGCAGTGTACTTCATCAGTCTGCCTGTTCTGCTCCCTACTCTGTCTCTAGTGAATCCTCTCACTGCCCCTGCACCTCTGGCTTGTACCCCAGTTCTGTATGCATAAATAAATATTTTTTTAAAAAAAGTTAACTTCCTGATCATGATAATTATATGTGATTCTATAAAAGAGCATTCTTATAACGTATAAATGGATATAAAGTGTTTACATTAATATGCAAATTATGTAAGTTTAAAGGTAGCATCATGTCTGCAATATTCAGCAAAAGATTATACATATAAACAGAGAAGAGCAAAGTTAATGTGATCAGATGTTAATATTTGTCGGTTAGTGAAATTCTTTGTATTGTCTTTTCTTGAAGTCCAAAATAATGACAAATTAAAACTTTAGATAATACTTATAGCTACTAATTCTTAAAATAGATTTTAAGATTTTAATTCTTAAAAAATGTTTATAATATTACATAAATATGCCAAAGCATCACTGTACACAGGGTAGTTTTAATTCCTAGTAACTTGTTTTTATCTTTTTGTGGCTTACTCTATAATTCTAATGGCAAAATGCAGCTTTATATTAACAATAAGGACCAGTCTAAGTGATCTTACATATGATTATTGCCAGGAGAAGCAAATCCCAGGAGCCTTCCATCTCCTTCACCAGCAGAAGCAAATTGCATCCAAAGAGAACTATTGTATAGAGCAAGACTTCAAACAAATGATAGAGATGCCTAACATCGTTGAGGTTTAAAGGAACAGCATTTCACCAGCATACATTATTTTTTA
>NW_004567138.1:2511381-2512534 GCF_000260355.1 Condylura cristata
TGGGAGTGACCAAGTGTGGAGATTTACTGAGGGACTGGATAAGGGCAGTAATAAATTAGGTCTTTCATCCAAGGGTAATAAGGCAGTAATAACTGGGCCTTGCATCTGGGATGGGACTAGAAGGTGATAACGAACTAGGCCTTACCTCAAGGGACACAGCAATGAGTCACCCCTTTGGAATCTGAGTTTAGAATCTATATAAGAGACCCTTCTCCCCTATAGGGCTGGCAGTAGCTGCGGACCCCACTCTAGGGGCTCCGTCTCAGCTGCTGTCCAGGAACAATAAACTGCTTGCTCAGCCTCTCTGCCTCCCACCTTCCTTTCTTGTGGCCAGTCACAGAAGTTGGGACAAAACAACAACTGAGATGGAAAAAGGCACAAAATGATGTAAAAATAAGCTATTATATTATTTAAAATATATATATTAGTGAAGTAACATGGGTATGCAACATTTTCTAACTTCCGCTGCACAGCGTTATACTAAGACATCTGAATGGGGCACCTGTGATCACGTGATCAGCTCCAAAAAGCAAGTTTCCACCCATCACATTCAATTGATCCCTCTGCCAGTTCACCCATTTCTCAGATTCTTTCCTTTGGTGACTACTGATCTGTTCTCTACATCTAAGAATAGCCTTTTTGTTTTGTTTATTTGTTTGCTTTGTTCTTTATTTTCTAAGTAAGAGTGGAAATGCGCAGAATTTGTCTTACTTTTTGTGACTTCATTTGTTTAGCACAATGTACCCTACTTTCAACTGGATTTTTGTGAATGGGAATTTCATCTTTTTTATAGCTGAGTACATCACTGCCTATTTTGATGACACTTTTTCTTTCCTAAAGTATTCTTGAGTGTCTATCTCTTTTTACCTTGCCTTTGGTATGCTTGCTGTTGATCACTACAGCAGGCCGGTAAGTGCCATTGTCTCCTTCAATGTAACATCATTATAACATCAATGAGAATAGAAGAACCCCAGAGACATTGCCCTAAATGATGGTATTTGAGGACCCTGGTTTGGTTATACTGTTTTACTTAACGTCAGAGATTCCAAAAGTGAAGACCTTATTCCTCTCTCCTTAGAATTACAGTTTTTCAAGGAAATATTTTCACAGTATCAACTTTTAAAAATATGTATATTTATGTATCTGAAGCTGT
>NW_004567138.1:2516838-2522125 GCF_000260355.1 Condylura cristata
GACTCAAAAAATGATGTGATCTACAATGTTTATTGTAGCTTTATTTACAAAAGTTAGGACATGCAAAGTTCCACTGACTGAGAATTGACTCAAGGAGATTTGGTGTCTCCACCCCCAGCCATAAGGAAATACGAAATGCTGCCATTTACTGCTAAATGGAGGGAGCTTAAGGGAGTTATGTTCAGAATGACAAGGAAAAATATTGGACAAGAAAAAAATCACATGGCAGATGATTTGACAAAACAAAATATTTACAGGAACTAGTGAGCATTAATAAATGAAGAGATAGATGAGGGGAGAAAAGAATAGGTGAAAGAGTTAAATGGACATAATCTATGGAGGTGGGGAAAAATAAAGAAAAAGTAATAAAATGACTGATGGTGATTTAAAAAAAAACTGAAGAGCAAGAAAACAAATAATACAATTTTAAAAAATGGGTTTAAGACCAATGAAAATACACCAATGATAAAAAAGCATGGGGAAAGAACATCTACATTATCAAAGAAAAAAATGAAATTCACCGTTATGGCAACTTGATCTTGCCAGCTTCCAGAGCCAGGCGAGAATACATTTCTGTCACTTAAGTCAGCAGTAAGGTGTTTTGTTCTGGCAGCCTGAGCAGACTAAGATGCTAAACAAAATTAAAAGCCAGGTCTTCTGATGTGGAAAATGAGAGGTAAACATTCCCTGTAGTGTAGGCATCTGGGTTCCCTGCCTTTCTCTAGAATTTCTCTCCTGTAATTACTGTGACTGCAGCACTCTGGCCCCACCGTGGGCGGGCTGGGGGCGGGGCTCTATTTCATTTAAAACTTAGACCTAAGTTTTTCCCATGACAGGGCTGATCTTTGTGGAAGTTTTTACAAAAGATTAAGTAATAACCAAAGGGACTATGCAAATGTTCGATTGGTTAGTTCAAGCTCTGGTTTGCTCTTGGGGCTTCACGGAGCCTACCTGGTCTAACTGTGGGTACTACTTACTTGCAGGCCAACCACTGAGGGTTATGTGCTCGGGACCTTCTTTCCCTGGAAGTCAGGACCCAAGGAAAGACTTGTTTGTGCAGTTTGAGAAATGCCCACAGCCTCTTCTAGTCAGTGCTGGCTTTCTGGATTCTCATAATTCAAGTTTACTGTGGAGAGAAACACAGAGGGAGGGTCCAAGGTCCAGATCCATCATGGCATGGAGGGAGAAACAGGCTGCTTCCCCTCACCCTGAAATGTAGATGATTTCCTGTACAACCTCTTCTAGGAAATCTAAACTTGAAGAGAGAAGGGGGAGGAGACAGCAGTGGCTAGGCATTGTTGGGATCATTGGGAAATTGCCAGGGAGAAAGGAGACCTTTGTTTTCAAGTCATTTTCAAATAATCACAATCACAGGAAATAGAAGCAAGGACAAAAATATTGAATAACTGAATGGGACTAGATTTGCATATCAAATGATTTGTTCTGCAAATATCAGCAACAATAAATGAGCCAGGCAGCGACGATGGTGTAATTGAAGTTTAGTGAAAAGTTGCTTCATTCTTGATTATTAAAAGCTTGTGGTGTAACAAGATGGTCCCTAGGAAAAGGGAAAGTTCCAGGTTCCCTGCCCCACCCAGAAGGAGGGTGGGGCTGAGCAGAAAAGAGAGGAATCTGGAGAGGAAGGAAGAAGGAAGCAGGATGGAGAGCCAAAAGGAGACCTGAGTGAACCACATGGAGCAGAGAGATGTGTGAAGAAACTGCGTTTGCTTCTTGGTCCTAGGCTGGTTGAAACAGATGTGGGTGAGAGACCCATGGGGAGTTTCACTATGACAGCATGTATCTTGATTTTGATGTTGCTCTTTTCCTCCCAGACTTGTCTGGCCATGTCTGACCCTTTTCCATGGGTCACGGCCAGAAGGTGCTTTAGTCTTGTGACAGGCTTTCAGGCCTTGCTTTGGGCCAGCCCCTTTTGGGTGGACTTTTGCCCACGAGGGGATGGGTCACTTCAGGTGTTTGATTTAGACATTATATTCTTTGTGTTCCATATGGTATATTTACTGTATTGAAGTCCCTTTTCATTAAAGTTTTTTATGTTTTGTCTTGATGAGGCAGATGGCAGAACCCACTTAGAGTAGGCAGGTTTGGGGCTTCAGGGGTGCCCCTCTCTCCCTGTCTTGTAACAGATTTGGTGTCCTGTAACAATAAGATGACAGGTACTTCAATTTTCCCATTGTATTTTTCAGTCTTTTCCATCTAGACTACGTACAACTAGAAAAGAAACTCCAGTAAACTACCTGCTTATTAACACAATGCCATTTTATATATTCCAGAGTTTGTGATGTAGGTGTTATCTACTCTTTCTCCATTTCTTCAATTATTCTTCATACAGTCAGTTTTGGAAACATCATGTTCTGCTTTGATGGTTGGCCAGGATCAAATTAAACTACTCCTGAATTTCACAAGTCTAATATTTCATATGAGAGATTTCAGCTCACTCAACACATTTTAACACACTTGTGCTCGATGAAGCATTGCTTATAGGAATAATTAACTTGGATAATGTGTGGAGGCAAATGGACAGTTTCTTAGGCTGTCACAAATCCTTCTCTTCTGGCTCCCAGGAGTGAACAGGCAGGTAAAGAGAGGGTGTGACTGGTGACCTCGGGAGCTCTCTGTGGAGAACCACTCCTTGCCTTTTAACCCAGCACGGTTCTGCTTGCAAGGATGACAGGAATGAGCAAGAACAGGAATCCAGTCAACCAGCTCAGACCTGGTGTTCAGTGAGCAGAAAAATGTTGCATGTATCACATCAGGTGCTACAAATATCTAGAGTTCTATCTTGAACCCTAGTATATGATCCAAAGTAGAAACATGTCTCTTGGGTGGATTTGAACAGCAGACCAATCCTTTAGCCAACTTTACCATTTTGCTGTTCTCTATTTAAAAAAAAAATCTACCATCATGCATACCTTTCTATAGCATTTCTAGCAGCTGTCACTTTTCTGGTCTTCTGACTTTGCTGGTTAACTTGACTGCTATCTTTAAAAAGGGATAGCTAATTGAGAGCAAAAGAAAGGAAATGTAGATCAAATGTAGCCTACCTCTGGCTAATTCAGAAGTGCCTCAGTCACAGCTCAGTTCAATACAGGCTTGGGTGTTCAGATTCTCTTATTTTGGAGTTAGACCCAGCTGGGTTTTGAAATCGGCTCCAGACGTTCAGTAGCATTACCAGATGGTGGGATGCTCTTGAAAGTAGTTCTAACTGGGGGGTTTCTATTCCTTAACAGGTTCTTTGAGCAGAATGTACTTCCACCTTCTCATTCCTTAGCTAACCAGGCTCTTCCTAGTCTTACAGGAGAGAGAGAGAGAGTGCACACACTCATATTTCTCATATTCTTTTTCTTCCTAGTCATCGGAATTTCTCTCCCTCCCTGAGTGCTGTTTTCCTGTTTTTAGCTTAGCTTTGTTTTAAGAAACCTCTTCTTCAGATTTATGTGGTGACCTTAATTTCAAAAACAATGGAACTCTTTACCAGTTCTCCCTAAAGGAAGGAGCATGATGTGAGTTTGAATTGGAAATACCCTGCCCAAACCCACACATATAGCTTATTTTTGAAGTGGTTGCTTCACAAAATGAGTATTTGGTTTTGCTTTTTGCTTTGAGAGTGTGTGTGTTCTTGGCCAACCATAGATGTTCCTTTCTGTTCATTTCCATGCTTAGCCCCCACTGATTCTGTGAGCACCAAATTCCCTTTCGCTTAACTTAGCCACCTTTTGTTTGAGCTGGCTTTGATTTAGCCAGTTTAGACACTCATAAAACTATTAACCAAAACACCTGGGCTTCTCTTGCCCCTCATCCTTCTTCTCCTGCTTTTAAAATTCCTGTCGATAAAGTATAGATTAGATGATGATCCAAGTGCAGATAAATTTCTCAAGTTAGTAACTGGAATTAAGAGAATGAGGAACAGTAGCTGAAACAAGATGGAACTATTTCAGCGGCACCATTGAAAGAGTATTCATAAGACAGAGACGGAGTACACTCGTAGGTCTGCCATGCGTTTGACTACAGTTCTAGCCATAGTTGGCTTTTTACTTTGATAACCATTTCACTTCTTGAGAATTAAAGGCCACTAGGACAGAGATGATTGGGACTTGGGATCCGTGATAGAAACAGAAGAAGTTATTGGCCATCAGGGGAGCTGACAGTACTGATGTCCTTACACGTACAGGGAAATTTAAATGCTTTTGCAATGGGAAAAGCAGAGTGCATATCTGTCTCCATGTCACTGTGAGAACACGGAGTGTCAGATGAGGGATGTTTCAAGGCTGAAACCCAGGTCTCCCTTCTACAAAGAAATCATAGAGGTGAGCTAAGTAACATACTGGCAAAGAACAAGTAGTGTATGAGAGAAGAGTTGTAGATCTTTTTTTTTTTTCTAAAGATTTATTTATTTATGCATTACAAGAACTGGGGTACAGACCAGTGATGGGGGGAGGGTGTGAGAGACAGAGTGGGGAGCAGAACAGGCAGATTGACTGAAATACACTGCTGAGGGGAGCAGCGGGTGAGATAGGAGAGGTCTGCTGCACCGTGTGGGTCACCTCCCTGACCCGGGATTGAACTCATGTTGTGGTGGCTTTGGATAGCTTCATCGTGCTGTGCTTTAACCCGCTGTGCCACTAGGAAGGGCCCCCTTTAATTCTTAATAGCAGCTGTGAGGTCCTAACATACTCTTTGTGAGATGGGTCTCTTGCCTTAAGATGGGGCTGACATCTTGCTCCCTTAGAGAAGGGACTGGCAGGAACGCAGGCGCTCAATTAATGTTTAAAGAGTGAATGAGATAAGACATGAGATATAAGGAGCAACCTGAGAGAGGACCCAGGTGCCCTATAAGGTGTTTTGATTCAGCACAAGCAATAGAAGCCTCTGGAGAAGATTCACATAGAAGCACTAGTCGAAGCCCCCTGGGTTTATAGCCAGAGGCGAAAACTTTTAGACTCAAATTTTGTTGTCTCAAGATGACGTCTAGAAAGAGGACCGTTCCTGCTTCCAACCCCACGGTGAAGAGAATCCAGTGCAAAATAGTTTTCGTTGGGCTTCAGGGCTGTTGCCTCTTGGTTTACTTTCGCCTCCCGAAAAGCGTAGCTGGAGAGAGCCAAGGTTTCTCAGAACAGTGGCAGCTTGCAGGCGCTTAATCACTGTAAATTTAAGCCTTGACAGGAAGGCGTCTCCTCCTCGGAGCCCCGGGCGACCGCTCGCTCGGAGCAGCGTCGCCCAGCGGGCAAAGCCGGCGGGTGCCTCCGCGGGCCTCCCTCCCCCGTGCCGC
>NW_004567138.1:2522755-2530099 GCF_000260355.1 Condylura cristata
GCCCGCCGACGCAGGGCGCACGGCACCCTCCCGGCACTCTTCGGGCAAGCGGGGCGCGCTTGGGGGTCGGGGGGCGAGGAAGACTCGCGCGGAGGGCCTGCCACCTGGCGCCCCAGCACGGCACTTTTTGGGAACGAGGCAGCCCAGCACACCTGCCCCAGGTGTTTGCTTGATGCCGCCTGTCGGGCCCCCCGTGGGGCTTGGCAGCGCCACCTGCGCCCCGGGGTCAGGTAGCTGGAGACAGTCCAGGTCCCTCGGGTTGCTTGGCAGACAACGCCGAGCCCTTCTTGTTTCTTTCTGCTTCTCAAATGGAGAAATCACCTGCATCTCCGGGTTTGCTTGGCGCGAGCAGGTTTGGGTCATCTGCTCCCCGGTGATCTGTAAGCAAGCGTTGCCTTAAGCGTTGACAACAGTGCACGTTGGTACAGCTGATGGCAAATTAGATCTCAAGTGATACCCAGTGTCTTCAAACCTCCCGAGATGTTCGGGAAAACCGTGTAAAGCTTAGCTGACACTTGTGGACTTGTGGTGTTTCCTCGGCGTGTTTTTTTTTCCCCCTTGGAATCCAGATGGTTAACATTGTCCAGATAATAAGCTGCCAAGTCAGCTGTGCAGATTGGAGGGTGGAGGGAATTCCGGTGATTGGAATTAGAAGGGGAAAATACCTGTAGATTCCTGCCATGGTCCTTTTGGAAGGCTGCTTTTAAGGACCCTTTTCTTTTTTCTCTTCTGCAATTGGCATATCTCGGATATTAAAGGAAGGATGATCCTCTATATTGTGTCCAGCTAATGTTGTAATATCACTGGAGCCTTACAACTTTGTTCTAACAATTTACAGCAGAAATGTTAACGTCCTTGAACTCTGTAAAGGGTAGTCAGAGAGTCTTAGACTTAGAGTTGTTGGGTTCACTTTGTGTGGATCATTTGTTCATCCATGCTGCATTCATTTTTGTTTTAGGTGTGCAGGCGGTTGGGAATTATAGAAGTGGATTATTTTGGACTACAGTTTACTGGTAGCAAAGGTGAAAGTTTATGGCTAAATCTGAGAAACCGGATCTCCCAGCAGATGGATGGGCTTGCCCCTTACCGGCTTAAACTGAGAGTCAAGTTCTTCGTGGAGCCTCATCTCATCTTACAGGAACAGACTAGGTAAAGTGATGCTAACGTAAACCAATGTCGAGCAGACTTTAGAGTCCATTTAAAAGGGCTGTTGCACCTTCGAGGCAAATTTGTTTTGATAGAGCATTAGTTCATAATTAGTTTTCCACAGCATAGTCTTAAAATGAGGAGCTATGTAGTTGGCACGGGGTGCATTTTCCAGTTCTCCTTGTGGGTTGTTCTTGTCTTTATAAACAATTTGAAAACGGGGTTGAATTTTCTTAGAAAATTTGAGATTAGGACCACAACACACAAAAAGGGTGGGAAATCCAACTGACTTCCTGATAGCAGCAGCATCTAATGCCCGATAGTAACCTCTGTCTCAGCAATGCTACTATAGGTCACTGTGGACTGTTTTAACAGAAAGCAGGAAACAGTTCCTCTTGGGTTACTTAAACTTGGTCCACTTCTTCGGTCTAGTGTCAGATTACAATGTGCAGCAAAGAACTCCATGGAAGGTAAGGCCGAATTTTAAAAGATTTTAAGTTTCATGAAAACTTAGTAAGAAACTACTTTTAAGGCCAGTGTAACCAGAGTCCACCCTCAGATCTAATACATACGATTGTTGAGTTTAGATTGCTGAATTTATCTCTTTACTTATAAAAAACCACCACTAGTGGTAGACAGCTGAAGCATGTGTTTTCCTTTTTCAAATGGAAAATAATTTCTTCCTTGGACTAATCTTTTTCTCAAGGATGAGCCAGAGTAGGAAGCTAGTATTTAATATGAATTGCTGAAATGCAAGAGACCTAAATTTTATAGTTGCATATTAAAAAAATGAAAACTGAGTACTTCTAAACACAGCAAACTTTAAGTTCTGTTTTTCATAATCCTTTGGCTTGGAAATTTGCCATATATATATAGAAAATGTGAGTGAAATTTTTGCATAATGATAAGTAAACAGTACCTTTTAAGAATTTTTAGCATGTCTGTTTTGTTTGTTTACCAGAGGATTTGTAGAAACATGTTTTGAAGTACTATTTATTTGAATTTGAAATGGCCTTGTTTGGAGCTTTAAGATAAAGGAAATGTTCAGTTTTGTTTCTGTGGGCCGTTTATATAGTGAATTCTTAGTACTCCTGAAAATGTAAATATTCAAATGATTGCATGTTTAAGAATGTTTGGGTCCCTTGTTTAATCAGAATAGATTGGCATTTTCTGGTTTGGTTTTTTTACCCTTAAAGCTGGTTAGTGGAAGCTTCCACTCTGTGCTTCCTATGATAACCTGAAATTGAGTAAGAGGACAAATATAACAACATATTGGAATTTGCATTGTGCAGTCTTATCGTGATTTTGCAATCTTCCAAGCCTCTGGATGCAAACCTACTTTGTTATGATACAAATGTAATTTTTAAATCTGCAAAAGCTTAGAGGACTGAATAAATAATTTAAACAATGACTGCAGCCATGATAGTTGAAAGCATTTGTATTATAAATGCATACAAACTTTAAAAGTTGCTACTATATGGTCTTTACCAGTGCTTTCTGGTAATTGAGTTAATAACTATTATCTGTTCTATTTTATTCATACATGAAATAGAGACATTTTATGAATTAAAACTGGAATCAAATTTCCTACTTTATTGACTCAATTGACTTTGACTCTTGAGATTCATGCCTAATAGCTCTTGAAGAATGCATACACCTAGTTAACTAGGTAATTGCAATTGATTTTAATTCCTTTTTGAAATCTTGCTGAAGGATTCATGTGAGCTAAACTTTTGACTTGTTTTTAAAATGACTGGTGAATTTTTCTTGTTTTGTGGGGTTCTCTGAAAAACAGAATTTTAAGGAAATGGCACCTACAAGTTTATACAGCATCCTGTTTTAATAGCTAGATAAAGTGGTTTATAATTAGCATTTGCATCTTTTAATTAGGATCAGAAGTTATAATTGGTCCAGCTTAGTTACAATTAGCATTGTTTCTCAGTGGTGCTCATAGAACAACAATAATTGTCTTTCCTAATGGTATGTTAGCAAGATAAAACTGGCTTGATAGATTTTTTAATGTATATTTGTCATA
Source organism: Condylura cristata (assembly GCF_000260355.1). NCBI lineage: Eukaryota > Metazoa > Chordata > Mammalia > Eulipotyphla > Talpidae > Condylura > Condylura cristata. Next base: position 2,525,937 of record NW_004567138.1, read on the forward strand.
AGATATTTACAGAAAAGGCTGTGAAAATGAAATAGACCTGTTTATGTAGTGAGTAAACTCAGCTTTCCCAGTGTGGTTATGAGAGGTGATTTCTTACTGTCTCTGAGTCATGAGGGAATATTTTGTATACTCAAAGTATCACAGTTTATTAAATGATGACTAAATGTCTTGGCCAGGTTGTCCCTTGGACAGTCAGAGTAGCCAGCTCATAGGAGGAGCTGGCCTGTCCGGGGTGGGAGCAGCTAATGTGTTAGTTTGCATCTGATGACATGTAAGAATGAAGGCAACTTGAAGGTAGGTAGGCGCCTAGGCCTGCCCTGCCTAGGCGCTGAATAAATAACTGGGGACCAGGCAAACTCTGCTTAACCACCAATATCAGCGTGTAGTGCAGACTTCAAGGTGAAGCCCAGCTCTTTATCACTGGTAACTCCGCAGTGTTACCAGTGGATCTGCCTGTTCTGCTCCTCACTCTGTCTCTGGTGAATCTTCTCACCCCATCCCTCCCTCCCCCTCCCCGCACATCCCTGACATGTACCCCAGCTCTTATATGCACAAATAAGTTCTTAAAAAAAAGTTAAAAGAAAAAAGAAATTATTTCTAAACTCTTTTAGCAATAGACTTTTTTCCTTTGCTTTTGCTTCGTGTATGTGGTATTTTCCATAATGTTTGCCTAAATACATTCCTCTGAAGACAGGAAGCATTCAGATGTCTGCCTGGTTTAGTAGATAGAGTTAATCTGATTTCTGCTTAGACCTAATTGTGGATTTGGTTCTTTATTATTATGTTTTCTCTGGAATGAGAGTCTGGACAATAATGGGAGAGTCTTGTTTAGACTGGCTGAGTGTACAGATGGAGACAGCAGGTACTTTCAACATAGGTTTGCCATGCTATGATTAAAGCTAAAAGTGAAATTAATGTATTCTGGAAATAGATCTGAAATAGTAATGAGCTTTGAAAGTGTTGCCTTTCAAGGACTCTTAGTTATTCACAGCAATTCAGGTAAGATTTTTGTCAACAATTTCAAAACCAGAGATTAGAGAAGTATATGCTGCAACTTCAGAGATGATATTTATACCATCCACTGCCAATAAAATCTTTTTCTCCTGATCTTGCCATAGTTTCCCAGAGCTGTGTGGTCTTTTCAGGGGTAAGTCAGCTTAGTTGAGACTCACCAACACCTGGATTCTCTTCCCAGACTCACCAACACCTGGATTCTCATCCCAGTTTAGGCATGCGCCTGAACTAACTGTTGAAGAAAAATGTTGTGATTGTGAATGCTAAACCCTCCACAAGGTTTTGGAGATGTGCAGAGTTTGACTGGTCCCCAGTTAAGTCACCCTGTCCCCTAACCTCAGCCCATCATCATTCCTGGAGAAAGCTTTCTCTAGCCCTGCTGGGGAGACTGAAGTCTCCCAAGATGTCATGTAGCTTTCTTAACAGCATTAATGAGCGTAAAACACTACATTTACTTGTGTGACAATTTGTTTATTGTCAGTCACTCTACTACTCTATAATCCTTTAAGCAGGGAACTGATCAACATTGTATCCCCAGAGTCAAGCACATGTCTGGTGCATAAATGTTTTGAATCAGCAATTAAGAACTTGGAAATAAATTAACATGGAGCTGATACTAAAAATGTAAATTTTCTCACAGACATTGTTTTCCAGTTTGTTTCTATACACTGAAAAGTTGAGACACCTAAGAGAAATAAATCTCACCATTAAAAAATGCTTCCTAACAATCACTGTCTGCTAAGAATTTGTTCAGTGCTCAGCATTCTTTTGCTTCCTTTTTTTCCTTCACCTTCTTCACCCCATTTGTTCATTTCTTATCTCAAATGCACTTCTGTTTGCCTGGATCTTTTTTAAAGTTCACATAATTTTCAAGATATGGTAGCACTTTACCTAATTCCAACCAATTTGTGACTCCTAAGTCCTTACTAAAGTCATTTTTTCCTATCTCCCAATAAAAATCATTTAGGCATGTGAAAATCCAGAGAAGAGGCATTATAGAGCCAATGCCATGTGCAGATTATAGGGAGATAAAATGTGATAATCTCAACCAACTCAGAGCTGATTCGCATTGGTCCTAATCGTGTAATACCTGTAATCATGTTTTGAGTCTTTAAAACAGTATCACTTACCTTTGTGTGGTTTAGGCAGGTTAAGTACAATACTGTTGCAACAGTACTTATTATAGAGATGTCATTTATGTTCCTCAGATCAGCTGCATGTTTCAGATCAGAATGAAACCTTTTTGCATGCCCAAACACAGAATTGGCCCCAGGACAGTTTCACAAAGATTGATACAAACATAAATATGAATTGGCAAAAAAAAAAAGTACTAAGTTTTGAATTCTAATTTGTATTCTTTTTTTCTGATTTGCTGAGAATATAGGATACTTGTGTCCTGATATGTTTATTTTAGCCACAGCCTCCCACCTGGAGACCTTCAGCCTCTTTTCGAATTTTAAGTACTTTACCTACTTGTACGAGGTTGAAAGAGCCTTGAGATAGTGATTTTTAAGTTCAGGGAGATGAGCTTCTAATCTTGAACTATATTCCGTGAAATCTGAATATTTAGAAGGCACATAGGGTCAGACTCCTCACAGCACACACCTCCAGGCCAGCAGGTATGGTCATTACCTGAGCCACGTCCTCTGCATCCTGACCTTTCCAGACCTGGTAGCAGCCTGCTGATCTAGATTGTTGAGCAGGAGGTTGGAGTTAACACTCCAAATGACAGGATTGCCTGGATTACTGTTTACCAAGGATAGCTACTGAGTGAATAATTACATTTTTTTAGAGGTGCGAATTTTCTGCTCTCAAGTATTCCTCTGGTGTAGATTGCAATGAATTTGAGGCTGGGAATTTCCCTCCCCATTGTGCTTCATAATTTTAACCTGCGTGGCCTCTGAGGAGGAGCAAATTGACCAGTGATTCCTGTTTTGTATTTTGGGGCTGAGAAGGATCTCCTTCAACTAGAATAGAGCACTGACTTAGTAACGATGTGGTTACGACAGTGCCTGTAGGCCTCCTTGAAGTATAGTAGACCTGATGGTTCACTGTTCACTTTCGGTGTTGCTATTCATTTGAATCCTGAACCTTGACCCTCAGGGACTTTCACTAGAAAATCTTAGAAAGATGCTCAAACATACAGAAAAGTTGAAAGTTTTTCCAGTGACCATCCAATTCCCCTAGCTAGATAATCCTCCTTAGAAGTTTACTCGCTGACTGCATTTATGCATATATTAATCTTCACTCATCTGTCAGCTCTGGTTTTGATGCTTTTCAAATAAGTGGTGTGCAAGAACACTTCCCCCTAAATGAAGTATGCAGACCATTCACTAAATTCCATATTTGCCTATAGTTGTTCTTTTCTTTTGATGTGAAATTTAAATATGATGAAATGTATTCATCCTAATTTAATAAGTAATGATGCGTGGATATGCCTCTTTGAACAAAATCCCTATCAAGTTTTAGAATATTAGCACAGCTCCAGAAGATTCTCCCATCCATTCCTTCCCCACCCCACCCACATACTTCACAACCAGGGTTTATGGTTTTTCTACCATAAATTATTTACACCTCATGTGTTTCATGTAGCTGGAATCCAGCAGTGAACATTCTCGTGTTTAGCTTTTTGTTCATCAGACATTTTTTGACCATCAAGATACTGTTGCATATCTTAGTGGCTCTGCTTTTTATGGCTGGATAGTATCCTCTGATAGGAATGTACAGCAGTTTGCTTATTTATATTCCTATTGATCAACACGTGTTGTCCAGCTATTATGGTTACAACTGCTTTGAGCATTCCAGTACATACCTTTTTGTTGAAATGTATTTTCATTTCTCTTGAGGATTAAATAGCTAAGGATGAAACAGTTGGGCCAGAGAAGAGTTTTATAAGTAACTGCCACACATGGGCTCAAAGCTACTGGTAACATCGCGTACCATCATCAATAGTGTATGAGATGAGATCTCTGCCGTCTACATCTTTGCCAGCCTTTGGATGGCTCTTTTGTGGTTTTTAATTTGCATGTCTGTATTGATTAATAAATAGTGTTAACTAATGCTACCCATTTTTTTTTCTTTCCTAATTTTTTTTTATTTTACAAAAGTTTATTTTTACATCATTTTGTACATTTTTTTTTTCCATCTCA
>NW_004567138.1:2530454-2566549 GCF_000260355.1 Condylura cristata
GGGCATTTGGGCTGCTTCCATGTTTTTCCAATTGTAAATAAAGCAGCAATAAACATGGGGGTGCAGGTATCTTTTTGAATCAGTGTTTTTGTGACTTTTGGGTAGATACCCAGGAGTGGGGTTGCTGGGTCGTAGGGAAGCCCCATGTTTTACTGCTACCCATTTTTATTGAGTCGTTGCCTTTATGTTGGAGTTGTACAAATTCTTTATACGTTACCCAGGTACCAGCCTTCTGTCTGGGCCTGTCTTCTTGAGCAGTTTTTAATTTCGGTGAGGTCTGACTCTAACACTTTTGTCTTTTATGTTTTTTTGCTGACTGCTCTGAGAACTTTTTGCCTATCCATCCCAGTCATGAAGATACTCAGTGCTTTGTGTCCTCCTAAGTGTTGTGGTTTAACTTTTGCATTTAGACCCATGATCTATCCTGAACTGATTTTTGTTGCCCTGAAATTTAAGATACAAAACAAAGAAACTCTTAGAGCAATTCTGTTTTGATTTTGATGTTTCTAAATATAACTTGGCAGTCACACTTTGGTTTAAAATAAACTGATGTGGTTAAATAATTTACTGGACTGAGGAAGGCATGGGGAAGGGAGGTTACCCTGCGGGCCTCCCTAGCTAAGGGACTAACCACACTAACCACAGCTAGATGTCAGAGTTTGGGGGAGAAGTAAGGTTCATTTATTGAAACTGGAGAGTTAAAAAAAAAAAAAACAAATGAGGTTAATTCCTTGAATCTAAAGTTAAACAGTGAATCTGAATATAGTTATTTACATTTTTTGTCACAAAAAGCTCTTCAAATGAGGTAGCAGGGAAGATTACTGAAGCGCAGTAACTGCCTGTGGTGAACAGAGCTGGAGTTCTCTGTGGATTTGCAGAAAGTTCTGCTTTGATTATTAGATGATATCTTTAAGAGACAAGTTGGTGTTTAGAGGAAACTTCACCAATTACATGTTCTTAAAAGAGGAAAGATTTAACTCCATTCCTTACAGCTATAGCAAGCAATTAATTTTTAAAATAGAGGAAATGTGAAGTACTTTGAAAAATATGTTAAGAATATATGACTCATTTTAAAATGAAAAATTGGCATACCAATTTTTTTTTTAATCTTCTATAATGCTACAGTAAGTATGAATTCATTTGTAGCAGTGATAGAAAGGTGTGAGTTAGCCAGAAGTTTCCCTATGGGCACCAAATGTGATTCATAAATTGAAAATAACCATTTCCTTTAGTAACTGGGTAAAACAAAGAAGCATGAATTTCCAAGGGTAACTAGAAGAATGTTTAGAAAAGGCAGCTTGAGCTTGTGTCGAAAGGATAGGTTTACCTGTTCATTAAGATGAAAAAAAAGTTTTTTTCAAATATGTAATTCTAGCATGTAGCCTAAGTTGAATTAGATAGACCACCTATTTTAGATCTGTAAGAAAGAAAAAACACAACAGTTCAGTGAAGACCCATTTGGACCACATCTAATTTGAAATTTTTGGTAACCTTTTACCTGCTTTACAAAAGAAGTAGTGATGGGGGTGAGAAGTTAATGCATGAGCCATGCACAGCTCAAGAGAAAATGATAGGAGAAAACCTTGATTCCAACCACCCCTAACTTTTGAGCCATCACTGGATTCCTTGTTTGAAGGAATCCTAAGACTTCTTAGAAGGAAGTCTCCAAGCTCTGTCATCCTCCCTGTTGGAAAAGTCACACTGAAGATTCGGCTGGTGACTTTCCTTATAGCTGGTGACCTTTGCTGTCAGACCTCATTCCTGGAGAGCAGAAACTTGCCCCAGAAGCCAGTTTGTGGCCAGAGTCATTTTGATGGGTTAATATTCCTTTGTGCTAAAAGACTGTGTTCCCTCTAAAAAGAAAACATGAGGCCCTCCCTGGTGGCACAGCGGGTTAAAGCGCAGCACTAAGAATCGAAAGCCACTTCAGCGTGAGTTCGATCCCCGCCCCGGAGGTGACCCACATGGCACGGCAGACCTCTCCTGACCCGCCCGCTGCTCCCCTCAGCAGTGTCCTTTTTTGATCTGCCTGTTCTGCTCCCCACTCTGTCTCTGGTGAATCTTCTCACCGTCCCTGCACCTCTGGCCTGTACCCCAGTTCTGTATGCACAAATAAATAAATAAATCTTTTAAAAAAAAAAGAAAGAAAGAAAACATGAGTTGTAGTTACCTTTAAGCACAGCATCAGGCATGGTGAAGAGGCCGTAATGCATGACGTTATTTCTTGAACTTGAAATCAAAAGACAGCTTTATAGCCACAAAACTACAAAATACAGAAGGGGCCCTAGGTTTATGTAAATGGTAGGGAGGATTGTTCTGCTTACAGGTTTTGATTGAGACTAGCCCAGTATTTAAGGTATGTAGAAAACACCAATTGTCCATGTCCTTTTCTTTTTCAATCCTGACTCACATGCACTGCTGGCAGCACTATGAGGGGCTTCCGCCCACCTGTTCACAGGCTGTTACCACTTCTTTGCCTTGGTTTTTGGCAGCTGTCTCTCCAGAAGTAGGCATGGACAGCTTGGAAAAAGAATGTGGATCAGTTCTGAAACTCTTCTTTTGCAAACTCTCTGTACTCTTTAATAAAGCAGGAACTGATTTCTAACCTCATACTTGGGAATAAGTTAAAAAGGCACTTTCATGTAAGTAGAAATTAAATTGAGAACACTTAGTTTGTGGTGATACCCTTAATATTTCTTCAGTGCATAATTTCTTTAATGAAAGCATCTATTCATATTTTCATTTCATATTAACATCCTCCCAATGAATGCAGAGACAGAGGTGTGTTTGCCAAAGTGAAGTTTGCCAAATGGGCGCTTAAAGCCTTTTGAGGACTGAAGCCATCCATGTGCCAAGGTTCTGTGGGAATGCTAGACCTCATTCCTCAGATAGCTGTTTTCAAACAAGTCCTGTCTGTGGTTATTTCTTTGCCCCAGTAAGGACCCCCTTCTCAGTTTAGCAGTATGTCAGAAATACTTTAAAGACTAGCAGATGTTTGGGTTAATAAAAACCATACTTATCTTTTTTCAGTGCCATTATGCTTTGTTACTGTGATTCCTTCGTAGGGATTTGGAATACAGAAAAAAAACCTCAGTATTTGGCAGAGCTTGATCATCTAAAATTTCTTTGTCATTGTCGAAGGCACAAAACATTGAATTTAAACATTTCTGAGTTGAAGGAAGGTAGCTGGCCCTTTGGAGCATTACGAGAACCCTCCCTACTTCCGACCTCACTCTCTCCTGCGTTCTTTTGTGACTTTGCCTTTGCTGTCTTTTAGCTGGCATGTCAGACACAAGACTAGGATGTGAACGAAAGCACTGTGTGGACTGGAATAAGGGTATCCTACTTGATCAGAAGAAGAACTGAGTTTAGGTAGTGTGCCAGCGTTATGGCGCGCGGGGGTTAGGGGATTCATCAGAGACAGGGTGGGGAGCAGAACAGGCAGATGGACTGTGACATACATTGCTGAGGGGAGCAGCGGACGGGACAGGAGAGGTCATCTGCATCCTGTGGGTCACCACCTCCCTGGCTGGGGATAGAACTCAACCCTCAGTGGGAGGCCCTCTAACTTATTCTTTTATTAGGGTATTTAAGCAAGTTTGAGAGGCCCTGATAAGTCATCAAAGAAAGTCATGCTTGTATGTTTGCAGTGACAAACTATCACCTCAACCAATCACCCTCTGGCAGTATAGATGCTGTTTAGAATCTTCTTGGGTAATATAGATTGGAATGTCATTTGAAGTTTTCCAGGGACTTCTAAATAAGACGTACTTTTTTGGGTAATGTAGAAAATAGTATTGTATGCAGTTAGGACTGGCTCAAGCAGAATGAGATTGAGGTAGGAGATAAACTAATCACTGATAATGCAGTTTTGCATACACTTACAGTGTTCTCTGCTCATGTGCAGCTAAGTAATAGAAATGAGAATATGTCAACTACTAGAACAGAGAATGAAGTTTGCCTGTGATACAGACAGAAGGGAATGGCAGTGATGGCCCGAATCAGTGGTGGCCCCCAGGACAGAGGGTGCAGTAAGGGCAGACATAGAGGCATGAGTGTGCTTGGCGCTTCCAAAAAGAGCAACTCTTCTTCAGAGCCATTCTGCTGGCAGGAATGACAGGAAAGGGGATTGGAAAGCTGGGGCTAGGCAATGGAGACCCCTGGGTGCATACTACCTCGGCACATAGTGGGAATCCCTTAGAGAATTCTGAGCAGAGAAATGGCAGGTTTATACCAGAAGCAGGTGCTTAGATGATGGGTTAGCACAGCATCCAGAAGAGAGGTCACCTTGGAGGATATTATAACAGAGCAGGTAGAAATGGGAAGACGGGAAATTGACTTAAAGATTTTTCAGTGACAGAAAGTAGATGGAAATAGGATTGAATCAGAAGTGAGTCCACTGTTTTTACCAGTGGAAACCAAATAGTGGGTTTGGAGCAGACAGTAATTTCATTTTGAATGAACAGTAGTTGAACACTGAAGAACACCCATTCAGAGTAGTCCATGGGCAACTGGCATTTGAAGACGCTTCTTAGGAGAGACGTTGAAGACTGAATAAGGGGGCATTTGAATAAGGTTGAGTATCTCAAGATAAAAGACTTTATTTTTAAGTATAATGCTATAAAGAGTTTACATTTTGTAACTTGAATGCTAATAAACTTAATTAGATTCATTTGGGTTACGCTTTTCATTAATTCCAAGGAAATTTAATCCTTAAACTTATTTTGCCTTAATATTCATAATACAAAAGGCTTTTTCACAGTAACTCTTTCCAGAGTGGCTTTTGTAATTGCTGTTTTCCCTGCTGGAGAGGGATTGTGAAATTGCTAAGCAGGTTGAGTTTGACACCAAGTTAGTCCCAGCATAACCTCATTCTCATGTTGCTCTCCAGGCATATCTTTTTCCTGCACATCAAGGAGTCCCTTCTGGCAGGCCACCTCCCCTGCTCCCCAGAGCAAGCAGTGGAACTCAGTGCCCTCCTGGCGCAGGCCAAGTTTGGAGACTACAATCAGAACACCGCCAAGTACAGTTACGAAGAGCTGTGTGCTAAGGAGCTCTCCAATGCTGCCCTGAATAGGTGAGCCTGCCGCGGAGGCTTATGCTGAAGCTCAGATCTATCCTGTTTAGAAGAGTTGCAAGTTGATTTGGTGGTGTATACAGATAATTTGTGAGGCTACAACCTAGCCATGGCTGATAGAACCAAATATTTCCAAAAGATCTTAGCCTTTTCTCTGAAACACTTGCAGATACAAAAGGCTCCACACCCGTACATGCCCTTGTGAAAAGCTGCATGACAGGAATTTTAAAAACCTCTGACCTTTGCAGAATGCAAATCTTGGAAAAGAAAAAACCTGCCAAGTATTTTAGTCTTTTCTTCATACCAGCAAGGATCAAACCAAGAAGGCTGTCTTAGTTCTCTACTCCTATGTAACAGGTTGCCCTAAAAGTGACTTGAAACAACAGATGTTATTTCACAATTGTGCGGGTCAGGAATCTAGACTTGTCTTGACTAGGTTCTCTGGCTGAAGATCCTACGTGACTCTGCTCAGGACTTCGGTCTCATCTGAAGGCTCCAGGTTGACTTGTGTGCCTTGGTCAAAGGTCTCGTCCCTTATTTACCACGTGGACCTCTCCCAGGGACAGTTTCATAATGTGGTACCTGGCTCCCCCAGGGCCAACTACCTGAGCAAAAGAGAACACCCAAGATGGAGTCAAAGTCTTTATAACTTACTCTCGGAAGTAGGTGATATCCAGCACTTTCACCATATATTCTCTTCATCAGAGAGAATAAACTGATACTCGAGGGAAGGAAATCAGGAAATACATGAGCTTGGATAGGAGGCCATCAGCCAGAACACAATGGGGAGAAATGACTCCCTTAAAATTCTATATTATAATGAAACTTACAAATATGTAGGCAATACATAAGAAGTTCCTACATATAAATTTCTTACATTACTTTTAGAAAATTTTCTGACGTTTATTGCAGCACTATTTACAATAGGTAAGCTATGGAAACAACCCAAATGCCCAAAAATAGATGACGGGATCAAGATCCACTATGACATACACATAGTGGAATACTATTCAGCAATCAAAAATGATAAAGTCATGCCATTCACAGCAACATGGATGGAGCTGGCAGAAATCAGGCTTAGTGAAATAAGCCAGAGGGAAAAAGAAAAATACTGGGTGGTTTCATTTATAGGAGGGGGATATAGGGAAACCAAATAAGGGATCAGGAAAAAAAAAACAAGAAAAAAAAAAAAAAATTGCCATAATTCTTCTAATTCATCCCCACCCATTACCCTCCACAGTTTTTCATACTGAATATTTAATAGTTAAAATTAATTTTACTAGCTGAGATCTTGAAAAGTTGGTTATTTCCCAAAAGATAACAAATGCTGGAGAGGATGAGGAGAGAAGGGAACTCTTGTATTCTGTCAGTGGGAATGTAAATTGGTATAGCCAAATGGAAATCTGTATGGAGATTCCTCAAAAAATTAAAAATAGAAATTCTGTAGGATCCAGTTATTCCATTTCTGGGTATTTACCCAAAAAATACAGAAACAATTTGAAGAAGTAGTTAAGTAGAATAATTTCAGTTGCTATGATCTATGGCAGCCTAAATACCCATCATTGGACACATGGACAAAGATGACATGGTGTAATATACACAATGGACTACTATTCAGCTGTTAATCTAAAGGTTAATCTAAATCCTGATATCTGCAATAAGGTTGGGCTTAGAGGGAGGTAATGCTTGGTGAAATAAACCAGACAGAAATAGACAGTGTGATTTCACTTATATGTGATGTATGTGCAGAAAAAAGAAAAACCATTGAACCAAATAAAACAAACATAAACTGGTGGTTACCAGGAGAGTAGGGAGAAGAAGTGTTGGGAAAATGGGAAAAAGATCTAATATAGGAGAGTTAGGGCTTTTAGCAAAAGTAAACTTAATGGAGCACACAGGCGGATTTTCAGTTATGCCCACCTGAAACCTAGATCATGTCATACATAATGCAGTGTAATGCCAATTAACAAAAGAAAGAGAATGTGTTTGGAAGTGAAACATCAATCATAAATGTATTTAATTTTTGTGATTCACAAATGATGATGTCCGTACAACTCACTTGTGAAATGACACAGTTATCTCTAAACACTGCGTAAGTTAATTTCTCTACCCTTTGGTGTCCTACAGCATTGTTGCAAAGCATAAGGAGCTGGAGGGGACCAGCCAGGCTTCGGCTGAATACCAGGTTTTGCAGATGGTGTCTGCAATGGAGAACTATGGCATAGAATGGCATTCTGTGAGAGACAGCGAAGGGCAGAAGCTCCTCATTGGCGTTGGGCCTGACGGCATCTCAATTTGTAAAGATGACTTTAGCCCAATTAATAGGTAAGTCAGGTCTTACTTATTTTTAATACATACACGTGTGTGCTTGTATAGCTCTAGCCATGACCATAGAAAATGGGCAGGGATCTACTGGACAGACTTTAAGAACAAGTGGTTCAGTTTGGTTTGTACTTTCCTATGATTCAGTCTTTCATAGGTATTGTTAGTTGTTGAAATTCGAACTCAAGCATCTTGAAGTGGCAGAGTTAATATTTTTTAATCAAGTTCACTGCTATAAGAATCTCATTTTCACCTACACACACCTGCACACAGCCTGGAACTCACTCCCATGCCCCCTAACCACTTACCCACGTGGCTCCCAGGTGCCTTCATAGCTAGGGAGCAGCGTGCTTCTGTGCCCGCCTCAGTCCAAGCGCCTGGTTCATTGCTCAGCCATGAACACCGAGCAGACTACAAAGACACAGTGGGAATAAGCCTCCTCTTCTGGATTTCTTACTTCTCTCCTCTCGTCTCCTAGGATAGCCTACCCTGTGGTGCAGATGGCCACCCAGTCAGGAAAGAACGTGTACTTGACCGTCACCAAGGAGTCTGGGAGCAGCATCGTGCTCTTGTTTAAGATGATCAGCACCCGGGCCGCCAGCGGGCTCTATCGGGCGATCACGGAGACGCACGCTTTCTACAGGCATGTACTACTCTGTACCCCTCAGCTCAGCACCCGGCCACTCTGCTAGGTTTTCATGTGGCCACAGGCTTCCACAGTTTGTGGTAGCATCGTGTCAGTGAATCTCACACAGGAATCAGCAGTTTTCAAGCATACCCTGTCTGCTGTGGCTGTGCAGTCCTCAGCAGCATGGGCTGGCTTGCCTGCAGGAGGTGCTTCTCCATGCACTGCCAGGGCGTATCCTACTGCATATCCCTTACCTTGCTCTCCCTGAGCTCCTCTCCCCCAGATAACTCCCGAGGCTTGGGTCGCGTCTACAGAGCCCATGCCCGTGCCCAGCGGGAGATACAGCACAGCGGGCTCACTATCCCGAATCTCCACACCACCCACAGTAAGGATCTGCTAATAACGGGTTCGTGCTCCCATTGCAGAGGGTGCTTTGGAGTGGGGTGTGACCCAAATCTGTAGAAAATTAAAGCTGGGCACTTGAATTGGCAGGCAACCTTAGACTTCTCTACGTTAAAGTATACAGGCGAATTGTGAAGCAGAATCCAAACTTCCTAGAAAGGTTTAATGTAAAGGCAAGACTTCAAAGAGAAATGTCCATTTTCTTGCCCAGCTGCTTTGGGCAGTAGCTCATATCCCTGGAGGTGGACAGTCACTGTCCCCTGCGTTACAGCTGCTTTGCCTGTGGAGACAGTTGAGAGACAGGTAGAATCATTGAAAGACTTCACACCTAGGAAATTGTAGTAACTAGATGTGTTTCAAGCTTGCAAGCTATTAACTGCCTGTGGGGTGAGTGTCTTAATCCCAGCAGTGTTGGAAGGGCTAAGCTGGGCCCGGCCCCGGCTTGCCTGTGTTGAGGAGGTGTTGCTGTCCCGCAGGTGTGACACTGTGACCAGCGCCGTCATGATGCAGTACAGCCGAGACTTGAAGGGCCACCTGGCGTCACTGTTTCTCAATGAAAATATCAACCTTGGCAAGAAGTATGTCTTTGACATTAAGAGAACATCGAAGGAGGTCTATGACCATGCCAGGAGGGCTCTGTACAATGCTGGCGTGGTCGACCTGGTTTCCAGAAGTGACCACAGCCCCCCCAACTCTCCGCTCAAGTCCTCCGAGAACGGGCTGAACTGCAGCAGTTGTGAGGGTCTCAGCTGCCAGCAGACCAGGGCCCTCCAAGAGAAGCTGCGCAAGCTGAAGGAAGCCATGCTGTGCATGGTGTGCTGTGAGGAGGAGATCAACTCGGCCTTCTGCCCCTGCGGCCACACTGTGTGCTGCGAGAGCTGTGCCGCCCAGCTCCAGGTGAGGGCTCTGCCGGTCCCTGGCGCTGTGTGGAGGCCCAGGGAGCTGGCCCCTGAGCGCCACTAAAGCAAGTCCATCTCCATCAGAAAGGGTCTTCAGAGGTGTTGCCCACTGCACACCAACATCTGTTTTCTTTCTTTTCTGGTGCACTTCAGAATGTTGGTTTCTATGGTGCAAAAAGTTTCACTCTAACAGCTTATTATTTTTTTAAAGATTTATTTATTATTTGTGCATACAGAACTGAGTACAAGCCAGAGGTACGGGGAGTGAGAGGATTCACCAGCGACAGAGTGGGGAGCAGAACAGGAAGATCAATGGAGTACACTGCTGAGGGGAGCAGCGGGCAGGTCAGGAGAGGTCTGCTGCACCATGTGGGTCACCTCCGGGGTGGGGGATCAAACTCTTACTGAAGCAGCTGCAGCCAGCCTGCAGTGCTGCGTCCTAACCCATTGTACCACCAGGGAGGGCCCTTAATAATAGCTTATTAATTGTAGTCTAGCATATGTTTACTTTCATGAACTTCTCGTAATATGCTACAATGTGCAGATTGTAGCGCTTACTACAGCAGCATTCTGTTTCTACTTCAGCAAGTACCAGTCATTCATGACCATACAATACAGAATATAAGTGTAGTCACTTTGCCATAGGTAGTTGACCAGCCCGGCAGGGTTACGCGAGCACCTTCTGTAGTCACAGCTCAGGTCTTTGGCTGTCCGTAGAAGTGGCGCGAAGTCCCTGCGGACAGCTCATGTGCTCTCTGTTCCTGTAGCCAGTTTGGTGGTGGTCAGAGAGAAGAGGGGATGAGTGGCTTCCTTTAGTGGATCCTCTGCCCACTTACCTGGAGCTTCCTACACAGTGGAGACTTTGAATATGAATTGGCAAGGAGACAAGTCCTCTCTCACTCTGAGAGGACTGATCTCATACTTAAGATCAGTTCTCCACCCCTCTGTTCATTCTGCTGTTCCCCGCGTCACTGAGCAAAATCGAAGTATTTCTCAGCTGCCATCTTTCTTAAAGGATATAGCGAATCAGAAAATTGATTATATTGCTTGAATTTTTACCCACTGAGAAGATTTACCTTTTCCGTTTTAGTTTAAAGCTACTGTAATATTGGATGGTAAATCTGCAGCTATTTATATTCACCTGATAAAAATAACCTTCACATAAATATTAAAAATAGATTTTAAGATAGAAAATTTTAACATGGAAAAATAGAGAATTCATGAGAATGAACTACTATTATTATCTTAACTGCTCATTGAGCTCCCCACCAACAGAATGGTTTCCTCTTCATCTGCATCTGGTTATCTCTGTTTTGATGCCTTAATTAGCAAATTCTTTCCAACAGTATAAATAGGCAGAATCCTAGGCTTCAAGTTCTGAAACCTAGACTGAGAATCAAGGCAGTATAGTGGCTGAATCAGGGCAAGAATCCAGGCTCCCTGAGGGCTGACTCCAGACCGTCTACAGTTCGCGTTTCTCACTCTCTGACATGTAGGAGGTTGTTTATTATTTACCTAAATTATTTTAGGAATGAATACTGGAGTTTGGGTTATAGTTGACTCAGTTGTCTGTTGGATTTTTTTTTACTCTGATTAGCTTTGATAAGTTTATTTTTAGGACTGCCTCTAGGGGCCCCTTGCATTGGCTATTCGCAAGTTGAACTAATTATAATGATAATATAAAAAATTTTAAAAACCTCAAACATAGTATTTTTTTCTCAATCACACCTTACATTGCCCCTTTGAATTTTTTTTTTGATTCTTTTTTATTTCTTAGCACTGTCACTGCAGCTCTATGTAAAACTAGCCTTAAATGACCTCTAGTCCTTCTGAAGCTGCTAGATTCAGAACTGTTTTTATGGCGACATAGTGAAGCAGCAGGATGCTTGTGTCCTTCCTAAGTGTGGATGGTGCGCCTATGCTGACTTGGAACCCCAGGAGCAGCCATGGGTTAGCCTTTTTCCACCCACGCATTCTGAGGCTCCTCTTGCGGCTAGGGAAGGGGCGTGCTTGTGGGAGGCGAGCCACGGTTGGGGATCCGTGACCTATGATGGAGCAGCGCCACACTCCCTGGGCTGGCACTGGCTTGCGTCATAGCCCAGCCAAGGTCAAGTGCCCGGAAGCAGCTCTTCCATCAGTCACTGCCCGGGGTTCCAAATCTGCCCTTGTGAGGACCAGTTTTTCTGCACAGCAAGAAATCTCCACTAATCACTTTACTCACTGTGCCTCATTTAAGAGTTTGACCAAAGTCTTAATTCGTTTCCTTCAGTTTATACTTTTTTTTCAGCTGCTACGTATAATCCTGTAAAGCATATACTTTGGAACACACTAGAAAGCAGAGGTTTCCACTGGTTGAAAACAAGAAGTAATCATGTCCTCTCTTACTTAGAAAATGGACAGTGGCCTCCCTGGGTGGAGCAGCGGGTTAGGACGCAGCACTGCAAGCCAGCCACAGCCGCTTCAGTGCAAGTTCGACACCTGCCTGCCCCAGAGGTGACCCACATGGTGCTGCAGACCTCTCCTGACCCACCCGCTGCTCCCCTCAGCATTGTGCTTTGTCTGCCTGCCTGTTCTGCTCCCCACTCTGTCTCTGGTGTATCCTCTCACCACCCCTGCACCTCCAGTCTGTACCCCAGTCCTGTATGCATAAATAAATAAATCTTAAAAAAAAAAAAAAAAATGGGAAGCACCAGGTGCACCAGTGAGCACGGCAGACAGGGTCCGGGAAGGTGCCCTAACAGGTGCTGTTTGCTTCTCTCTCGCAGTCGTGTCCGGTCTGCAGGTCACGGGTGGAGCACGTGCAGCACGTTTACCTCCCGACCCACACCAGCCTCCTCAACCTGACACTGATCTGACCCTGCCTGCCGCTGTCCCGCGAACTGCACCATGACGAGCTAGAAAGACAGTACGAGTGGAGAAAAGCAATCCTCCCCTCCCATCGGCCTTGCAACGTGCGGAAAAGAAGCAAAGGAAGACCGCTGTAGCTCACCGCCAGAACACACTGGGCTTAGTCCCTGCGGGCCCAGGGGTGGGGACCGGGAAGAGTTCTGGGACTCGGAAATATTCCTCGCGCTGTATTCTTTTGACGAGCAAGTAAAGGGATAAGTAAAATCTTTGATGTTTGTTAAGTGGCAACCGAGCCAAAAAGTGGATACCTTTTAGGAAATGATGGTGTCAGTCTCCTTAATGTATCCCCAAGGTAAGTTTCCTACCTGCAGCAACGTTTGTAAGAATTAACTTTCAGAATTTACTCGGTTCTTTTTGTATGGTTATGGAACTCTGAACATTTTTGATAGGGAATCTTTCTTAAAGAAGTCGTCATTTTAATGTCATTTCTGTTTTTATAACTTGTTCAAGAACCGTTGGAAGGCAGACAGATGTAACAGTCAATTCTGTGCTCTTAGAACGTCAACAACCACGTGGTCAGCTGTAAAGCAGTGTGGGTGGCGGCCAGCTCCCGTCCCGGCCCCCTCTCCTTACCTCCAAGCCTTTCCACTATAAAATGCTACCAGTTTGCTTGTAAGGTTTCTGTGCAGTATGCACGAACTCTTTGGGCCTCATGAGCTGGTGCAAGTTTTGTTTTCAGATTGAAAAGGGAGTGCATGTTCCTTGGGAAGGGAGCACCCTGCTGGCTGAGATGAAGCTTCCAGACCCTGGGGTCTTCAGTTCTCCCAAGCCCTCTACTTTAGCTCCACCCAGCGGGGTTGCTTTGCTCCAGCCTTCCACAGCCTTACCATAGGTATAATAGAAAATGTACACTTCTTTTAAGTAAATGCTAAAGTATTAACTGTCGGTTCTCCCCTTCATACGTCTTGTGGGGGGTGGGGGTTCAGGTTTTTGGTTTTTTCTATTCTTCATCATGTTTTCCACTCCCACTTGGGCATTTGGACGCTGGTCAGCTTGTGGGTTTCCTAGGCTGTTGGGAAACCTAGATGACCTTATTGGGTGCAATACTAGCTCAGTGAAAGCTAGAAACCTACACTGTCACTTTACTGAAATTTCTGAGTATACTTTTCATATTGCCTTAATGTAGCAGTAATGTGTTTATGCATTTGTTTCTTTGCACAGACATTTTGTCAAATATTAAAACTCTACTTTTTTATGGCACATATTAGCATATAAGCCTTTATTCCAAGAGGTATTTATTTTTTCACTTGTAAAAAATGTTTCCACATAAAGAACTCTGATATATCCTAGAGGACTTCTGTCTTTTATATTCAGGACAATAAAGACTTTAAAGCAAGCGCAAATATCTGTGGCTGTTTCCTTCATTGACTGGAGCATTGATAGTGTCATCGTTGGGACGATATGTGGGCAATTTGAGAAATACAGCATTGGTTCTTGAGAACGTGCACACATTCCAACACCTGTATTTCCTGGCTCTCGGATTGGAGCATGTAGGTAAAACGGGGCAATATACTTGAGAGAAGTTAAAAGTTGGGAAAGGGCTGAGAGGTGTTGGAGCAAGGGAAGGAACAATAATAACAGCCACTTTGAAAGTTTAAGCCCAGACACTGCTGCTAGTGTGTCCCGGTCAGGACAGGGAGGTCCTGTGACCCAGGAGTACATGTCTCTGTCTCTAGAACTAGATCCCCGGGACAGCTCGCGCATTTCTGTTAAGACCTAGCTGCTCTAGCATGCCAGAGTCTGCTTGCTTTGTTGCTCAAATATTTTGCAGGGGCCCTCCTTGGTGGCCCAACGGGTTAAAGCACAGCATTATGAAGCGATCCTTAGCCACTGCAGCATGAGTTCAAGTCCCAGCTAGGGAGCTGACCCACATGGTACAGCAGACCTCCTGACCCGCCCACTGCTCTGAGCCTCAGCAGTGTATTTCAGTACATCTGCCTGTTCTGCTCCCCAGACTAGCTCTGTGAGTCCTCTCATCCCCTACACCTCTGGCCTGTGTCCCAGTTCTTATATGCATAAATAAATAAATCTTTTAAAAGAAAAAATTGCTTTGTGGAGTAGAGAACACCCATTTGTATGTAAGTGGTGATTATCTGTAGCAGCCGGAGAAAAATTGCTGCTGCTACAAAAGTGCAAATACAATTCCTTCCAGTAAATAATTTTTTAAAAAATTGAGAGGTGGGGATTGGTGTGCTACCATTCCTTTTACCTAAGTCCGTCAATTTCTAGAAATTAACTCATTTGCTCATTCAACTCATTTTGAGCACCTATCAAGTTACAGGGTGCTGGAAATTTAACTGGTCAAGACGTGAATGATAGAGGATGCATGGACCATTTACTTAGCATGCCATTGCCATTGTTTTCTCTTCAGAGAGAAGTTGAATAATACTCAGAATCATACAGTATGAAGCACGGGAGGGGTGTTACAATGCCAGCCAGAGGGACGGACGGACGGGTGGGAGGGTAGAAGGATGAAATGGGTAGTGGATGTCAGGTCAACAAATGAATAGGGTAACATTGTCCAACTCACTAGCCGCAAGCTCTGTGACTTAACAAGCAACCCACTGTATTGCAGGATGGCCTAATAAAACTAAGGAAACTCCTGTGGCGTCATGGAAGATAGTGATTAATTCTGCTTAAGTGCCAAGGGGAAGTATACTTCCCAAAGACCTTTTGAGTTGAACTTTCACATTCCAGTTGAATTCTTCCAAGTATAAAAGGAAAGGACATGACTTGTGCAGGGCTCAAGGAGAGAAGAAGAGAGAAGAAGAGAAGGAAGCTGGATGGAGGCCAGAAGGAGACCTGAGGAAGCCACATGGAGCAGCAAGCATGTGATGAAGAAACCGGGCTTGTTTCCTGACCCTGGACTGGTTAAGGGTGAGAGACCTGTAGGGAGGCAGATGTGGGTGAGAGACCTGTAGGGGGTGACTATGGCAGTGTTTATATTGATTTTGATTTTGCTCTTTTCCTCCCAGACTTGTCTGGCCATTTATGACCCTTGTCCATGGTCCCGGCCAGAAGGTGCTTTAGTCTTGTGGCAGCTTTCAGGCCTTGCTTTGGGCCAATCCCTTTTGGGCTGACTTTTGCCCACGAGAGGATGGGTAACTTCAGGTGTTTGATTTAGAAGTTATGTTCTTTGTGTTCCGTATTGTATATTCACTGTTTTAAAGTCCCTTGTCATTAAAGCTTTATATATGTTTTGTCTCCTTGCGGTGGATGGCAAGAACCCACTTAGAGCAGGCAGGTTTTGGGGGCTTCAGGGTTGTCCCTCTCTCCCCCTGTCCTCTTAACAGAATTGGGGTGCCCTATAACAGTACCATGGGAGGAAGCAGGGGCAAAGAGAAGCACTTTGAGTCCATATTTACAGGGAGAGGAGAGCGCCCTCAGAGAGAGACAAAAGTATGGAAGAGAGGAATAAACGGGAGCATCTCAGCCTGGAACTCTTGAGAGACTGAAATCTCAAGAGGCTGTTTTGCCGAAAATACACTTACAAGACTAGAACAAAAACATTCCTTCAACTTTAATTTATCAAGGGGAGGGAAAACAGTGTTGAAGTTAGTAGTGTTCTCCGCCCACCCCACCCCCCATTCCAATATGTCTTCTGTATTTATCCTGTCACAGATGTGGAGCTCCCGGGCAAGCAGTGCTGCTAAATTCTGGGGGGAATACTGAGAATTGGGGTCCCCCTAGGGGCCTGCTCTTGGTAAAGCATGAACTTTCCTCCACCCCAAAAAAAGAGAAATAAATGCCCTGCAGAGCAGCAGTTTGGATAAAATTCTAAGCACATGGAGGGAAGTAAATATAAGGGATTCAACATGTTTGCCAAAGAAGGTGCTGGGTGCTAAAGACTCAGAATAAACCAGGAAGGCCAAGTTTGCTAATACAGTTTTACCAACCAGTAGGAAAAGAAATCTTGATAAAGTTTGGACTTGATGAGAACTGAAGACAAAGGACCGTCATTTTTGTCTTCCTCATCACTTATAGTCTTGTTTTTTTACACACCCCTCAAAACATTGCCAAGACTTTTTCTTTCTGTTTTCAGATCTTGAAATCAGTCTGTTAAAAACTACATCTTAAAAGAGTTAGCCCAACACCTCTTAAAAACAAAACTATGTCAGGACCACACAAATTACAGATTTAATACACCTTCCAGTGCTTAAAGAAAAATCTTCACTTCAAGCAAAACCTAAACATCTGTTGTTCATAAAGCTTTGTGTTGAAACTAAAGGGGAAGAAAAAAACTCAAAGACATGAGCAAACCCCCTACCTAGGAGCAATTCTTCTGGCTGAGAAGGAAATTCCTAAACACATTTGTGGGGAGAAAAACAGGTTAATAGTTCTAAGGGCAAAAATAATGCATTTGCAGGTGTATATGTATATATGAATTTACACATGTAGGTATAGCTACAATACATGTCATTTTCTATTGTAGACCCTGTTCATAAACATTTAGAGAATGTTATGTAAGATCACTATGGATTGGGTGAATTGGGGAAGAAGGTGTTATTTATCCTGTGGTAAGTACAGATTTTTGGATGGGTGGAAAGGAAAGCAAAACACGAGAAAGTCGAGGTGTCCGTTGGCTGGCCAGGAGCAAAAGGGAGCCAGTTCACAGAGACCTGACTGCTGGGATCCAGAAAGGAAGTCTTGAGTTGGTGAGGTGTAAACCACAGCTGGGTCTTTCTTTATCACTCAACTTTTTTTTATTTTTAAAGATTTATTTATTTATGCATACAAGAACTGGGGTGCAAGCCAGAACTGAGAGGGGTGAGATGATTCACTGGAGACAGAGTGGTGAGCAGAACAGGCAGATTGGCTGAAATATATTGCTGAGGTGAGCAGCAGAAGGTTCAGGAGAGGCCTGCTGTGCTATGTGGGTCAGCTCCCTGGCTGGGGATTGAACTCATGCTGCAGTGGCTACAGATTGTTTCCCAGTGCTGTGCTCTAACCTGTTGGCACCACCAAGGAGGGCCATCACTCAATTTTTAAACCATTCATTGGGGTCACTAACTTGGTCACTCAACAACTAGGTATTAAGCACCTGCTCTCCATTAGGTCCTCAACCTGGGGTAATTTTCTCCCACAAGAGACCGTTAGCAATATCTGCAGAGGGATTTTAATCACCACACTGGTGTTGAGGCACAGAGTGGGTAGATACCAAACATCTTTACAATGCATAAGCCAGGCCCACAACAAGGACTTTTTCTATCCAAAAGGTCAAGATTGCTGCTTCTTGGAAACTCTGTGTTAGAGGGGATATAGATATCCGAGATAAATTCCTTGCCTTCTCTGGATTACTGGATTACTTCTCTGGAGCTGATACTGTAAAGTAACACCTGTCTACTAAGCTCTGTAATTGAACAAGGTATTGGGTAGTATGGAAGAGGGGGGAAAAGATGCCATTAATTTGACATAGAGTTGGAATGATTTCTGAAAGAAAGTCACATTGGAGATGAGTCTTAAAAGATAAGTGGGGCCTCCCTGGTGGTGCAGAGTTGAAGCACTATGAAGTTATTTGTAGCCACTGCAGCATGAGTCCGATCCCTAGCCAAGGAGCTGACCCCCACGGCACAGCAGACCAATCCTGACTCGCCCACTGCTCCCCTCAACAGCATATTTCAGTGGATCTGCCTGTTCTGCTCCCCACTCTGTCTCTGGTGAATCCTCTCACCCCCTGCACCTCTTGCCTGTATTCCAGTTCTTCTATGCATAAATAAATAATTCTTTTTTTTTAAGATTTGTTTATTTATGCATACAGAACTGGGTACAGGCCAGAGGTGCAGGGGCAGTGAGAGGCTTCACCAGAGACAGAATGGGGAGCAGAACAGGCAGATCAACGAAGTACACTGCTGAGGGGAGCAGAGGGTGTCAGGAAACTTCTGCTGTGCCATGTGGGTCAGCTCCAGGGCTGGGAATTGAACTCACACAGAAGCAGCTGCAGTTAGCTTGCAGTGCTGTGCTTTAACCCGCTGCGCCACCAGGGAGGGCCCACATAAATAATTCTTTAAAAAAAAAAAAAAGTGGCGGCCCTCCCTGGTGGCGCAGCGGGTTAAAGCACAGCACTGAGAAGCTAAAGCCACTTCCGCATGAGTTCGATTCCCGCCTGCCCCGGAGGTGACCACATGGCGCAGACCATGTTTGAGACTGGAAAAGCAGAATACAGGGCACGCAGTTAGAGGGAGGCCGCGGGATGGTGTACTACTGGCTTAGGACCACACTTAGGAGGATGCTGTGGGGCCTGGCAGTCTCTCCCGCCTACACTTCACAGAAGGTCATGAAAAAGAATCAAAAAGTAGTTGGAGCAGACCCCACATTTCTGTCACCAGCATTCTTGACGGTGAATTTTACTTCCTCATCTGGGTTCTGGTTAGCAAATGTCCTGTGAGTTTTTAGTAACGGTCATGGCAAAATAAAACCCTGATTGATGATTAGCCCCAGAGATGGAAGCTGTCAGATAATCATTTGGAATTTAAAAGCTCATCTCAATATTCCTTCAGATCAAGAAAACGGGTAGATAAAAATATAGCAGAGCTTGTTAGTAACATCATATCCATTTTTTCCCCTAAATGGTTAGAACATGCCGCCTTTTCCTGCGCTTTCCATCAGCAGTTCTGCTATTAAAGCTGTCTGTTTTTCAGTTCAAAGTCCTAGGAGGATTTTCCCTATGAATTTAACATGACAGAGGAAACTCGCTCCAGGGTAAAACTTTGCTGCAAATTATCTAACTGAGTGAGACTAGGCTTCTTAATAAAGAGACCAGAAATGAATCATGGCCTTTTTGGGGCTTCGAAAGTAAAGTTACCCTTCTCCTTCACCCCCAGTTTCATGCCTATTCCTCATGGAAATAGACCAGTTTTATGAAATGCCCGCCACAGCCGTTTGCCTTCAGACTGGCGGCTGAAGTGCCGGGGGCCCAGTGTTGAGACAGGCTTGGGTGGGAAGCCTGGATGGGCAGCCATGTCTGAGCTTCTCCACAGGCTGCCCCTGCACATGTCCCTGACCCTCATGGGTGAAGGCAAGTAGACCGATGCCCCTGGCATCCTGACAGGGCACCAGGGTACCTGCGCCAGCCCAAGTCCCTACAAATGCAGAGCCGTGACGGTCCTGAGTTCTAGTGATCACATTAACTCCCCTAAAAGCAAATGCATCTTACACCAATGAACCAGTATACTGGAAAAGGAAACTTCAAGCAGCTTCATCATTCTTTCTCAGAGTCTACCACTCCCCCCCACCCTTTACAGGAGGAAGGGTAAGGTATGGACCCCAACACTTTTGTCACTGGGAGCCAGGTGCCCCAGCCCCACTACATGACTGATTTTAGAAAGTGTTTCCCTCCTGCTATCACCTCTGTGTTTGGTAGTTCTTCTTCCTTTTGTTGACAAGGAGCCAGGCCAGCAGTATTCCCCCTCTTTCCTCTGGTATTTAACCTAAATTCACACACAGTACAAAAGATGCTTTGGCAGAGTCCCTTAGCTAGGTGGTAGAAAAGTCCAATAGTGGGCTCTCCCTGGTGGCGCAACGGGATAAAGCACCGCATTATGAAGCTCTCCGAAGCTTCACTGTGGCATGAGTTCGATCCCTGGCTAGGGAGGTGACCCATAGGTTGCAGCAGACCTCTTCTGATTCACCTGCTGCTCCCTTCAGCAGTGTACTTTGTCCGTCTGCCTGTTTTGCTCCCCACTCTGACTCTGGTGAATCCTCTCACCCACCGCACCTCTGGCCTGTACCCCAGTTCTGTAAGCATCAATAAATCTTTAAAAAAATAAAATAAATAAAACCCAGTACTAGATGGAAGGTCATTCTAATGAGTTGATTCTGGGACCTGGCTTATATCATCCTCACAACAGGCCTACGA
Source organism: Condylura cristata (assembly GCF_000260355.1). NCBI lineage: Eukaryota > Metazoa > Chordata > Mammalia > Eulipotyphla > Talpidae > Condylura > Condylura cristata. The sequence goes on from NW_004567138.1 coordinate 2,550,545, forward strand.
AGTAGAGATGTGATTGACCTCCTACAGGTGTTGACCTGAGATCACAGAGCCGGGAAGAGGGAGAACCAGTATTCCAATGCAGCTCTTTCCCTAAACAAAAAATATGTTTAGTGAAATAAATTAGGCTGGCATCTTTGTATCTGCCCTGTAGAAGTTCAAACCTCTACAAATCTATACTTCCACATCCTGTCTACCAACTGGGCCCCAATAATCCTCTACCATTGTCAAATGTATCCCTGCTCTCCCCTGTTCCCACTCTATCACCCTCCCACTCAGGTTGCCTCAGTTCTGCAGTCAGATGTTAAAAATGTATTATTGGTTTGATTTTGACTGAACTTTTATTATATTTCTGTCTTTCATATATAAGTAAGACCATCCAGTATTTGTGTTCTCTTTCTGAATTAACTCAACTTAGCATTATCCTCCCCAGTTTCATTCATGTTGCTGCAAATGACAGAAGTTCATCTTTTTTATAGCTTAGTAGTATTCCAGTGTGTGTGTGTGTGTGTGTGTGTGTGTGCATACTGTATTTGTCTAATCCACTCTTCCATCCCTGGGCATTTAGTTTTGTTTTTTTTTTTTTTTTTCATAACATACCTACTGAAAATAGTGTGGTTTTGAACATCAGTGTACATATATCTTTATTAATTAGAATTTTGTATTCTTGGCATAGATAACCTGGTAGTGGATTCGCTAGGTCAAATGGTAGATGTAAGCATTTGGCAGGTCAGAGGTAGATTCTCACCAGCGCTCTTAAACTCCAACTGAAACTGCTTAGAAAAGACATATGGCCTCGAACATTTTCACAAAGAACATCTGAAGGGCATAGCAGCAAATCAATTGTTTTGTCTTTGTACTGCTTTACTGTTTTGTTTTGTTTTGTCTTTTAAAGGTATATGACTCTGGGCCCTCCTTGGTGGTGCAGCATGTTAAAGCACAGGACTATGAAGCTAAAGCCACTTACTTCATTATGAGTTCTATCTCTGCTCAGAGGTGATCCACAGGGCATGGCAGACCTCTCCTGACCTGCCTGCTGCTTCCCTCAGCAGTGTGCTTTGTCATTCGGCCTGTTCTGCCCCCCACTCTGTCTCTGGTGAATCCTTTTACTACCCCTGCACCTCTGGCCTGTACCCCAGTTCTGTATGCATAAATAAATAAATCTTTAAAAAAAATTTTAAAAGGTGTATGATTCAGGGTGGCACAAGGGGATAAGTCTCAGCACTTTGAAGCCATCAGCAGTCCCTGCAGCATGAGTTAGATCCTCAGCCAGGGAGGTGACCCACATGGTGCAGCAGACCTCTCCTGTCTCACCTGCTGCTCCCCTCAGCAGTGTATTTCAGTAGATCTCTCTATTCTGCTTGCCAATGTCTCTGTGAATCCTCTTACCCCCTGCACCTCTGGCCTGCACCCCAGTTCTGTATGCATAAATAAAGGTAAATCTTTAAACCTAAATAAATAAAGGAATATGACACACAGCCCACATTCCCTCCTTAAGGCCCTTGAGTTTAAGGTTCAATCATATACTGCAGGAATCTTCAGTCTATGCTTCTTACACTTCCCCTTTGAGACAATTCAAGTACATCTCAGAAAGCAATTTTACAATATTTAAAAAAAATGTCCACGTGTTTTTATGGACCCTCCCTGGTGGCACAGTGGGTTAAAACACAGCACTAAGAAGCTAAAGCCACTTCATCATGAGTTTGATCCCCGTCCACCCTGGAGGTGACCCACATGGCACAGCAGACCTCTCCTGACCTGCCCACTGCTCCCCTCAGCAGTGTGCCTTGTCCATCTGCCTGTCCTGCTTCCCATTCTGTGTCTGGTGAACCCTCTTACCACCCCTGCACCTCTGGCCTGTACCCCAGTTCTGTATGCATAAACAAATAATCTTTAAAAAAATTTTCCATGTGTTTTTTAATGTGTGGGGTGGTGGGAGAAACCTTAAACAGTAAGAAGGTATACAGGTAGTGCCAATGGGATTAGGATTCTGGGGTTCCCAGTGCCATGTCCTTGGCAGACTAACAGGATCATAGAAAACAATTGAGGACTTAAGTCTTGGCAAGCTTTTGCACTTTCAAAGTATCAAAGTTAATATCCATTTCGTGGACACCCCGCCTACACTGGCTTCAAATTTCCACCACTAATCCCTGGGGCCAGGATGAGATCTGGCGCTGGCTTGCAGTTCAGAGTAGAGATAGAATGTGTGTACAAACCATCTTCCTTTGGGAACTGCGGGGTGGACCCCCCACCCCCACCCCGGGCAGACTGCCCCAGACCTATACCCCCTGGAAAGAAGCCAAAATTCTGGAGCCTACTGTATAAAACATTCCTAAGCGATGGATACTTTACTCAGGACTTTGCAGAAAGAAGGGGAAAGACTCGTGCTCTGTACACAGTATGACCGAAATGCTTAAACACCTTCACATCGGCATCTCTGTTCTTCCTTTTCAGACACCATAAACGTCAAGCAAGAAATGTAGAAGAAAAGAACCACAAGGGAATGGAACATATTTTGCTTTCAACTTGAGTAAAACAAGTATCTTTGCCAAGTTCACAAAGCCGTCATCTGGGGACGATGGTGCAATTAACTTGGGAGGTGAAAGTATTTGCTCCTTCTCTTTAGGATCGTGTGTTTCTTAGGAACCACGAGAACATGCGACTGTCATGAGTGTGAAGGTGGAATGCACTCCTTCCTGTCTAAAACGTCTCTGATCATCTCTACATCACTTGTCAGAAGACACCACAAGCCGCACTCCTCACACAAGTCTTAATACAAAGCTGGGCACAAGAAATCGTTGAGTTATTGATAAATTTCAAGCTTTTCAGGTGCCGACTGGCTCCACCATAGCTATTAAAGGAAGAAGCTGTGGATCTGTTTGCTAGAACATCAGTCTTTCTGCCCTTAGTTGTGAACTTCAGGGACTTGGGCATGAAGGAAAGATCACCTCTGAATGGCAATGTCCAGCTGGCCACCCTGAATGGCCTCAGTCAGTGGGCAGAGTCACCTGTCCCTTACGAGAAACCACAGATGCTTCTTGTCTTGGTGCCACGAGATGCCAGTCATCAGGGCCAGCCCCATCCCTGGTGTTTCCCTGCATCAGGACCAGGTTTCCCCACTGACATGCGTGTTTTACACAATACCATTTATCATCACACCTGCTCATGGCACCCCCCCCCCAACACTCAATGGGTCTCCACTGTACCCAACATCCAAGCCCTCCTCTTTGGCAACATTTGCTTTTGCTGGGCATCTGCATATCTTTCCAGACCAGATCCCTATTCCATGTGTCATGCGACCCACTGTAGAGGCCGGGTGAGTCCTTCAGTGCTTCTGTGTGCCTGGACACCATCTCTCCTCACTTCTGGACCTTTGCTAAAATGTCTCATAACATCTAGAGAGTATATTCTCCTTGTCTCCTGCACTGCAGGTATATTCAACCATCCTAAAACTGTCTTCAGTTTTACCACTTGCACAAAACCTTCTACAAATTTTCCTTCCTCCCCCAAAATGAACTGTTTCTTTCCAGAGCTCTTTGTGCCAGCACATATCAGAGGGGTTTTGTTTATTTTTTTTTAAGATTTATTTATTTATGCATACAGAACTGGGATACAGGCCAGAGGTACAGGGATGAAGAGAGGGTTCACCAGAGACAGTGGGGAGCAGAACAGGCAGATTGACAAAGTACACTGCCGAGGGGAGCAGATTGACAAAGAGCACTGCCGGGGTGGGTCAGGAGAGGTCTGCCGCACCATGTGGGCCACCTCCCTGTCTGGGAATTGAACTTGTGCTGAAGCGGCTGCGGCCAGCTTCGTAGTGCTGTGCTTTAACCCATTGTGCCACCAGGCCCTTGTTTATTTGTTTTGTAAAATATATTCCTAGTTTATAATAGTTCTCTTACAACTCATCCCCATCTGACAAACTATCATTAACTTGCTTATTCATTTTCTATCCCCAATAGAAAGTATAGGGGTTTTCTCTGCTTTGTTTATTACTGTAACCCCATTCCTTAAAATGCTGCAACGAAATTCAGGGACTCAGTATATATGTGTTAAGTGAGTAAATGAATGATTCATGGGTGTGTCAGTGTGCCAGACTGCCTGGCTCATCCCATCACCACTGTGCTGGCACAATTTGTCTCTCCTGCATCGGACAGGATTGAAAACCCAGCCACCTGCGTCTGATCGCTTTATATCTCCTTCACTTTGAAGAGGGAATGTGGCTTGACTGCAATTAGACATTTGTGGTCTTCAAATTAGGCAGATATGATAACGATGGATGGGGAGACTCTTAGAAGAAAATCCTTGGTTAATCGCAACCCTAATTGCTTAATCTAATTAGGAAGAGGAAGTTGGCTACATGAAGACTCCTCCATGTAAGTGAACCCAATAAAAAGCTGTGGAGCAAAATCTTTGATGCCTCTTTCACTTCAGTTTCTGCAGAGGAAATAAGATACCAGGACTTCAGCAAGAGTGTTTGATGAGGCCAAAAACTATGTGCTCATGACTACAGAAACAAAATAAATAAATAAATAAATAAATAAAAAAGGCAAAGCCAGCCTTTGGTTGCTAAGGCTCCTGTCTGGCGCGTGCTTGGGAGCAAATCCACTCCTAAGAGCTGGAGGGTTATTGCTGTGAAAGTTCAACTCTCAGGCTTGATTCTGTGCCAATGTGCTTCCAATTTGGAGACTAATCCTCCTAATTGAACAAAAACGTACTGGTCCCCATGAAACACGCCATTCACCTCCAGGACCGAAGCAGTTACTTGTATTGTCTCCAGTAATTCAATCTGAAAAGATCGATTTATTCTCTTAATATTTGTACTTTGAATGTGTTTACATTACAAGCCAACTTCCTTTCCTTCATAGAAGCCCAATAAAATAAAAAAAGGGTCATTAATAGAAGCATACATAAGAAATACCAAGATCTATTTTACCAGGCTTGTTGCTGTGAGTCCATCTCTCTCTTTCCCTATTTATCAGATTATATTCAGAAGCAGAGCAATAACTTTATATCAGCTCATTCAAGATCCTAGGTAAGCTCTGTCACTGACTAAGCATGGGAATGAGAGAAACCTAGGGGTGCTCCAGACTTTCATTCTCATCTGTAAGACAGTCATAAAAATAATACTGTTCAGGCCCTCCCTGGTGGTGCAGCGGGTTAAAGCACAACACTGAGAATCTAAAGCCGCTTCCGCATGAGTTTGATTTCCGCCTGCCCGGGAGGTGACCACATGGCGTGGCAGACCTCTCCTGACCCACCCGCTGCTCCCTCAGCAATGTACTTCGTCGATCTGCCTGTTCTGGTCCCCACTCTGTCTCTGGTGAAGCCTCTCACCTCCCCTGAGCCTCTGGGCTGTACCCCAGTTCTGTATGCACAAATAAATAAATCTTTAAAAACAATAATAATAATACTGTTCACAGTTACTCTGTCGTGATTAAATGAGATACTGCTTGTCGAATACCTAGGATATGTTAGCCACCCCTTAAATACCAAATGCATGAAATCGCAAGATGCCAGGCACACTGCACACCATTGCTGCTAAACTTGTTCCATTTCTAAGACCAGGGGGTCCCAGGACAACCACATACAGCCATACCGATGGCACCCTCCAGGGTCCCTCCTTTTGCCCACCCTCACCCCCACCTCAGATTTGCACATCGGCAATTTCTATTTTATGCTGCACTCTGACAATTTTCCAATAGACGGAAACAAAGGATGAGGAGGAAGGGGAGACTTTCTAGCTCACACAAAGGCACTGTAGGGACAAGTGGCGGCCTGGGCCGTGGAGACGGCTCTGGCGCCAGCTCCTGGAAGAAAGCAACCGTTAGAGGGCTGCGGTCTCCGCCACAGTTGAGCTCTTTCATGGGGCTCTGAACACTGCAAGTATTGTTGGGCGCTCTGAAAAGCTGCTCTCACCGGACGCTCTGTAAATGTTAGCTACTGTTTGTTGGCCTTATTATGCCTTTATTTTAGCTTATGATATGCTTTGTGTCTTCAAACTCATCACAGACGCCAATCTGTCTCCTAAATGGCGCGTCAGCATCTCCTGTCTGCCACAGTCAAGCTCGAAAGGTAACCCACCTGCGCACTAGGCCCTCCGGAAGCCGGCCCTGCTCCCTGGAATAGGTCTCTTCACACACACTGCCCTCCTCTTTCAGCTAAGACCAAGCCCTGAATCTGGACGAGGAATCTGAACTCCCCCTAGCTAGGGACAGCAAGTAGGGTGGGCAAAATAAAGCAACGGTTGTGTGACAAGTGAGCACCATCAGAGATAGCCTTTGGGTGGCGAGGGAGCAAGGCATCCTGGGAACCATTAGTGACAAGTGAGTCATGAGGACATGTGGTTCCTCACTGCAGAATGAAAGTCTCTCTTCTCCCAGCCCCATATTTGCAGTTTGCAGCTCCCTATACTGCAAAGAATGTTCCATCACTGCTCATCCTCCTAGAAGTTATCCATAAATCACAACGGGCACAGAAGCTGTTTGCAACGCAGTTGGAAAAAGGCTCAGTTCTCGTTAGATAAGCCTCTCTAAAGAGGTGCCTTTTGAACTAATAGCATTCTTTTATAAAAGAGCTTTTACTTTTGGATATTCACTTGATAGTTTTGTTTTTAGTAGAAATATCTGGCAATAAGGAATAGAAAGATTAAAGTCTAGTGGTGTGATTTTGAGAAAAAGCCCTCACGTCTCTGATCTCCACTTTGTGATGGAGGCTTAGGGTAGAAAACTTGGGATGGAGGTTTCCCAGGCCAGATATATAGGTGGGGGTTGAAATGATTAAACCAGTTATAGAAATGAAAAATCTCTAGGCACAGAAACTCCTTAGGTGTGGACTGCCATGGAAAATATTCCCGGACCCTGACCAAAGGTGGAAAATGGAAGTTGAGGGCCACAAGAGAGTCACTGGTCTTTCTGATTAACAAGGCACACCCTAGAAATGACTGATTTGAAAACAGATAACAATTCCACAAAGGAATGGACCTCTCTCCCTCAGGATAACTAAATGACAACAATTCCTGCCCTGGCAAATGCAGCTCTCTCCCTAAGGCAGGGTCTCTTCCAACAAACCTGCCCCATTGAAAGCAACACAGCTCTCTGCCCACCTGGATCTGTTAACAGGAAGTCCCCAAGGAAAGGGAGGGTCCAGATTCCCTGCCCGACCCAAGGGAGGGGGAGCTGAGCAGGGAGAAGGAGAAGCTGGAGAGGAGCCTGGGAAGGAAGGAAGGAAGGAAGGAAGGAGAGCCAGAAGGAATCCTGAGGAGGCCCAAGTTGCAGAGAGACATGTGAAAAAGCTACACTGGCTTCTTGGTCCTGAGCTGGTTGAAACAGATGTGGGTGAGAGACCTGGGGGAGGCTCACTATGGCAGCAGCTTTTATCTCGATTTTGATTCTGCTCTTTTTCCTCCCAGACTGGCCTGGCCCCTTCTGCCCTTTCCTATGGGTCCCCACCAGAAGGTACCTCAGACTTGTAGCAAGCTTTTGGGCCTCAGTGGTCCTGCTTTGGGCCAACCCTCTTTGGCTAGGCACTTACCTACCAGGGGATGGGTAACTTCAGGTGCTTGATTTGGAAACTATATTCTTCTCCTTTTCTTTGTTGTACACTAATTGTATTAAAGTTCCTTTCCTTTGAAGGGCTTACACACTAGAGTATATTTGGTCTTGACATGGCCGATTGCAGGACCTATTTAGAACAGGCAGGTTTGGGGGCCCTGGGGTGCCCCTCAGCCTGGCCTGTAACGCTCCTATGCCGGTGCCTCTTCTTTCCCTTTCTCCTTCTCTTAATAAGCTCGTCCTCCTAAAATGCAAACCTCACCTGTTTCATCTTCCTCTCTGTGGTAAACTGACCACATGTCACTGACAGGGACACTGCTGAAAGTTTTCTCAAAGGTAACCCAAGGACCCCATTCAGTGAACCCCAACATCTCATCAGAATGACATCACTTTCCAAAATAAGGAGCCTGGAAAGTCAATGAGATGCAACTCTGCATCTCTGAAATAATGGCATTTTGTGATCCACAGAATTATGTGTAAGAAGTCCTCCTAGTACTATCTGTATTTTTCTAATAGTTAACATCTATATTTTTATCAGTTATAATGGAGGAAAAGAATAAAAAACCTGGGAGACATCGCAAGGTTAAAACCTGACTCATGCAAGAAGGTGGGAGCAAAAGGGACTAATGGACCATTAACCCAGTCATAGAAGTCAAGACCCTTAGTGTCTTATCACAAGGCAGAAGGCCCAAGCAGGTATCACTCCTGTATCAGACTGCTGGAGGGCATGCTGGAAGCACAGACCTAAGGGTAAAGATACAGAGATTATGCCCATTGGGAAATCTCCAGTGCCTTTAGCATTCCACATTGTTATCCTAATCAGCAGCAAACAGGCCCCTGTGCAAAGGAGTGAGCCCCCCCCCTCCCCCCCAGAGAGAAGCTGTCTATATCAGGTCAGTCTCTGCCCCAGTAGAGGGCAGCCGTCCTCTGCCCACCTGTGACCATGCAGATGCTTCTTCCTACCCGCTATCTCTCTCCGCAGGGCAGCAGCCTCCTGCCTGCCCTTGACCTGTACGGTGCGGGCTTCTCCTCACTGACCTCCCTCAGCAGAGGCCGCTCTCCAAAGGCCTCCCACCTGCAACCATGCAGGCCTCTCTCTCTCTGCAAACCTGTCCCTTCTGGGACATCTCTCCCTGCCCTCTCCCACGCTTGTGCAATGCAAGTGTCCAAAACTCCTGTCCTTTGCCTTAATAAATCTGCTCTTTAAATATAACTGAGTTTCTGTCTCATGGAGAAACTCACCTGGAAACTCACCACATGCCGCCTGGAAGGGGAGCTCTGGTGAAGCCTTTCCCAGAGTGAACCCAAGGACCCCGCAAAATGACATCAAATTGTTATAGGGCACCTTCTGGATAGGACCCATGGAAAAGGGTCAGAAATGGCCAGACAAATCTGAGAGGAAAAGAGCAAAATCAAAATCAATATAAACACTGCCATAGTCACCTCCCTACAGGTATCTCACCCACATCTGCCTTAACCAGTCCAGGGTCAGGAAACAAGCCCGGTTTCTTCATCACATGTTTGCTGCTCCATGTGGCTTCCTTAGGTCCTCCATCTGACTTCCTTCTCTTCTTCTCCTCTCTCCTTTTTCTCTGCTCAGTTCCACCCTCCTTCTGGGTGGGGCAGGGAACCTGGAACTTCCCTTCTCCTAGGGACCACCCAGTTACAAAATTATATTTTAATCAAAAATCGACATGACTAATACTCCTTTATGATGAATTTGGCTATTAAATCGCTTTGTTTGATCAATTCTTTGACAAGAAGCCAGGTAATCCTAGCATTTCCAAGACTCAGGAGGATGATTCAGACATGCTGATAAACCCCAAATAACTGGGGACCTACCTGGTAGCAGGTGTAGAAGGTGAACAAATTAAACTCTCTCCTTGTCTATTAAGAAAAAATAAGTTCAGGAAATTCAGGAGAGAAATAGATAGATAGATAGATAGATAGATAGATAGATAGATAGATAGATAGATAGATAGATAGATAGATAGATAGATAGATAGATAGATAGATAAATATTGGGGCCTTCCCTGCTGGTGTAATAAGTTAAAGCTCAGCACTATGAAGCTGTCCACAGTCACTGCAGCACGAGTTCGATCCCTGGTCCCAGAGCTGACCCACATGACACAGCAGACCTCTACTGACCCGCCCCCTGCTCCCCTCAGCAGTGTTATTTCAATACACCTGCCTGTTCTGCTCCCCACCCTAACTCTGGTGAAATTTCTCACCCTCCACTCTTCTGGCTGGTACCCCAGTTCTTACATGCAAAAATAAATACGTCTTAAAGAAAATTTATATATATATTGAGGCAGCTGAATCTGCCCAGGAGAGACATCTACTGCAGTACTCGTCAGTGCAACAAGACAGCGGCCGTTTTTTAATGTTTCCAGAACACTGGGTCATTCTCACAGGGGGGAGGGAGGAGAGCTGGATATTCGCAGGAAGTCAACCCTGAAAGAGTCAGTGCTGCCTGGTTAAGACTCAGACTTCATGTTCTGGTTAACAATTCACATTTTCAAATGGAAGACCACAAGGCAGATGTAATCCTGTCTCCAGGCTTGAATAGAAGTACAGTGCTATTGTTAACTAATGCAGAAGTAGAAGCTGGAACATCCTCACTGGAGCGGAAGGTGTCCCTGGACCTATTGTACTTCCTGACTGTAAATACATGAAAGAAACTTTGAGGGGGAAATGTTCCCAAAGTAGCCTTTTAAATGCTAAATAACTGCACTTTGGAAACCAAGATAAAAAGCTCTACACCCGGAGCTATTTCTCTGTTCCTTTCTCCTGAGCTAGCCCTCCTGTAGAATCATCTCTTTATTGTGCTTTGTTCTGGAGAGATGTTTTCCGGGCATTGCTGAGGTCTCCTAATCAAAGGTGCACTCAGTCAAATCTGGCCTTTGCAGAGCAACCGGGTAATGACTATCTGAAATAATATAAATGCTTAAATAACTACTGGTTTTGTCTTTAATTTAACTGAAGTAAAACGTAACTCATCCTTACTCAATGCTGTGTAAGTGGCCACTGGGTCACCTCTGGGTAACCATAGGACCTGGTGACTATCAGGAGCATAGCAGGTAGATTAAAAACACGTAATGAATGGTAGATTAAAAACACGTAATGAATGAATGAACAGAAGAACGTATGAATGAATTCTTAATAAACATGCTTGGTCTGATCCTAAAACAACTTGTATCCCCTTTAGAAATCCAGCTTCCTAGTCTTCACTTTTTCACATATTTGCTCCAAAGTATATTAATGTTGAAGAGCAATTAACAACAGATGTAGTCTGTAATAGTTTCTTTAGCACAGCCCCTCCGACTATATTCGTGGGAAATGGCTCTCCAGAGACGGATGGAGCAAAGTCAGCTGAGATGAAAGTGTCTGATAGATTTACTCCCCCTAAACTGTCTTGGATTCAGAACAAAAGCTGCCAGCTTTTTATGCCTCCGAGTCCAGAGTATTCTGCAAGCTGAATCTGTCCTGAAAGACTTGACTTCGCTGGCAAAGCCTAAAAGACAACTCACTCACAGCTTGCCTGCCTGTCCTCAGGATCAATTTCCCTTATTCCCACCCCTCAACAATCACAGAAGTTTAGCACAAAATTTTGTTTGTTAAAATGGAATTATAACAGGATGATGACCAGGGAAAGGGGAGGTTACAGGTTCCCTGCTTTATCCAAGGGAGGGTGGAGCTGAGCTGGGAGGAGAAGCTGGAGAAGACAAGATCAAGAAGAGGACCTGGAGGAAGCATACGGAACAGGGACACTAGCAAAGACACTGCACTTGCTTCTAGGTCTTGGACTTGCACCAGTAACGGGGGACATGGGAGGAGACACTTGAAAGAGACAGCAACGTGGGTGAGAGACTCAGAGGGAGGCTGACAATGGCAGCTGTTATCCTAACTTGTATTTTGATTTTGTTCTTTTCCTTCTAGACTTGCCTGGCCCCTTCTGCGCCTTCCCTAGGGGTCCCCAACAGGAGGCACCTTGGACTTGTTGGCAGTCTTCTAGGCCTCAGTAGCCCTGCTTTGGGCCAACCCTGTTTGGCTGGGCATTTACTCACGAGGGGCTGGGTAACTTGGGGTGCTGCTTTCTTTTCCTCTCTTGCACACTAGTTGGATGAATGTTCATTTCTATTAAAGGTCTTCTACATTAGAGTATATTTTATCTTGACACGGTAGATAGCAAAACCCAGAGAGTGCATTTGGGGGTTCTGGGGTGCTCTTCACCCTGTCCTCTGAAAGTTCAGGCACTCAGATTTATCACTGGAGGAAAAACGTATTAATTATATTACTTTCATTTCCTCTAAAATATACTCTGTCAGTTTAGAAGGTGTACGTGCTCTCTCAAGTTAGCTAAATACATGAGAAAATTCAAGCAGACTGTGTGAGAACTTGGAGGCCCCTGAGCACCCTGGAGGACCTGCTGTGCTCGGGAAAGTGTGCAGAAGCATGGGGGTGTCCCCCCTCCCCATCCACACTGTCCATTTCTGCCCACTCATTTCTCATGGAGACAAAAATCTCCAGTGGTTTCCTAAAAGGGTAAATGTAACCCTAGAATTACAAAAGGCATTTTTTTTAAAAAGATTTATTTATTTATTCGTATAGAACTGGGGTACGGGCCAGAGATGCGGAGGGTGAGAGGATTCACCAGAGACAGAGTGGGGAGCAGAACAGGCAGATCGACGAAGCACACTGCTGAGGGGAACAGCGGGCGGGCCAGGAGGTCTGGCCCGCCATGTGGATCTCCTCCGGGGCAGGCGGGGATGGAACTCATGCAGAAGTGGCGTAAGCTTCTTAGTGCAGTGCTTTAACCCGCTGCACCACCAGGGAGGGCCACACAAGGCATTTTTTTTTTAAACAAATGACTATTATTTAAATGATGGCAACTTTTATTTTGATTTTTAAAGATTTATTTATCTATGCATACAAGAACTGGGGTGCAAGCTAGAGATATACAGGGTGAGAAGATTCACGAGAGCAAGATGGGGAGCAGAACAGGCAGATTTGCTGAATTACACTGCTGAGGGGAGCAGTGGGCGGGTCAGGAGAGGTCTGCGGGCCATGTGGGTCAGCTCCCCGGCAGGGATCAAACTTGTGCTGCAGTGGTTGCGGACAGCTTCATAGCACTGAGCTTTAACCCATAGAGCCACCAGGGAGGGTCCTAAATTTGGGCAAATTTAAAGACAAAGGCACAGAAAATAGTAAGTGGACACTTTTATGCTCCACTGGGAAGTAAACAGGTTGGAACATTTTGTTTATTCCTTTTAGGTCTTTTATTTTTCTTAAAGAAATAAGATTTTTTAGCACTAAAGCCCTCCTTCCTGCTGATCTTCTCATTATTCAAATGTTAATTACGATGTTATTGTTATGTATTCAAAATATTCACCTGGAGGTGATCAGGTCTGGTGGTCTCTTTCTGTGATGTTAACAGACCTTGCTGCTCAGTGCCTACATGTATTCATTAGGGGTTACAAATTACTTTATTGCAATGCTGTCATTCTGTTGTAGGGCAGGATGAGGGGCACCCCAGGACCCCCAGTCCCATAGGGAATGAGAAGAGGAGCTAGAGAAAGTCTGGAAGGAAAGGAACAAAATCAAAATGTAAGTCAAGATAAAGACTGCGGTTGTCAGCCTCCTCACGTTCTCTCACCCACATCTATTTCTTTTTTATTATAATAGTTTATTTTTGCATCATTTTGTGGCTTTTTCCATCTCAGCTGTAATCCCTGTGGGCTTCCTGTCACCAAATCACCCGTGTGCCATCACCATACTCCAGTGCACTCACCCCCTCCCCAATTTTTGATCCCATTCCCCACTCCACCCCCGCAAAATGTCTCTAGTATATAGTTGTTCATTATTATTATTATTCCCTCTGCCCCAGTCCTTTATACTCCCGCTATGAGTGAAACCATCTGGTATTTTTCTTTTTCTTTCTGGTTTATTTCACTAAGCATGATCCCTTCCAGCTCCATCCATGATGATGCAAAAGGCATGAGTTTATCTTTTTGATTGCTGAGTAATATTCCATTGTGTATATGTACCACATCTTTTTAATCCAGTCATCTACTTTGGAGCATTTGGGTTGATTCCATGTCTTTCTTATTGTAAATAAAGCAGCAATAAACATGGGGGTGCAGGTGTCTTTTTGAATCAGTGTTTTTGTGTCTTTTGAGTATATACCTAGGAGACCCACGTCTGGTTTAAGTGTCTCCTTCCCTGTCCCCAAGCCCCTGGTGCAAGTACAAGCCTGAGAAGCAGGCACAGCTTCTTCACATGTCTCCACGTGCCTCCTCCAGGTCTCCTGGCTCTCCTTTCCTGTCCTCTCCAGCTTCTCCCTGCTCAGCTGCACCCTTCTTTAGGGTGGGGCAGGGAACCTTGAGGCCTCCCTTTTCCTGGGAATTACCCTGTCACAGTTTCTTCACATTTATAGTTAGAAGTTTTCATGAAGAGTAAATTTCCCACACCCACTATTCAGCGTTCTGTTATACAATTCCTTTAGGAGTATTTAGTTAGGTTACAGAATATTTCCTAGTGTCTTCCAGGGGTGATTAATTAGGTTCTTTTTTGTTTGATTGTTAATTACTATTATAATAAGCCTATGGCTTTAACTTATTTAATAGGTTCCAGCCCATGAATTGTTTCATTGTCTTGTTTTCAGCTGGTTAGATCCTTCTTGGTTGGGGGAAAGGATGTCTTAAAGGACGCTACAGATACAGGTTTTGTGGGCTCCACCCCACTTCAGACCCTGAGATTATGAATCCCAGCAACCCCAAAGGGAGGACTGCTAGGACCCAAGGGTGGAGTTAAGCAGCCATTTTGGTTTTGGATATAAAACTGGACTTGTTGAGCTTAGGCGTCCATTGTCCTCATGGCTGGTGGCTTGTCATATCAGCTGTCAGTGTACTGTTGGGAGCTGATAGGGCTCTGTCTTTCCCTGAGTTATTCCTTTCCTTTTTTTCCCTTGTAAGTAAACCCATCATTGACCTTTTTGTGGATGTCTGCAGTTGAGTCTTGAGTGCACGGGTGAGGAACCAAAGACAGGTAACTCAATTCAAGTTGGGTTGCCCTGTAACACTTTGACTGGCTCCTGAATCATTTGATATTCCTTACTCCTGCTTCTAGCTCCTCTCACACGTTTCCTGTCCCAGACCTAGAAACACTTAATCTAAAGGGCACTAGAAATGCTGTTAGAGATCTTAAATGGGAACTGAGGGTATTCATTGCTTCTATCTTGGCAAACAAACTTAGAATATATACACTTATACCAACATGAAACTTCTCGTGAGTTTATGCTCCTAAATCCAGTATCAGATTCCCAGTTAACCTCTTTTGAGCTTAATCAGATCTTTTCCACATGGACAATCTTTGATGTCAAAACAGCAGAAATAACAGCATTTAAAGAATAAAGTCACTCATTTGCTTTGCCCCACAACACACACACAAAATAATACCAACACTCTCCCTAACAAATGATTACTGAAAACATTTTAAGATTGCCAGTGTGGGTGTTCTGAAAGAGCTTATTTTAGTTACAGTGTATTTCATTAGGGATATATTGTCAAACTCTTCTGTGCAAAATCACTAGGAATAATTTTCCCTCTATTTTGCCACCATCTGGAGACACACTCAGGTTGATAGTTTTTCTTTTTCTTTTCAATTCTTAGCAATGATTTTGAATTTAAAATGCTTCAATTAATTGCAGATTTGGTTCTAGAGTCAAGTAAACAAGACATGTTTACTCAGAGAAATCTGGGTCTGTTTTTCCACCTTTCCCTAATAAGTTTGCCATTTTTAAATGTTTAGGCTTCATTGCTTGTTTGTTTATAAATATAAGTAGAATAGGTGTGTGTGCGTGTGTGTGTGTGTGTGCGTGTCGGTCCCATTTCTTAGCTACACAGTCTCACATCTACATATTTTTCTCCAACTGGATTTCTCCACCTAAAATTCTATCACTCTATTGGCAAGGAGAGATGTTCTTCAGTCCCTTTTACAGCTGTGTAGTTCCCCATTCTCTGGCTATAAGCTAATTTATTCACTTTCCAACTCACCCACACTGGGTTTATTTCCAGCCATTAGTTACTCTAAGGAGTCTAGTAATAAGTCTTGGACTAGATATATCAGCAGTATTAGTTTCAGGAGAAAGAGAAGAACCTCATCTCTTTTTGAGAAGTGGTTTGCTACCGCTGGGTCTCAACGCCAGGCGTTGGCTGGGACTCATGGCTGAATTTGGGTGATCTCCTGGTGGGAATAAACAGAGCACTGCTGTCAGCCAACAGAAGAAATCACATCAACCGACAGAAGAATAAAAACCACATAATCATATCAATAGATGCGGAGAAGGCCTTTGATAAAGTTCAACACCCATTTATGTTTAAGACCCTTGAAGTCCTTGGAATAGAAGGAACATAAAAGCCATCTATGATAAACCCACAGCCAATATTATCCTCAA
>NW_004567138.1:2569520-2571018 GCF_000260355.1 Condylura cristata
TTAATATGAATGAAATCTAACTTTTGCAAATGCCTCATCGACTTTTTTGAGATGACCAGATGAACTCTTTTGCTTTCTTAATATGAAAGCTTATGTCATCAAATCATCTAGTAATGAATGATCCTTGCTTTCTGAGAATAAGTCCCACTTGTTTGTGGTATATTACTTTTAATGAGCTGCTGTATAATGTGTTTCAGTATTTTATTTGCAATGTTATGTGTCACTGATAATTATCCAGAGGGGCTTTTCCTTACGAAACTGATTGTACTATCCAAATCTCCATGAAACCTCACCAGAAAACAAAATTAAAGGTCAACCTGATTCCTATAGCAACTAAAATTTAAAAGGGAAAAATTATCTCTAATAGAAAAAATGCAGCTCCCTTGGCAGGAAAAGAGAGTTTATTTACCATTAACATTTGTGATTAAATCATTCCATTGTTGCTACTTAATTTTTAAACTCTCATTGTATAATTAGAAGTGAATTCCATGTATATGTTACCTGTCATCAGCTTTTGCCAAACATCCCCAGTTTCTAAAAACGTCTTTATTCTTTATCAACATGAGCAGCAAAAGGTACTTGGAGACAAATAATAATAAACATGCAGGACAGGGGACCAATACGTGCCCAGGGTGAATTTCTTGCTGCCGGAAGCCAGTTGGCTTTGAAAGTGTTTTGTCCCAACTTCTGTGACCGGCCGCAAGAAAGGAAGGCAGGAGGCAGAAAGGCTGAGCAAGCAGAGTTTATTGCTCCCAGACAGCAGCTGAGATGGAGCCCCTAGAGTGGGGTCCGCAGCTACTGCCAACTCAATAAGGGGGAAGGGTCTCTTATATAGGTCCTAAACTCAGATTTCAAAGGGGTGACTCATGGCTGTGTCCTTGATGTGAGGCCCAGTTCGTTACCACCTTCATCTAGTCCCATCCCCACGCAAGGACCCGTTAGATGCAAGGCCCAATTTATTACCACCTTATCACCTTTGGATGCAAGGCCTGATTTATTATTGCCCTTATCCAGTCCGTCAGTAAATCTCCACATTTGGTCACTCCCAACAGAAAGAACAACCATCTCATTTTCAGAAGTTAAGACGAAAACCTAAGGAACCTCCTAAAAATCCAAAACCCCAGTCTAATCATGAGTAAAGCATCAATTGAAGCCTAGTTGAGGGATTCAAAAATTCCTGACTGGACCTCTTTAAAACTATCAAGGACACCCACACATTGGAAGTCAGAGAAACTCACAAAAAAGAGGTACTGAAGGACAAAGGAAGAATCAATTTAATGTGTTATCTTAGATGGGTTGCTTGAACAGAAAAGCACATGGGGTAAAACGGAGGAAAGATAAATTGTGGGCCTTTGTTAACAATAATAAGAAGACTCACTAATTGTAATATGCATACAATACAACCAGAAGAGGTTACCAGTACAGGAAAGTGGGCAAGGAGCACAGAGACATTCTGTATACACACTTTTCTGAAATGCTAGGGCCATTCTTAAATTTT
>NW_004567138.1:2571408-2572980 GCF_000260355.1 Condylura cristata
TTAAAAAGATGGTCAACATTTCAAGGGAAAAGCAAATCAAAACCACAGTGAGACGTGACCTTATTCCTATCAAAATGGCCGTATCAAAACAATAGCAAGGGCTACTGAAAACGTGGAAAAAAGGAAACCCTTCTGCACTGCTGGTGGCTATGTCATTTGATGGGGCCACCGCTGAAAACAGGATGGAGGCTCTTCAAAAACCAAAATTAGAACTTTCAGATAATCCAGGAACTCCACTTCCAGGTATTTACGTAAAGAAACTAAAACACCAATTCAAAACGATACATCCACCCCATGTTTATTGTTGCACTCTTCACATAGCCAAGCTATGGAAATAACTTAATCCAGGTTAGTGGATAAAGATAAATATTCTATATGTAATGGAATATTATTCAGCCATGAAAAGGGAGAAAATCCTGCTTTTTGTGACAAGGGTGGACTTTGAGGACACTATGTTAAGTGAGGCAAGCCATACAGAAAAGACAAACACTGCATGTCAGCACTCATTTTGAAATCTAAAAAAAAAAAAAGTAAATAAGTAAAGACTTAGAGAAACAGAACAAATGACTGGTTGCCAGAGGCAGGAATGGATGGTAGAAGAAATGGGCAATGGTTGTCAACATATACAGTTTTCTAGTTATAAGTAAGTTTTGTAGATATAATATATAATATGGTCACTTTAGTTAACAATATTGGTTTGTATATTTGAAAGTTCTAAAAATAAATCTTAAAAGTCTTGATTACAAGAAAGAAATGTAAGGTAGTTGTATTATGAGGTGATGGATATTAACATTAACTAATTGGGATTATTTCACTATCTATGGATAGTGAATCACTAGGTTGTACACATAAAAATAAAAAAAAAACAACTTCAGTGAACTTTGCCAGTTACAGGGGATTGGGATATAGAATTATATTCTTGAATTCCCTATCAGTTTCTTCAAACTACCTGCTATTGACAACTCAAGGGATAGTTCGCCTTCCATTTAGAAAATATTTAGGGTTATTTTGGTGACAATGAGCATCAGGTAGGGTGAAGTGGGGAAGTGGTCTGGGGACAAAAATGCAGAAGCAGTCACCAACGGGATTACCTTGCAGAAGTAGGTAGTAGTTAGTGTCTACACTGCCTTCCTTTCACAAGCATTTCCTGGCCAACGACCTCTATCTTCCGCTGATATCTTTGTCTCTCCTACTTTCTTTCTTTGGGTCAAGTCTGAACATTAATATAGAAATAATACCCCAAGGTATATGTGAGGCTGTTCAGCTATTCAAGACTGTGATATTGAGGGAAGTGACCTCTGGCCAGTCTGTGGGAGTGCTGACCTGTGGCATACTCCTTAGGTTCCTGGTTATCATTCACTCCTGTTTTCTATTTGTCTTCTGGCCCCAGAATCTCAGTCTCCCAGTGGTTATCCCCTAGAACCTAAGCTTTATTAGCTTTGTCAGGCTGCCTTGCTTTGTTCTCCCATTTGCCCAATGTAGAGGTAAAACCTCCTTGTTCTTTCATAAATAGCCTAGAAGATGTGAATCTTCCTCATGATATATATCATGTTATATATACATATATATATA
>NW_004567138.1:2573090-2574268 GCF_000260355.1 Condylura cristata
GCAGGAAACTCAGGCTGTAGCCGTGATAGTGCTGAGACTTAACTCCAAGGTCACGAGGGAAGTCCCCTCATGATTTCTACACAGAAGGGGAAAGCCCAGTTCTGCAGATGCATTTCCAAGACAAGAAGGACATGTTTGTTCTATTCTAGAAAAGCACTTAAGGACATATTCAGAAACACTGTAATGGAATCCAGTGCGCAAGATTTATTTCAGTAAGAAAGCAAAACTACCCTGAGGTTTGTGACATACTGGTGCTCACAGTGAAAAGAAAGAAAAGCCCCCAAGACCTAGCTATTCTAAACAGCAACTATACTGAAGCATTGTTGAGGCCTGGGATAGAATGGGTGCCTGAGCTCACGGTGCATGTCAGCTCACTGGCTATCTTAACAAGGGCTCTAGAACCTTTTGTCCTTATCAAGACTTAGTTTTCATTCACATTTCAGTCTGTTTCCTCCTGTGTTTCTTATGTATTACATGAGAAAAAGGACCAGCTGTGGTTTGATTCCAAGGCAGGGCAGGGAGTTAGTTTGAGTAGCCCAAAAATAATGTCAAAGAGAACCTATTCTTTAAGTCTTTGGGGGATACAAACTCAATACCGGTGGGCTTTTAGGGAGAGTGACTGGCTTTGAAAGAATACAGCAAGATCTAATAAGTTTTTCTCTTTACCATTTTGTTATGTAATATTTCAAATATATACAAAAGTAGAGAGAAGAGTATCATGCGCCCCCAACTTCAAATTACCCTCTTAAAGCCAGTATCATTGGACTTTATCTTCCAACCACTCCCTGAAGCACCCCGTTCTATTATTCTGAAGCCAATTTGAGATTTTATGTAATCACATCCCAAAATAAACTTCTCCAAAAGATGAGGACTCTTCAAAAACATTATCACCACGTTACCCCATCTAAAACATTGACAATAATTCCCTAATAATAACAATCCAGGCAGTATTCAAATGTACTCATTACTCAAACATCTTTTCTTTTGCACTATGTACTCATTTACTTTTATATTTTGTTTTAATCTGGATCAGAATCAGGTCCATTCATTGCAGTTGGTTGACAGTTCTCTTTAGTTCCTTTACTTTAGAAAGTTTTATTTCCCCCATTAACCCCACCATGGGCCTCTTCCTGCCACGGCCCCCACTTTCTCTCTCCTTGTTTTCTCTTTTTTAAGAT
>NW_004567138.1:2574618-2579469 GCF_000260355.1 Condylura cristata
CGATATCATTTACCAATTTCCCCATTCCTAACACCTGTTCCCCCCTTTTTAATATGAAAGGGGTGAAATGAAGGCTGCAGCTGGAGTGTAAGAGAGGCAGATTCGATGGGTTATTCTCGACTTTTGAAAAGGCGACTGCCTTTCTCATTGGAGCCTGTTTACTTTTATCCCACAGATCTGCCAGTACAGCAGGTCATTCCTGATTTGTCTGATGGGTTGAAAGAACAGCAGTAAATTCCAAAACACAAAACTGCTCAGCTATTTTCCAGAGTGTTAACAATAAATACCGAAACCTTGAGTTTCAAGTAATCAGCATTTATCTATATTAAGTCTACCCTTCTTCATGACAACATTTGGTTTTTTAAAATGAGCCTTTTTACTCATTCCATTGCACTCCTGCTTGTTATTCATCCAGTCACGAGGGAAACAGTGACTGTATGTAGTACATTGCTACATACATTCATTTCGACTTCTTTGCAGAATCTTTTCTTTTTATTTTTTGTACAATGCAGGCTTTTTTAATGCCTGTTGTAATCCCCATGGACTTCCCACAACCAATTAGAATCTTAACACAAATAACCTATAACAGGGGGTCCCTAGGAAGGGGGAAGTTCCAGGTTCCCTGCCCCACCCAGAAGGAAGGTGGAGCTGAGCAGAGAAAAGAAGAAAAGAGAAGGAATCTGAGGAGGAAGGAAGCAGGGTGGAGAGCTAGAAGGAGACCAGAGGAAGCCTCATGGAGCAAAGGGAGACATGTGAAGAAACCGTGTTTATTTCTTGGCCCTGGACTAGTTGAAAGAGATGTGGGTGAGAGGGACCCATGGGAAGCTTGACTATGGCAGTGTTTATGTTGATTTTGATTTTGCTCTTTTCCTCCCAGACTTGTCTGGCCATGTCTGACCCTTTTCCATGGGTTCCAGCCAGAAGGTGCTTTAGGCTTGTGGCAGGTTTTCAGGCCTTGCTGTGGGCCAATCCCTTTTGCCCACGAGGGGATGGACAACTTCAGGTGTTTGATTTAGAAACTATATTCTTTGTCTTCTGTATTGTATACTCACTGTACTAAAGTTCCTTTTCATTAAAGTCTTACATGTTTTGTCTTGATGCGGTGAATGGCAGAACGTATTTAGAGCAGGCAGGTTTAGGGGTTCAGTGGTGCCCTCTCTCCCTTCCCTGTAACATCACTGGCGGGGGATCAAATTCATGTTGCAGTGGCTGGTGATAATTTGATAGTGCCAGTAGGGAGGCCCCTGAACACATAATTTTTCACACAACAGTATGAAACTGGATTGTTAGAAAGGTATCATCTTTCTGGAGAATCTTACGTCCATAAGTAACTTGTCCATGCTTAATATGTAATAAATAGCTCAGGCAAAATTTCAACTCTGGTGTGCCAGTTCCAAAATACAGGTTCTTTTCATTGTAACACTGTGCTTTGTTGTGAAACAAATGAAACAACACACGAGACATGGTCCATAGGCATTCATAATGGTTAGTTTCCCCAAATCTTCTGTGCCCTTCTTTAAAACTCACAATGCAGCTCATCAGATGTGTCAGACCATAATTTCGTGGTCAGAGGTTTTTCGTTTTTAATTAATTTATATATACAGAGCTGAGGTACAGGCCAGAGGTGCAGGAGTGGTGAGGGGATTCACCAGAGACAGAGTGGGGAGCAGAACAGGCAGATCCATGAAGTACACTGCTGAGGGGAGCAGCGGGCCAGACAGGGGAGGTCTGCTGCTCCATGTGGGTCACCTCTGGGACGGGATCGAACTCACGGTGAAGTGAGAGCTCGGCTTAGCTTCGCAGTGTAGCGCTCCCAACCGTGGCGTCTCCAGGGAGGGCCTGGTCAGAGGTTCTAAGAGCCTCTCCTTCAAGGATACAAGAGCTAGACAGGAACAAAGCAGTTCTTGAGAATAACACACACATAAATGCATGGCAATAAGCAGAACACACAAAAGATTCCCTGATGGCACAGCGGGTTAAAACACAGCACTAAGAAGCTTAAGCCACTTCCCCATGAATTCGATCCCCACCCACCCCGGAGGTGACCCACATGGCGCGGCAGACCTCTCCTGACCCGCCCGCTGCTCCCCTCAGCAGTGTACTTCGTGGATCTGCCTGTTCTGTTCCCCACTCTGTCTCTGGTGAATCCCCTCATCACCCCTGCACCTCTAGCCTGTACCCCAGTTCTGTATGCATAAAAAAAATCTTTTTTTAAAAAAAAGGGAAAAAATAAATGACTTCTTGCATTAATGGCATCTATAGTACATAATATGATATATTAACACACTTAGATTATATAATATTATATTATACATTCATAATATATAATATTTTAATATAATGACATTAGTCAATGACATGTTACTTATATCTTACATCAATTTAAGGAGGTAACAAGTATTTTAGGAATAAACTACATTTAAAAGATCTTTATTAAAAGGGAGACAAGTACTAACCTTCTGTCTACATCAAAAATATTTGTAGTAGATGTAGTTAGAGAACTAAAATGATGGAGGCAAAAGTTTGTTTGGGTGGGAGAGATAGGATTTGGGGGTTGTTCTATCTATAAGAAGAAAACAGCAGCTTGACCAGCAAATCCCAGAAGAGTGCCTCACACATATTAAGTGGTCAACAGATCCCTGTGGAAGGACTCACTCACCTTGGCCATTCCACCAGGGGTGATCATTATTGCCAAACATACATTTTAGGTGTTCATTGTTAGAGTAAGTTTGGCTAAAATGACAACAGAGTTAACTTCTGCTAAGTTAACAAGTGAGGTTTGGTAGTCCGTGAAAGGTGTTCTGCACCCTAATTCTGAGGTGAACTAAAATCTATTAAAAGCCTTGAACCAGGACATCCCTAAAAGATGGATTAAAATTCACTAAGAAATGCTACTCATTGCACCAAAGTAAGATATGTATAAGCAAAATACTCTGTAGTCTTCATAATGTTTCTAGGGTTCATGTCTGGGAATTAGTGTCTTGGGTCAGGCTTACCTCCAGAAAGACAACGTCTATTCTGCCTGTTTCTTTCCTAAATCTAAGTTTAAGGACAGGGCGAAACACACAGGTTTGCGAACTATTTTTGTCACCTGTTTTTTGCAAAACATTTTTTGAGACTAAGAGATGCTTCCCAAACATGTTTTATTCTCTGAAATTTCAAAAAATGAAGGATATCTAAACTATATACTTGTTCCCTTTACTTAGTAAACTTCCACCAAATTAAAGGGATATGATGAACAAATATCTTTCCATTTAAAACACAGAATTATGTTTTGCTCACTGTAAACAAATAAAAATTTAAAGAAGGCTGAATTGTGTTTGAAATGTGTTACCCTAAAGCTTCACATGAGGTAAAAACTAAAATAAGCATTTTCCTTTTTTTTTTAAGATTTTATTTATTTTTGTGTAGAAGAACTGGGGTGTAGGCCACAGATGCAGGGTGTGAGGAATTCAACAGAGACAGAGTGGGGAGCATAGCAGGCAGACCAACTATAATACACTGCTGAGGGGAGCAGCAGGCAAGACAGGAGAGGCCTGATGGGACATAAGTGGGTCAGCTCCCTGGCCAGGGTGACTGCACTCAGGCTATAGCTATGTTGGAGTTGAGACTTAAATCCTAGGCCACCAGGGAGGCCCCAGAGATTTTCTAAGCCTTCTTTTCAATCTTGTGTTTGGCTGAGAGAGCTTCTTGACACATACAATACACTGTTTACAGAGAATAAGGAAAAAAAAAGTGATATGGAAACAACAAGGAAATAGTCAACCTCATCTGAGACTGTCAATTAACTCTTTAAGGTCCTATAAAGCAATTTGAGATCTAGCTGTTCGTTACAGTTATACAAACTGGTTGGAACCCTCATACCACCTAGAGGTAATGAACTGAACTGCAAAAACAAGAAAAAAATATAGTGACAAAATTCCCAGGTATGTTATGGTTTTCCCCTTACCATACTGAACTGACATAGTTTTAGTTTCCTGGGAGAAACAAATGATCCTGGCAAAAAGGTTGGTGTTTCCAACCTCACAAAGTAGGTCAAAGGATAAAACCAGATGAAACAGAGGTTGTTCCAAGAATATTCCTGACTTGAGTGAAAACTGCTACTTCCTTTACCAGAAACTATATTTGGAATATGCAAGTTCAATCCCTGTTCCAGAGAGGGAGCTAACAGTCCCAACATCTTGCTTACTGGTGGAGAAAGAGCAAACAGAAATAAATACATTTGGATCCAATATTTTATGGTGACAGAATCCTACTGCACCGTTCTTCATATTTTAGACTCTTGTCCATTCTTGATATATTTAGGTAAGGCCAGAGGTGCCTCAGAAGAATCAATTTTAATGTCTCCTGTTATTTATTTTTTTGGGGGGAAAAAAGGAATAACTTTCTTTGATGTTTAGGAAAAAGATTCAAAACCTCAGATCTATGAAACTGAGAGAAGGAAAAGGAAAAATAAACTAAAGAGTTTCTTTTCAATTGTATGATAAATTAACAGTATGATTCAGACTCTCTCTCTCAGTAAGGGTTTCAGTCCATTATGAATCCACATCACTACCAGTCTTAGCTAAGGTTGCTGGTGACCCTGAAACCACCATAGGTCTACTCTGGGTCTGGGTGTATGTTGCCACTATGGAACACTGCAAAAGGTTAGCTTTGAGATGAAGAGCCCAACCACAACCAAACAGACCTATTTTATTGGGAATCTATTTCATAGGGAATCTCAGCAATCCATACTTAATTAATGTCCATCATAATCCTCCCCAGAGACCAGAGAAGCCTGTGGTCACATCCACAACCTTCTTTCTGGAGCCCTCCCCAAATATTCAGGTTATCTGCAGAAGGAGATTTTTT
>NW_004567138.1:2580919-2584244 GCF_000260355.1 Condylura cristata
CTCTGTCTCTGGTGAAGCCTCTCACCGCCCCTGAGCCTCTCGCCTGTACCCCAATTCTGTATGCACAAATAAATTTTTAAAAAAATCTTAAAAATTGCCCAACAGGAATCACAGAGCTGAAGAATACAATAACTGAAATGAAAAATTCAACATGAGGGTTTCAGTAGCAGCCTAGAAGAAGTACAAGAAAGTATCAAAGAACTTGAAAACAGCAGCAGAATTTATCCAATCAAAGGAGGAAAAAGTAAACAATGAAAAACAGTGAAGAAAATTTAAGACACTAACAAATAGAACAATACATGCACTGATAAATTCCCTAATGCAGGACAGAGAAAAGGGAAGAATGCTTATTCAGAAAGATAATATCCGAAGACTTCCATACCCTGAGGGGGAAACAGGCATCCAGATCCAGATAGATGATAACTTCCAAATAAGACAAGCCCTACTCCGAGACATATTACAAGCATGATATATTAAAAGTGCTGGGAGAGTTGCCAAGCAAGAATACTCTTCAGAAAAAAACTGTCCCTGAATTGAAGGAGAGGTGATCTTCTAGAAAAACAAAAACTCAAGAAGTTCTTTACTAATAGAATAGTCTTACAGAAAATGTTAAAAGGAGTTCTTCAAACTGAAAGAACAAGGGATTAAATAGAAACAGAAAAACATATGAAAGTTACTTGTAAAGGTAAATATATACTGAAATAGATAGAAAGATGTAGTTCCAGTAGGTAAATCATTTATAACTTCAGTATGGTGGTTCAAAGTCAAAAGTATTAACAATGATAACACTAACAATGTGACATCAAAATCATGAAATGGTGGTGTGGGAAGGATGAGCATGTATATAGAGCTTTCATATTTGTTCAAAATTAAGTAGTTATTGGTATAAAATGGACTGATGTTTCTGTTCTTTTAAAGTAAAATAAAATAAATCGCCATCAGAGGGACAAATGATGACATGGCCTCCCAGTAGTCCAGCTTCTTGCCAGAACAATGTATTGTAGGCAGAGCTGAGTGTAGCTATGCTCCTAGGCTATTGGAGAATGAGGAGAGAAAGCCACAGACCACCTTATATCTTCAAGTGTGTGGCATGATGAATGACTGCTAGATTGGCCACATGACTTAAGACTATTGTGCAAAATTGCCTAAGTAGAACCTCAAGCCCTAGTTTTCTTCCCACTTTGGTGATCTTGAAATGGCCTGACTGCAGATGGCTTTCATTGCCTGCAACTGGAAAGAATGCACTTAGGTCAGGCTTGACTGCCTTTGTATCTGGGAGTGTGGTGGATCAGATGGCCTTCTGCTTAGAAGAGAGATCTTTTTTTATAGTGATACCAAAGGCATTGTTGGCTCCAGGGATCTCAGAGCATTTCATCTTTCCACTCTAGAAATTTGCCTTCCACCCAAGAACTGCTTTGAAATATGAGTAAACAGTTCTCTCTCTGCTAGCAATTAACTGCCTTGGGTACTCAGACTGGGAGCTCAGCATCCTTCTTTCATTTCCAGGGAAACCATTCAGACCTCTTTAGATGAAAGCAACCACATTCACCCATGGAAAGAATTAGTATACTTTAGAAACAAGAGCCAAAAACAACAGACCATAGATTTAAGGCATCTCATTTAAATTAATCAAAATGAGAACAACAAGAAAAATGTGATTGGAGACATTGAGACATGTTATGTTTATGACAAACTCTCAGTAATACCCAGCATGACAGGAGGGAGACATGTCACATAGATGTCTGAGTTATTAGCTGACTCTTAACTGGATGAGGATTCCAGCGACTGAATTGGAACCATGTGAAGGTGAGGCTCTCAAGTCATACTTGGTGATTCAAGGCCTAAAACAGGACAGTTACTGAAAGCCCAGTGCTATGGATTCTCAGATTCTCCGAGTTGTTTCCTCTCCATGGATGAACCCAGATAGGTCCCCCAAAGTCATGAGTTGGACCAACAAGAGATTGTCTAAGTGTGTGGCTTATAAGAAAAGCCAGAGGGAGAAGGTAAGAGAAAAAACAGCCCCAACAATTTGGCAGCTCTGGTGTCAATTCAAGTCCACACCCTTACTAAAATTATCCTCTCATCCTTACAGGGCAATCCAGACTATGTTTTCCTTGGGAAAACTACACTCAGAATTTATTCAAGTTACACTATGAAAGTTGAGGCCCTTGGGCAAAGGCTTGGGTCTAGCAAAATAGTTTCAAACAAAAATGCCTGAGAAATTTGTTTTATTTTATCTATCTACCTATCTATCTATCTATCTATCTATCTATCTATCTATCTATCTATCTATCTATCTATCTATCTATCTAGGTCTTCTTGAGAGTAGGAGGAAGTAGAAATGAAAACTCCTTAAAGAATCTCAGACTTCATACATGAAAGTAACATAAACTATTTAGACCTAGTATTTCTCTAGAGTTTCAGATAAATTCTATGATGATGGTGATTGGTAGGCAGGATCATTACAACTAATTAGGACCACTTGTTGGGACTGTTAAACCCAATATAAAGTATCAGACTTGTGGTTCTGTGGGATAGCTGGTTCTAACGAATTTTTTCCTTTTTATGTTCTTGTAGTATTTTATACTGCAATAGTCCCCGAATACCACTTTAAAATATGCTGTTTATGTATGTAGCACAAAGACATACATTGTTAAAGGGAGACCGGGGCTAACCTTTGGCTGGGGTTAGCGTCCCCTGACTCGTATCCTGTTAAAATCACCACTAAATTCAGCTCTCTCCCGGCCTTGCCCCTTCCTGTGGCTATTAGTTAATGAGGGCCTAGTTTCCCCATGGAATTTTAATTATGCCTGTTTGGCTCTATGCTAACCTCACATTAATGGGATGGTTTGTTTTGAACTTAGAGCAGCAGTCATGTCACTGAGCTGAGGATGGGGGCGGGGAGGAGGGGGTGCGGGGGGGATGTGTCTTGAAAGGCCGCCCCCTATGTCCACACATTCCTGTCGCCGAAAATACCGAACCTCTGGCCATTTTTCCATGTTCAGTATTTAACTGTAGTAACTCTAAATCAGCATCCTCCCCTTTCAGTTCGCCACAACAGAAAGCACAAAGGGTTATAAGTTCTTTAAGTTAAAAAAATGATGAGCAAGGCCCTCTTTGGTGGCATAGCAGGTTAAAGCGCAGCACTAAGAAGTTAATTCCACTTCGGCATGAGTTCGATCCCCTCCCGGAGGTGACCCACATGGCACAGCAAACCTCTCCTGACCTGCCTGCTGCTCCCCTCAGCAGTGTACTTCATGGATCTGCCTGTTGTGCTCCCCACTCTGTCTCTGGTGAATCCTCTCACCACCCCTGCACCGCTGGC
>NW_004567138.1:2584344-2594129 GCF_000260355.1 Condylura cristata
GTAGTATTTTATACTGCAATAGTCCCCGAATACCACTTTAAAATATGCTGTTTATGTATGTAGCACAAAGACATACATTGTTAAAGGGAGACCGGGGCTAACCTTTGGCTGGGGTTAGCGTCCCCTGACTCGTATCCTGTTAAAATCACCACTAAATTCAGCTCTCTCCCGGCCTTGCCCCTTCCTGTGGCTATTAGTTAATGAGGGCCTAGTTTCCCCATGGAATTTTAATTATGCCTGTTTGGCTCTATGCTAACCTCACATTAATGGGATGGTTTGTTTTGAACTTAGAGCAGCAGTCATGTCACTGAGCTGAGGATGGGGGCGGGGAGGAGGGGGTGCGGGGGGGATGTGTCTTGAAAGGCCGCCCCCTATGTCCACACATTCCTGTCGCCGAAAATACCGAACCTCTGGCCATTTTTCCATGTTCAGTATTTAACTGTAGTAACTCTAAATCAGCATCCTCCCCTTTCAGTTCGCCACAACAGAAAGCACAAAGGGTTATAAGTTCTTTAAGTTAAAAAAATGATGAGCAAGGCCCTCTTTGGTGGCATAGCAGGTTAAAGCGCAGCACTAAGAAGTTAATTCCACTTCGGCATGAGTTCGATCCCCTCCCGGAGGTGACCCACATGGCACAGCAAACCTCTCCTGACCTGCCTGCTGCTCCCCTCAGCAGTGTACTTCATGGATCTGCCTGTTGTGCTCCCCACTCTGTCTCTGGTGAATCCTCTCACCACCCCTGCACCGCTGGCCAGTACCCCCGTTCTGTATGCATAAATAATTAAATCTTTAAAAAAATAATTGATGAGCAAACAAATTTAGAGTTGAGGATTCTCGGCTTGAAAGCTGTTCTATCTTTTCTGGAGCACAAATGTCATGTGTTGGTCCCATAATAGTGACCCAAAGTTGTTCCTTTAATAGAACCTTCTGAAAAGACCCTGATTCATGTAGAGTCAAAGAAAAATGAGGTCACTCTGTCCAGATGTCCTTTCTTTTACTTATTTATAAATATTACAATTGAATTGACTTGGAATGAATTGATATGTTTAGAATCGTGGCTGATTCATTTATTCCTGATACACCATGAAGTTAATAGCCAAATAAATGTCTTTGAAGAAAGATGCCTAGGTGTAGTGGGATGAAAATAGTATTTGGGAGGTCAAAGCATAGAAAGCCCTAACTTGCCATGTAAGGACAGTAGGATCAACTGTATCATAGCAATAAAGAGGAAATCATGTTGGTCCAATGAAAAATTGCACCCAATAATTAGCAACTTGAAAAGTTTCCAATTTTCTTTCCTGAGGTTTGTGATTCTGGGCAACCAAAGCATTTCTTAAAAAGGCATACATCAAATGGATCTTGGAGAAATGCTTAAAAATAATGATGCTTCTCAAAACAAAGGCTGTATTGCAGAGTAGAATGTTCATTTTGTTTTCTGGTGGAATCATTTCAAGGAACACAGACCGTCGGAGTTCACAAAACAAATGCTTGTGCTCCAGAAGTATGGACTTTGAGCAGATTTTACTACTCGGTTCAGAAAATAAACTTGAAAGGAAACAAACAAGGCATTAGGGCTCAGCTTCAAGATTTCCAGGGAGAGGTCACTGGAGATCAGAGGTCCGGGGTCAGAAGCTGGGGTACTATGGCCAGAAGAACAAAATATGCTTTAGCATCTCCCTGCAGAGGAATGAGTTCCCACTGGCCTCCACCCGTCAGCTTGATTTGGGGCCTTTGGCAACATTTACTGAGTCCTGGCACCATTAAAAAGCCAAAGGAACAACTGTTCATTTGGTGCAGATGGCAAACAGAAAGACCGGATGGGAGACCTGCTTTGAAGCTCTGCTGACTTTCTCCAGTAGAATGTCTGCAGCAGTTACGACAAAATGCTTTCCCATTTGCTTAGCGCGAGCAGTGTCAGTCTCTGTGTGTCTCAGATATTTGTGTATCAGGCACTAATAAACTTAGAATACCTGGTATCTCAAGGACAGAAACAAATTTCAGCCCAAAGGTCTGAATATTTAGTCTTAGAGCACGATAATCACTTTGACTCTCCCCAAAAACGTCTGAACAACAGTTAATGTAAGCCCAATAAATATTTGATGAGTGCATGGACGAATGTATGAATGAATGGTAGACTCTCTTTGGTAGAAATCAGTTAATATTATAAAACCTTCAATGGGTGTTTTGAACCACTCTCTAAGCTCCAGAGACAACAAATCTAAGATGAACTTTTCTTATCCAGGACACCAATAAAATGAGCCAAAAATGAGCCTCAGATAAAAGAATCAGTTCTTAATCAGACACAAAATAAGTAATAAGCGAGCCACTTGAGACTAAACGCTAAAGGTAAAGAACCAGGAAGAAGAAACCGTGGAACAAAGGGTCTGAATAGGGATGTTCACAGTCCTTTGTTACCTGATTCTTGTTAGATTTTCTGTTAAATAGCATCATTAGTATAGAAGCTGACAACTTCAGAGAATGCTTCTTTGTTTGTTTTTTTTAACTCAGGTAACATTATTGGTTCCTTAATTTAAGTTAAAACTTTAATTTACTGGTCCCAGCTGTGCTTTCCAGTCGTGGAATCCCTCAAAGTTTTCAAAGAGCACTAATATAGTTTCCCTTAGGCTTTTTCTCCTCAGGGTTAAAGTCATTCCTTTAATTCTTTTTTTATAGGTCACAATTCAATTCCCTCTATCAAAAAAAGACCAGATCCAATTGGTCAAGAAATATAAAAATTATATAGTAAATATAAAAATCAATAGTAATTCAAAATACCATTTTAAAGTACAGCTTAAAATAACAATGTGATACTGTACAGCTATCAGAATGGTAAAGAAATAAGAAAAGCAATAGTATTTATTGCTAGTAGAAATGTAAGATGAAGAGCTTTCTTTTATATCCCTGAAATGTGAAAATGTGAGGCCATACAGTCTTTTTTGGAAAACAGTTCGGTCACTTTGACTCAATAATTCCATTCCTGATAAGCTACTCCATTAAAAAAATACATACAATAATGGGTCAGACAAGAAAATAATAATAATAATGAACAGCTATATTCCAGAGACATTTTGTGGGGGTGGAGTGGGAATGGGATCAAAAACAGTGGGGGGAGGGAAATACACTGGACTATGGTGATGGCACACAGGGTGATTTGGTGAGGGAAGCCCACGGGGATTACAACTGAGATGGAAAAAGGCACAAAATGATGTAAAAATAAACTTATATTACTTTAAAAAATACATACAAAAAATGCCAAGTTTTGGCAAGATTGTGGAAACTATCATACACTCTAGGAAAAGTATACATCGACAGCAACACCTTGAAAATGTATTTGCCAGTGTCTTCTGAATCTAAACAAATGCCTAGCTTGTGATGTAGCAATAAAATTACTGGCAAATGCTCAGTGAAAAATGCATACTTAGGTGCATCAGAAGAAATATAGAAGAATGTTGACTGTAGCAACATTCAGACAAGCCCCAAATTGGAAGTTACCCAAACATTCATGAAGATCAGGAAGGACAAATTAAGTTATATTTATCCAATGGTATACTTGCAAGAATCAGAATGAACACATTATAACTTGAAACATCCATATGGCTGAATTCCACCATAGAAGCCAGACGTTACAGAATACAAATGCACAATTCCATATATATATATATATATGTGTGTGTGTGTATATATATATATATACAGTATATAGTGTATATATATATACAATTCCATATATATATGTATATATATATATATATAGTTAAAAATAGGCAAAATTCAGAGAAATATGAGGACATCTGTCAATGAGGAGAAGGAGGAAAATACATGTGTCCAAGGAGCTGGAAATGATTCTTGACCTGGATGCTTATTATAGTAGTTTTTAAAAATTCATTGAGCTGTGTACTTCCAACTTGTGCACCAAGTTGTTTTTTCTCCCAGTCACATGTATAAGCTTTTTAATACCTCCTTAGAAAAAAATGGTAAATAAAGCAACTGCTAGACTGCCTCTGACTGAATTGCTACTATAGCAAGTGATTTTTTTTTTAAAGATTTATTTATTGATGTGTAGAGAACTGGGGTACAGACCAGAGGTGCAGGCATGCATCACCAGAGACAGAGCCAGGAGCAGAACAGGCAGATTGAAGAAATACACTGCTGAGGGGAGCAGCAGGCAGGACAGGAGAGGTCTGCCACGCCATGTGGGTTACCTCCAGGCCCTGGGTTCAAACATGCACTGAGGCGGCTGTGACTGGCTTGCAATGCTGTGTCCTAACCCATTGTGCGCCCAGGGAGGGCCCAGCAAGTGATTTTTAATGATCTTTATGAAATGTGAGTAAGGAAAGGAAGACAATCATATTTGTTATCCAATACTAAAAAGGCAAACCGTACCAATGGAAAAACAGAAAGTTCGCTGAATATGTTAAACATTAACCTCATAACTACTCTACAATATATTAGGATTATTGTTCCCACTGACAGATAAAGAAACAAGAATGGTGAAATTCACTTAAAATCACATTTTCTAGAAGCTAGAAATTCCAGTCATTTCAATAGAAAGATACAGGAAGAACTTTCTCTCTCTCTCCCTTTACAATTAGTGTTCAGCTACTAACGAAAACTTAGGCAATGAATGGTCCCAAAGGCACAAAACCCACTAATATTATCGCTGTGTTTAAATTTTTCATAAGACCAACTCGAGCACAAGTCAGACAGTTCAGTTCTAAGCCACTAACGTAGCTTTCCTTTCAACAACTCAAGCACCAGCCAGATCAGTACAGCCCCTACACGTCATCTTCCCCAGCCCGTCCTCCCGCTTCCTGAGTGCGCATGCTCATCTATGACGTCAGGAAAACCACGTGGGGTTTGAGATCTGAAGGTCCGGCTTTATATCAAGTTCCAGCCACTTGCGAGCCTTTTGACCCGAGTCCATTGTTTAGCTGCCATGTAAAATTCTCCAACGTGACTTTTTCTGAGGAATAAGTGAGATGAGGAGCGAGAATCAGGAGTTACCTAGCAATTGCTGGGCCCTTTGCACATGTCAATGTCCTTTAGAACAGGAATATCATTCCACTGAGATCCCGGTGTCATAGTCAATGTCATGAAAGTCCACTGGGGTGGAACCTGCAGCAGTAGAGTTTTGTAACACAGAGATCCAAGTTCTGTAAAATTAACATTCATACCAGATTGAGAATTACCATGTGCTAGACATTATCTCATTTAATCCTCCAGCTCTAAAAGACAGACATTACTCATAGAGGCACTCGACTTTTATCTCAACCTTTCCTCTACTTTAGAGCTGAAAAGATACAATCTACATTTCCCAGACTAGCTTGTTTCTGGGTTCTGTCTTAAGGTTTTGGTTTCCCAAGTCAGATGAGATTTGGAAGGTAGAAATGAGGCAGCTGTGCTCCAGCTGTTTCCACTGGCAATAGGATCTCAGAGGCATGTTCTCACAGGCATTTGTGTCCACTCACATCCCTAACATTACCAGGCAGGCAACGGTCGTCATTATACTGGTGTGAATTAAAGCCGTCACGCACAGAGAGCGCAACGATGTCCCAACATGGCGTCTTCCTAAGTAGTCCCGGACGGTGGAGTCCAGGTTTCCTGTTTCTGAGAGAGTCGGGAATGCACTTCACTTGGTTGTGAAGTGTAGATCTTTGGGCCTCCGAATCAATCTGTAAACCACTATTTCTTCCAATATAAATAAATCAGCTTTTATTTTTCTTTCTGCAGCTAAGCCCTGAGCAATACAGATAGGGATGGGTAGAAATCATTTACAAGTGAGGAAACTGAGGTCCAAAAGACTAGGTAACTCGCTCTGCTGACCTCCCGCCTGGAAGCATCTATTTGTACTTTCTGAATGGGGAAGGAGAACACAGCAGCATCTTCCACGAGGCTTCTTCAAATAGCTAAATTCCACGCCCCCCACTCCCCCACCCTCCCCTAGCACAACGGGATAGGATGCAGCACTACAAGCTAGCCACAGCTGCTTCAGTGCGAGTTCGATCCCCAGCCTGAACTTCATTTTCATCAAGAACCTATAAGAAAGCTCCCCACCCTGGCAGGAATGATGCTGAGTACAAAGATATTTAAGACATGTTTCAGTAGAATTTTCCTTTGGATGACTTTTATATTTTCTACCTAACATGGAAATTGGCCCAGTGTGACATACTCCCAGTCTTGAGTCAGACTTCACATATGTCACACAAACAAATCACAATTTCTGTTTCTTTTCATTTCATCCAGGTCAAAGTTAGATCCCATTTTCTAACTCATTCATTCACTGTGTGTTGAGAGCCTGTCACAATCTGCCAGTCATTGTGACAGTGAAATTGCAAGTAAACTGTTACTCCCCGCCAGGAACTCAGACTTCTGAGAGAACCGTAGTAGCATACATACAAAATGAAATGTCTTCTCACACATTACTTCCAAAGTTGGAAGCAACCAGCTTTGCCAAAGACTTTCTACGTTAACATGAGTTCGCTCAGCTACCCTAGAAACTGGATGGTCAAAAATGCTAGGAGCAGAGCAAAGTGCTTTCTGCAGCATCAGGCAGAGGAAGGGAAGCATCCAAGGGGCTTGGAGAATAATGATTGCCTCAGTGTAGCTCTTTGAATGTTATTCTGCAATAGAAGGACCCAGAGAACTAGCATCATCACACTTGTCTTTCAGAATAAAGTTGAGGAGGATGGACTAGAGGCTGGGCTAAAGAATCAGGCCAGTGAGGATTACATGTTGACTGTGACAGTGGTCGTGGGGATGAGAACAAGGGAGATGTCAATGGAGAAGTAGATTCCATAAGCCCGCATGGAAGACTGGCTGTGCTAGGTAAAAGGGGGAGGTGTGGCAGGTGATTTGCTAGTTCAGAGACTGAGCAGGTAGAGATGGCACTGCACTGAGAAAATTTTGGACCAAAGGAGCCTGTTGAGGTTTTTTGTTTTATTCTTCAAAGCAGAGGCATATCCATCCACAGCTATGAGAATAAAGAGATGTCCAGGTAAACAGAGATCAAGACCCTTAAGTAGCTGAATTTGTGATCTACTATAGTGGCAAGACTGGCTGGATAGCCTTTGACAGTTGTCTCTTCACCTTCAGCAAACTTTTCAAACATCTTCTGGCTGGACAATCTCTTCTAGTTCCTTCTGAGACCTAAGATGTTACTCCAGTCTGTGATGTCTACCTCTCTCTAGGTACTTCCACACGCAGTCTATGATCAGTTTCACTCTTCTCAAAAGCCAAGATCTTCAGGTTTTAGGACCTAGTATAACAATCTCCAGTTGCAGAGTTGACATTAGAGTTTGATGTCAATCCCCAGGTCTGTGTCTGATCCTTAACCACTGGAAGGCAGACACTACCTTTGTGTTTTCTTTTTCTTAGGACTCAGGGTTATAGAATTTTAAGTTGTCTGTGCGATTATCCTGGAAGAATTGTATATGGCAGGCAACTGGTAAATATAGTGCTGTTATCCGAGGAGAATAAAGGTTTGCACTGTTGAGTTTTTATGTTTAGCTCAAATAATTAATTACCTTCAATGATCATACTTAAATAACCCACCTCTCTTTAGGTGGTGATTAATTTGTCTTTTGTGTCACCTCTCTAAGAAACCTACGTTGTTTTGAAATCATTTAAAAGTAATTAGTTTAAAAAAGCAATCAATTAAAGTTAATCTTAATTAATCAGTTTAATTTTAATAATTTAATTTATTTGATTTAATCCCTTCCTCAATTAATTTTAATTAATTGAATTAATTTTTAGAAATAATTTTTCTTAATTACTTTATTATTAAGCCTATTTAAACTGATAGATGGCTCTTAAGAAATATATAAAATAAAATAAACATTGGGTATTCATAGAACAGACAGTTTGACAACATAAAACACTTTCAAAAACTACAGGCCATCATCAGAATCCTAAGGGCTCTGAGATTAAGAAGGAGGTGGAGGTAAGACAAGGGATGGTGTTTCAAGGTGATGGGACATTATAAAAAAAATTCTCCATATTCTTTACCCCCAAATCACCAGTTGTTGCTTGTTTTTCAGCATTTTGTAACATTTGAGAGCTTGAGTGTGCACTTTCTTTTGTTCACACACGCACACACATTTTATCTGAATTATTTGAGAGTTGTTTTTTTTTTTTAAAGATTTATTTATTTGTGCATACAGAACTGGGGTACAGGCCAGAAGCTCAGGGGTGACGAGAGGCTTCACCAGAGACAGAATGGGGAGCAGAACAGGCAGATCACAGAAGTACACTGCTGAGGGGAGCAGCGGGCAGGTCAGGAGAGGTCTGCCACGCCATGTGGTCACCTCCGGGGCAGGCAGGAATCGAACTCGTGCTGAAGTGGCTTTAGCTTCTTGGTGCGGTGCTTTAACCCGCTGCGCCACCAGGGAGGGCTTATTTGAGAGTATTTTATTTTGTGGATATCATGTTCCTTTGTATCTTCAGTTTGTATTTTCTAAGACCAAAGCAAGTATCAAATGTAGGAAATTTCATATTGATGAACTACTTTCATCTATCATCTTAAGTCAATTTCAAGAAATTTCTTAATAAATTATAGAGCAATTTTGAGCACATTGCCACCAATCCAATAACACTCTATGGGGAATTGGGGAATCTAAAACATTACTTTGAAAATATTTTGTTGTCACAAAATAGTTAATTTTTTCCCCCTGTGGGTTATACATGAGTTTTGTTTGTTTATTTTTATTTTGTTTTTACATAAAGTTTATGCAAAGATTAACCAACTCATTACCTTTAAAGAGATAGCTCCAGTCTTCAATGGACCAGGTTGATGAAGATAAATTTCCTCACCCCCTCACTGCACCATTAAGTTCCTCTTTCCACTGGGGGTGGGGAAGTAAACCAGAGGGAAAATTTTGGAAGTATCTCTGTTTGTTGTTTGCCAGGGACCTGTGGAATGAAGGAAAATAAACCATTTTCCACATCTCTGCCTAAATCCTGGCATGCGAACCCTCTGTTTTCTCAATTAATTGTGAAATCTTGACTGGTGAATGGATATTCTTTAACCTGAGATGACCACTTGGAATTTAAAATTAGCAACATAATTATATTTACTGGGCCACTCATTGAAGGGAAATAGCACTCAGCTGATGAATTTGCATATTGTGAAATGGGTCATTGTAGCAGATGGCCTTCCAAGAAGCAAAAAATAACTGGAGTTGGTTGCTCTTCCTCCTGGCTTCCTTAATTGAACCCTGCTGTTTGATATTGTGAATGCTCAAATCAGGTCAGGGAAATTTGGGGTTCTGATAAATAATCAAATTGAGGTCAAGATAGGATAGTCAAGGGGAAAGCAAATTGTTAAAGAATAATTTCTAGTCGTAAATCACTGCATTTTAAATTTGAATATAAAACAATTGTTAGGTGTTAAGTCATAATTA
The DNA here is from genome assembly GCF_000260355.1 of Condylura cristata. NCBI lineage: Eukaryota > Metazoa > Chordata > Mammalia > Eulipotyphla > Talpidae > Condylura > Condylura cristata. Next base: position 2,593,743 of record NW_004567138.1, read on the forward strand.
ACATTTATTGAGTGTTCACATTCCACAGGCATCATTCTAGATTCTACCCATGTATCCGCTTGTTTAAATTCTACCACAAACCTATGAATAAGGATTAGGATAATCTGTATTTTACAGATGAGAAAACGGAGATTCAGAAAGCAAATTGGCCTTCTTCAAAATAACTGTTACTCTCTTTTGTCATATGCACTTAGGTAGTGGAAATCCCAATTATTATAATCAAAAAGATCATGTTTAGATTATGTCTGCTAAATTAAAAAAAAAAAAAATCCAAATATCTAAGGACACCTTGAAGAAATGTCTGGCACTGGAAATGTACAAGATGAACCCAGGACATTTTGTGATACCAATGAGCAAGAAGAATATTTAAAAAGGAAAAAAAAAAAA
>NW_004567138.1:2594474-2598989 GCF_000260355.1 Condylura cristata
AAAAAAAAAAATCATTTCTCAGTGGAAGTTTTCCAACTACCTAAACAATAATCTTGCCAAAAAGATCCTATATAAGCCATTGTAACTTAAGAGAAAATATAGAGGGCAGAGGAACATTCTAAGTGACATGTGGGGATACAATCAAGACTGCAGGAAACTCAGGACATACCTTTAATGAAAATAACAATAATGAGAAGTGTATAAAGACTGAAACTTCATTTTGAGACACTTAAGACATTCCTCAGGAACTCCCCTCCCCCCCCCAACACACACTGGCTGTTAAGAACAACAAAAACATTTCAATGAAGCCTATACATTGCAACTTAATTGCATTTAGATTGATTGCAACTTTCATTGGAATTTTTGAAGTTTCATAAGTCTAAGTCTATCTGCTTGAAAGTTATTCTCTGTGGGATGTGCCTTGAAAATTCTGGTCACCTTCATAACACACAATCCACAGCAGTGTGGTTGAGAAATAACCCAATGCCAGATACCTAAAGCCCATCCATTTCAAGTTTGGGATGGGTACAGGAACCATGTATATTTAATGCTAGGTGGGGCCTAAGGCATTTCATTTTACATGGAATACTTGTCTTCCCGGTACCACTTAGAGAATGCACTATCTTATTGTCACCCCGACTTGTAATTGCCAACTCTGACAACAGTCAGTTTTCCACTCATACTGACATTGCTCCTAGACCTCTATTCTGTTCTATTGGACTTTGTGTATGTATGTCAACAGACATTAAACAGTCATGACTAAAATAACCCCATAATAAGCATCTAAATCGTGTTTTGTTTTGTTTTGTTTTAAAGATTTATTTATTTATTCATACAGAACTGGGGTACAGGCCAGAGATGCGGAGGATGAGAGGATTAGACCGAGTGGGGAGCAGAACAGGCAGATCGAGGAAGTACACTGCTGAGGGGAACAGCAGGCGGGTCAGGAGAGGTCTGCCGCACCATGTGGGTCACCTCCGGGGCAGGCAGGGATCGAACTCATGCGGAAGTGGCATTAGCTTCTTAGTGCTGTGCTTTAACCCACTGCGCCACCAGGGAGGGCCCTTGTTTTGTTTTTTTAACCTTTCTATACACTTGATAGTATCAAACTATCCTGTTGGGATTCTGGCATACATAAAAACTGATTTTAAGAGTATTATTTAGATGTTAAGTCTTCCCCTGAATAAACATAGAATAGTTATTTTTTCATTGTTGAGGTCTTATTTTATGGCATTCAAAATATTCCTGCCCCCCAAATAAAACTAGAAATAATCCAAATGCTCATCAACTGGCAAATGAATAAAGAAAATGTGGTATATCCATTCAATGGAATAATTTAAAAAGGAATGAAATGTTGATACGGACCACAAGATGAATGAATGAACCTTGAAAGCATGATGTTAAGTGAAAGAAGTCATTTGTCAACAGTGACACATTCTATGATTCCAGTTATATAAAATGTCTAGGGAAATGGAATTGAGATACAAAAGCTATTGTGAATTTTGTTGAAAGTAACACTGAGGTTAAGAAAATATTCATATTTTAAGAGAGGCATATGAAAATGTACAGGGTGTTTGGATGTCAAATATTCATTTTGAAAATATCTTGGCAAATGAAATAAAGGGGACAAATAAATAGATGCAATAAAAGAACCAATAAATAAATAAACACTATTGAATATGGATGTTAGTTTATTCTTTCTTCTTTGTATGTTTGAAATTGTACCCTATAAAAAGAAGAAAAAACAGGACGAAAAGAAAGATAAATTATCTGTGTGCTTTTATTATTTATGTATAACTGGGGTACAGACCAGAGGTGCAGGAGCGGTGAGAGGATTCAACAGAGGCAGAACAGGGAGGCGAACAGGCGGATCGTGGAAGTACCCTGTTGTGGGGAGCAACGGGAAGTGGGGGGATCAGGAGAGGGCTGCCACACCTTGTGGGTAACACCCCAGCTGGGAATGGAACTCTTGAACTGAAGCAGCTGTGGCTAGCTTCACAGGTCTGTGCCTTACCCCATTGCACCACCATAGGGAACCCCATTAGAAATATATATTTTTAAAGATATATTTATTTGTGCATACAGAGCTGGAGTGCAGGCCAGAGGTGCAGGGGCAGTGAGAGCATTCACCAGAGACAGAGTGGGGAGCAGAACAGGCAGACTGACGAAGTATACTGCTGAGGGGAGCAGCGGGCGGGTCAGGAGAGGTCTGCCACGCCATGTGGATCACCTCCAGGGCAGGATTAAACTCATGATTAAACTAGCTTTCTTCATGCTGTGCTTTAACCATTTCCCAGAAATATTTTTAAAATAAGTTTTGCAGAATTTTAAAACTCATTTAGCTTATATTAACTTTATTTTCATTTGATATTTCTTCCTTAAATATTACTCAATTATTTGAGACAATTTTGTTTAAATCTAACCTTCAAAATATTCAGAAAAGAAATATTATATACTTATAAATGTCATCCCATTAGAGTAATGTATTCTACTGGAAAGGTGTTTTACATTTGTAGATAAAGCAAATGTTGTTCAATGTGCTCTTACAAGTTATTAGGAAAATGAGTTAGACATATAAATAAAATGATAGAACTTTTAAGGTATATGAGGATTTTGAATTTAGAGGCTAAGAATTTACTATTTAATTCTTAAAGAAAAAATAAACCTGGATAATCAATCATTTCTGCATACAAACCCATTATTGAGACTATTGAAAATTCACATTGGCCTGCCCTGGTGGGACAGTGGGTTAGGATGCAGCACTGCAAACGAGCCGCAGCTGCTTCAGCCCACGTTGGATCCCTGCCCCGGAGGTGACCCACATGGTGTGACAGACCTCTCCTCACCCGCCCGCTGCTCCCCTCAGCAGTGTACTTCATCAGTCTGCCTGTTCTGCTCCCCACTCTGTCTCTGGTGAATTCTCTCATTGCCCCCTGCACCGCTGGCCTGTACCCCAGTTCTGTAAGCATAAATAATGAAATTAAAAAAAAAAAAAATCCCAACACCATTAACCTGTGCGCCTAGAATTCTATCCAAAGGACATACATAAAAACATTAAATCAAAAGGATATCTGCACTCCTACATTGACTGCAGCACTATTTACAAATAGGTAAGATATAGAAACACCCAAACACCCTCTCTTTCTTTATAGGTGATCTCACAGTGACCCATGTGATATTTGACATGTTGATGGCTGTGTCAAAAAATCTTCCACGTCCCATTCTGTGTACCCTTTAACTGAAAATAAAGAGCTTGACATCCTGAGATGGAGAAGTCACAAAAGTGGAGACTGAGTTCCCAAACTCTGATGGAAGGGAGCCCCATGAACTCTGGGCTGAAATGTGGGTGAGAAATAAATCCGTAGTATCACAGCCTTGACATTTCAGGGCCTGTTAAAGCAGCTAGTATTATCCTTTGTGATGTACGTTATTGCCTCATTTTGTTCTTATGCTTGCAAGTACTTAGTTTTCCGTTTTCCATTTTCCATTTTATATGTTTTGCCATGTGTCCAGGGGAGACACAGTTATCTCGGGAGATAAATTTGTAAGGCCATGTTCACCAGATCTGTGATTTTACATTTTGGATAATCTCTGTATAACACTTTCTATTCCCAATCATGGTATCAATCACATAGAAATGTGAAATGCTGTTGTCATTGTAAACTCATAGCAATGGTTCATGATTTTATCTCTACCGCTGCAGTAACACTCTGTTCTTGGAGTAGGGTGATTAGGAACTGTTGATTCATTTGCTGTTATTTTAGGAATATCCAGTAACAGATTTCCTCCACACAAATCTATCCATTTCAAAATGCTTGATGAAAGACATGTTCTTTTTGCTGTTTCTGCCAAAGCTCTTTAAAATATGCTATTGCTAGGCCAGTGGTGGATTCTCTTGCAAACTCCCCTCCCCCAGGTTCAATTTGTCTAATGCCGTAGGCTCTCCCGAAACATACTCAATCATCTGTATGTAACCAAGTCCCTGCATTGCAGGGGAGAATGGCCCTTGTTTTACTAGGGACATGAAGTCTGAATCATCTTGACCACTCAGGCTAGTCTCTCCCTGATGGCTTGAACATATGCCCGCTCTCCCTTTGACACACGGTGGCATCTCGAGAGCTTGCTAAATATGTCGTCTGAGATTTCTGTTTGGAGATAACAGCACAAGTAAATGCCTCTGCCTGTCAAGTCTGATTCTGTCACAAGCATCTCCTGCTGGGAACTTTTGAATTCAGGCTCTTTCACGCGTCCTCTCATATGTTTGCTTCAAATTGTTGGCATCATTGTTGAATTGCTTCCCCACAACAATTTTGCAGACCCCTTTGCTCTAAGGCACCCTTTCAGTGGGTGCTGGAAGGCCCCAGTAGAATAAATTCTCCTATAATGTTAGCACAAAAGGTTGCTCATAATCATCTCTGCATTTTCTCAGTTTTATACACTTTTCCCTTTTTGCCCTTCTCTTTCCCTTGAGTTGGCCACTGCCTTTCTTTCCTCTGCTTTGGCAACACTTTGTTT
>NW_004567138.1:2599219-2600722 GCF_000260355.1 Condylura cristata
GGAAGTGGTTTAGGCTTCTTAGTGCTGTGCTATAACCCGCTGAGCCACCAGGGAGGGCATCTTTATGTCCATTTTAAAGAAAGGGGCTTCAAAATCTTCAAGGTTCATCTCCTAAGAATGTGGCTGTACATTAGTTTTGGCTTTAGCGGGGCCACCACCAGGGTGGAATCGCTTTAGTGAATCTGTGTTGTGTACATGCAGACTTTTACAGGAATCATGTCCATAAATCTAATTAGAATCTCAAAGTCAACAGAGACCAAAGAAGTTTGAGGACTATAATTATTATCAGACTTGTTTTGTTCCTGCGATGTCCCAAAAGCGTGGGAAAGAGAAGGCACTTAGGATAAGTTATTATAGTTTAGAACAAGTCTTCTCTTTAGTGGGTCAGTCTGTCATGTTCAACAGCAAAAATGCTACATATCTTAACCAAAGCCTTGAACTTTCTTAAATCTGAGAACAAGGGGAAACATTAAAGAGCAAGGTTAAAGACTTAAGACTCAAATGTAATTCCTGTCCCACTTAATTGCAATAAAAACGCTTTAATTTTGAAGTAAGTGGTGAGATTAGAGCAGAGAACAAGTGTGATGGGCAAAGGGAAGAATTATCTCTGAAAAGCTCAGTTTGAATTACTTTAAAATCCTAATTACAAATTTAAAGTATAATTGCTGTCATTTTATTACACGCATTGACTAAATTAAAAGTATAAATGGTCACTAGTAAAGGAAAGTGAGAGAAGTTAATGAAGAGAGTACAATTCAAAGTAATGATATTAATCGGTCCTAGGTCTTCACTATCAATAGAAAAATTCTTTTCAGGAGATTTGACTAAAGCGGTTTTTTCTTTTTTTTTTTAATCAGAGGACTTTCTGCCACTATTTTCATGAAAGGTCACCCCACTTTCTCCCCCAGTGGTTAGTTCAGCTTCTGCAGAGTAATATGTTCCCGCTCATTTCCATGACTTTCTTGGGGTTTGGTGTCACCAAATAGCTTCAGAGTTCTGCATTTTTGCCTCTTCTTCCTGGGCCTGTGCTATGGAAACCCCTCAGGTCATAGCAGTGAGATGCCTGCTCATTTTTGTGACCCAGGAGCGGGATGGTGTTTTCATCTTACTGAGAACACCTGTGCCCTGCAGGCCAAGCCCAGTCACAGTCCAGATGTTTCTTCAGGGCCCCTTGCTTTGCTTGACAACTACAGCCATCAACATTCCTTACTGTGAGCCCAGCTGGCTGGCTGTCTCCCTGGCTTAGCTTAGTGAGCACTGCCTTGGAAAGCTTTCCTGGGTAAGCTTGGGGGGGGAAGGGGGGGGACATTGTGGGGGAGGGGTGGGGCCCAAGACCTCAGCATATAGAGAGCAGAAAAAGAAATCCCCCAGCAAGCCCATTCCATTTTGCCACACAGCTTGCTCCTTTTCCCAATTAGCTTACAGGAATGAGTAACATGTATTGAACCCCTTTTTATTCTCTTTTCATTCTATTAGCTGGGCAGCATGTATGCACAAATAAAT
>NW_004567138.1:2602212-2605583 GCF_000260355.1 Condylura cristata
GTAGTAAATTAGGATGGCTTACAGGACTGTTGACTTCAAGTCTGAAAAGAAAACAGCTTGCCTGGTCATTACACTGAAAAAGGCAGCGAGCTTCTTCTTTTTCTGTTTCAGCCTGTGCTGGACAGTGTGGTCTGTGGGGAGGGGCTGGAAGGTTGTCCAGGCGGTGGCTGCAGTTATGTCTGTGTGTGAGCCCCGATTTCTTCCTCATCGAGCTCCTCCACACTCATTTCTGGCTAAGGTCTGGACAGGGAACCTTCCATGTCTCTTTCTTTCTTGGATTCCAACATCCCATCTAGCAACAGAGTAGGAATTTAGCCAAGCATGCTCCTGCTTAGTGCTATCTTGCTCTGATGAAACCCTGGGAAGAGCTTATCTCTTGGTTTGGGTGTCTGACTGACAATTAAGAAGTAACTACCTCGCTAAAGGAATGAGAACATGGATGGGACTGGAAGGGATCATGCTTAGTGAAATAAGCTAGAAAGGAAAAGAAAAACACTGGATGGATTCACTTGTAGCAGGAGTTTAAGAGATGAGGAACTAAAAAAAAAAAAACAAAAACCAATTGTAATAAAGTAAAAACAAAAATCAACAACTACAAGCCAGAGACATTCTATGAGGTAGAGAAGGGGAATAGGCTCAAAACAGAGGTGGGAAGTGTGCACCGACTGTGTTGATGGCAAAAGGGTGAAGCAGTGATGGCAAGTCCCTGGGGGTTGCTTCCCATCACCTCTTCACCCGTGTACCATCACCATAGTTCCATGTGCTCTTCCCACCAGTCTTGATCCTATTCCAATCTCCACCCCGTAGAATGTCTCTGGTTTATAGTTGTTTGTTTTTATTTTATTGCAATGGGAATTTTTTTAAAGATTTATTTATTTGTACTTACAGAACTGGGGTACAGGCCAGAGGTGCAGGGGCAGTAAGAGGATTCACCAGAGACAGAGTGGGGAGCAGAACAGGCAAATCAACGAAGTACACTGCTGAGGGGAGCAGCAGGCGGGCCAGGAGAGGTCTGCCACGCCATGTGGATCTCCTCTGGGACAGGCTAGGATTGAACTCATGCGGAAGTGACTTAAGCTTCTTAGTGCAGTGCTTTAACCCGCTGTGCCACCAGGGAGGGCCACAATGGGATTTTTTATATAATTTTTTTAAAAAAAGAATGAGAACACCTAATTCATCCTTTCTGTGGTAGTTGATAACAGAAATTCTGTTCCCTAGACAACCGAGATAAAAAAAAACTAAGGTTTTAGCCAGGGTATTAAGGCAATAATAAAATAAAGAAAACCACATTAGAAAGGAAAAGTCTAAACTAACTCCATTTTCAGATGACATAGTCTTGGATATAGAATCTTTTTTTGTTTTTTTAAAGATTTATTTATTTATACATACAGAGCTGGGGTACAGGCCAGAGGTGCAGGAGCAGTGAGAGGATTCACCAGAGACAGAGTGGGGAGCAGAACAAGCAGATTAATGAAATACACTGCTGAGGGGAGCAGGGGGTGGTCAGGAGAAGTCTGCCACACCATGTGGGTCACCTCCAGGGCTGGGGATCAAACTCACACCGAAGCAGCTGAGGCCAGCTTGCAGTGCTGTGTCCTAACCTGTGTTGCCACCAGGGAGGGCCAGATGTAGAATATCTTAAGGAATCCATTAAGATTGAACTTGGAGAATGGTAAATGCTCTTCAAAGAGATAGGTGTGTCCTATGTTCACTGCAGCTCTTGTACAATAACCAGTGCCAAGTGACGGGGAAGTGTACTAAGAAGACGAGGAATATATACATCCATACCACCTACAGAATGATTAAAATGGATCAAAGACCTACATGTGACAGCTATAACCATAAAGCTCTTAGAAGATAACATAGATGTAAATTTTTGTGACCTTGAGTGAAGCAATGGTTTCTGGGATATGACATCAGAAGCATAAGCAATTAAAGAAAACCTAGAAAGTGGGCATAAGGAAATTTGAAAATTTTTGTGCTTCAGAGGATATCATCAATTAAAAAGAGGAAGCCAGAGAATGAGAGAAATTCTTGGCAAATCGTATTTCTGATATGGGGCTTGCATTAATTTTATATAACGGGCTACTGCAAAAATGAAACCAAATAATTAATTTTTAAAATGAACAAAGTAATTGAAATGATGGTTCTACAATATATGCTAAAGGCCATTAAGTACATGAAAAAATGCTAACATCATTAGTCATCAGAAAATGCAAATCAAAACCATAGTTAGCTACCACTGAATGCCAGCTAAGGTAGTCATAATTTTAAAAAAACCCTCATTCTGCTGGTGAGAATATCAAATAGTGCAACTACTTTGAAAACACCTGGCACATCTTCAAAGGATTAAATATAGAGTTACCAAATGACCCAGCAAGGTCATGCTTGGGCATATACCCAAGAGGTATGAAAACATATGTTCACATAAAAATGTGTATCCCTATATTCTCTTTTTTAAAAAGATTTATTTATTTATGCATACAGAACTGGGGTACAGGCCAGAGGTACAGGGACAGTGAGAGGATTCACAGAGACAGAGAGGGGAGCAGAACAGGCAGGTCATAAAGTACAGTGCTGAGGGGAGCAGTGGGTGGGTCAGGAGAGGTCTGCTGTGCCATGTGGGTCACCTCCTGGGCCAGGAATCAAACTGAAGTGGTTGTGGCCAGCTTGCAGTTCTGCATCCTAACCTGTGTCACCAGGAAGTGCCACTCCTATTCTCAGGAACATTGTGCATAGAAGACAAAAGAGGACACAACCCAAGTGTCCATCAATGAATATATGAGTTAGGGTTCTCAGTAGCACTAGTAAGATATAGAAGCTCTAGATATAGAAGCAGAGATACAAAGATCAGATCGACATAGAGAATAGACACAGGCGGAAATATAGAGACATAGATTCAGATATGAGGACATTTATTTTCTGAATTGGCCCACATGGCTTCAAAGTTCCACCACCTACTTTCTGCAGGCCGGAGAACCAGGAAATTCTGATAACATTCAGCCTCTCCTCTTGCCAAGCACTATGAGGATGCTTTAAGCTGAACAATATGAAGTTGCCATTTTGGGGGTTCAAATGTGGCTGTAATCTGAAACTTCTCACGTGGTTCCATCTACCACAAGCTCACTGGTGAGCACAGGGGTGGAATCAGGATATTGCTCCTGAGCCTCCCAATCTAAGGGCTTGTCTTTGGTGTTTCCAGCTCATTCTTTTTGGCTTGGACAAGGGCATGTTCTTGGCAGTATACCTGAAGGTCTAGAGTTCTCTGAGTCTCCAGATGGCCAGGGCTATAGCCAGATGCCTGTCCTGTTTCCAGCCAGAATCTCTGCAGCATTTATAACACTAACAATCCCCTGTGGCATAGCTTCAGC
>NW_004567138.1:2605910-2617671 GCF_000260355.1 Condylura cristata
GCCACCAGGGAGGGCCGGGACTTTTATTTTTTTTAAAGATTGATTTATTTATGCATAAGGAACTCTGGTCCAGGCCAAAGGTGCAGGATCAGTTAGAGGACTACCAGAGAGAGAGTGGGGAGCAGAACAGGCAGATCGACAAAGGACACTGCTGAGGGGAGCAGCGGGCAAGACAGGAGAGGTCTGCTGAGCCACGTGGGTCACCTCCAGGGCCCAGGATCGAACTTGCGCTGAAGTGGCTGTGGCCAGCTTGCAGTGCTGCTTCCTAATTTATGCACCTTGGAGCCTCCTGTTCTCCAGAAGCAAGCTAGACAGGTAAAACTCCAGGATATGAAAAGCCTATTTTATACCTCATCTCCACATCATGTAGCAAACATATCAAAATGCACTTCCTTTAAACTTAATTTTTATTCTAAAAACTTGACAAGATTTTCATCATTCTGCTTTGAATCTCATTTGACTATAAATAACACATCACTTATAATTAAGAGCGATTTTTCAGCTTTTATCAAGCCAACTTGGGAATTCTTGTAGAGTGAGAAAATCTAATGCAACAAACTATTTTTCAGTTATGGATATTAAAAAATATGTATTTTAAAAGTAATGAACTGAACATTAATATGTTTTGTAGAGACCAATGTTTTCCAGTTAGTACTTTTCTCTTTTGATTTGGGAGTAATCTGTATTTTTTTCCCAGTCCCTATCAATTTTTTAGGAGCTTGAAAAACTGGTGGTCCCAGATTCTGTGCTTCCCTTATATAACAGCATGAGTGTGGGGACTTGCCCAGGATGTTAACAGCTGTAAGTGGGTGAGCCAGAACAGATTTGGGGGTTTTTGCCTCCCAGCAGCTGTTCCTTCCATTAATTCTATGAGCCACATGCATGCAATCCCTAGCCAAGGTCAAGGGCGACCATGTCCAACTTGAATATGCTCATTCTCCTCTCTGCCTTGGAGAATCTTCTGGTTTGTAAAGAGCATCGTCTCATTTTAGCTTGTAAAAGCCAAAGTTGGTGGTTTTGTTGTTTTGTTCCTGAGTCTCAGGCCAGCCAGCAAGGAAGGCAAATGCTTGTGGACCTCCCTTCCTGTAGCTCCCTGGAGACTTGATTCTCAAATAAATGTTGCTGTCAGGAGGCTGGGCTCCCAGCTGTGCAAATTGGTCACAGATGTAATTGCATTTGCCCTCTCCCCTGGAGAAAAACATGCCTGTGGTTGGGGGTTTAGACGTCTCAGAATGAAAGACATTACTTCTGACTCTGGGTAATAGCCGTGAAGCCCCAAATACGCTGTTACAGAGACAGGCCCCCAGTTGCCAGATGTCCAGGGCCGTTGCTAGCCAGACACAGCATGGACAGCCAGTTACCAAACGGGGCCCCCTTGGCCCCTGACGAACAAGAGACAAGCCGTCCCAACGGCTCTTCTTACTTCCAGGCCTGACTCCACCAGCCGTGGGCAGCCACCTTATTACCCACAGCCCTTCGCGAAGGACTCGGATTCCAGATTTGTTGAACAGAGTGCAAGGAAGAGAGGGCGGTGTAACCATCATTACTTCCTCCACACTGCCCCTGCAGCAAGGGCTAGATAGAATCTAGTGAAAATAAACACTGCAAGCAGCCGGCTGAGCTCCGCCCAGCACCTCCAGATGCAAAGACAAGAGTGATTTAATAAACGAAGTTGCTGTAGTGCCTGGCACGGAAATTGGGCCCCTAGGACCTCAGCAAGAAGTGATGAGGCTGAATGAAACCAAATCTCTTTTTGCATTTGAAGCCCAGGATTTAAAAGGTTGTCCAGGATAGAGTCAGAGCCAGGTTACTTTGCTGGGGATACAAAGGAGAAACTGCTTGACCGTCTCTGGACTGCTGTTTCCCTGGCTAGTGCTCTAGAAATGCACTTGAGCTATTGTTCTGGATCGGCTAGGCAGCAGAGTGCTTGGAGACTGGAGATTGGTTGAGTGCACTTTTGAAAAAAGTTCATGGAACGTTCCTGTTTCGGGGCCTTTTGCTCTCATTAGAGATCTTGCCAGCAAAATGTATGCTCCCAGTACCCAGGCAGAATTGGGCCTTTTGTGCCGCCTACATTTAAGGGTCTTGGCTGAGAGAGCAGGAGCTGGGGGCCACCTTTGAATTCATGCTCCACCACCTGCTAAACTTGTGGCTTTGAGATTTCCTGTCCTTGCTGCCTCGATTTCTTCATTGTAAAATGGGGATAATAAAAACCCATACTTCATGGAGTTGCTAAGAGACTACATGAAATAATTCATTCAAAGTGCTTTGAAGAGATCCTGGCACATAGGATGGGGGGGGGTTGGGGGGAAGGGGGGGATCTGGCAGGGCTGGGAAAAACAAGAAAACTTTTGTGGAGGGTTTATTTTTTTAGGCCCCAGGCGCTTTGCTTTGCATCATTATCTGCATATTTTTAATTCATCATGACAACATAAAGTGCATTTGTTTTCCCTATTTAAAAAAATTAATTTTATTTTTATAAAAAAGAGTTGGACAATTAGAGAAAGACTCTAAAGTATAAGTTGTATTATTACAATAGGATATAGTTCTCTACAGAACTATGCTTGAGAAAAAATTTCAAGGAGAAAAGGAGCCATTTAAGATGGTCATTTTTAAAAGCGTGTATTTTTAGAATAAAGATGATTAAATGACTGATAAGACAATTTTATTTTAAAATTTCCCTATTCATAATACACCAGACCAGACATTTCATTTTTTGCAACAGCTTAAAACTTAAGACTTTTAGACATCAGTCTAACAAAATGCAAAAATAAGACAATATGTCAAAATTATTATATGTGCAAAAATTTTTGGAGATGACGGATCCATTCCATATTCTGTGTGTGTGTGCTGTGATTATTTCATGGAGCCAGTTTTTTACCTTTAATCAATCTAAGGAAATAGAGAAGAAATGAAGTCCTTATTTCTACATTTTTTTGGCCCTATGACAATGATCCTCAGTCCTTTGGGCATTATGAGTTAACCTGTGTCCCCCTAAAAGGCCCTAGCCCCCAATGTGATAGCATTTCCCTAAAGACAGGTAACTTGAGACTATGAGGTCACAGGTGGCCCTAAGCTGACACACACTCTCTCACCTCTCTCTGCTCTATCCCTGCACTTCCCCGCCCCCTTCCCTGCCTCTATCCCCCCCTTCTCCCCTGTATTCACACAAAGGAAAGGCTCTGAGGACAGTCAGAAGGTCTCGTCTGCAAGGCAAGACCAGCCTTCTCACCAGAAGCCAACCCTGAGGAGCACCTTGGTCTGGGATTTACATTCCCTACAAATGTGGAAAAATAGATTTCACTGTGTAAGCCACCAGGCCTGGGGGGCTCTGTTGTGGCCCCAGTTAATGGACATGGTGAGGGGGGGTCACTTGGAAGGAGACATTTTTGGGCAACTGCTGACACTCCCAGGTCAGGCAGGGTCACGATGAGGCTTCCCACACTTCACTCTCAGCTCTGGCTCCAGCATCTTCACCACACAGTCTGAATATCCCCCCCCCCCAAAAAAAAACACAAAAAAAGTTGAATTGTATATACCATTTTATGGTGTGTAAATTAGATCACAATTGAAAATGTTATTTGTATTAAAAACAGTCATCCTCTGATGAAAAATACAGCTAAGAAACAGATTAAATACAGAAGAATTGTCACTGTCTAGATTAAAATTTTTAAGATTTATGTACTTTATTTATGTGCAGAAAACTGGGGTGTAGACTAGAGGTACAGGGGTGAGGGGAATCACATGAGACAGAGTGGGGAGCAGAGCAGGATTTCAGATCAACTGAAATCCACTGCTGAGGGGAGCAGAGGGCGAGACAGGAGAGGTCTGCTGCGCCATGTGGGTCACTTCCCTGGTTGGGGTTTGAACTCAGGACAGAGTAGTTATAGTGCTGAGACTTAACCCTTAGGCAGTAGCAGCATGGAAATAGAGAAAGGAATGGGGTGATTTTGTAGGGCTGAGTCTGGATAGAAGGAAGACGGTAGGAGCCCTTAAGACAGGAGATCTCCCTGGGTAGAAAATAAATGTTGACTGAATGAGTAAGCGTTTACATTTTATATTAGTGTAAACAGGAAGTTAACAGCAATTTGCTTGCATTAACATTTGAAGGATTTTTTTATACTGCTATGCATGCCAGGATAGCCAGTTTTAAAGCTGGACCAGTGTTTGGGATGTAAGCTTGAAATGGAATAAAGACTTTTGAAAACATATGCTCACGTTAGCTTTCCCTGGCTGTGTTTGAATTCCTATTAAATGTCACAAAAAATGTCTCCAGAGTGGGGAAAGCCTGAGTTGATGGGTAAGTGATATTTTACTCCCATTACGGGTTAAAAACAAAAACTTTTTGGGAGTTCCTGAACGGTCTGGATTCTGAAGTAGGACTCCTCCCCCACGCAATCACTACCCCACAAATGGAACAACATTGGGCCATTTCATTGAGGGGACCAAGCAACCATCTCAAAGATGCTTCTACGTGGCTCCCAGCCCCAGGTGAGGTGAGCGGAGGCACTGTTAGTGTTGGCTCTAGACAACTTGTCTAGGAAGGTGTGCTAATCAGACCCTACTAACCACAGTTAAGGCAAACGAGGATTTAACACATCCTGGAATAACAGAATGTTTTGAACTGAAACGGCTTGAGAGAACATTTCAGGCCAACTTCCTCTTCTAAAACGTGGAAAAATCCATCTCCTTCTGGGACAGTGGGCTCAATGTAGTCTTCACTCTTGTGCTCTGTTTCCTCCAGAAGGTATGTGTAATGGCAAACACAAGAAAGCTTTAAACGGTGGCAAGAAGAAGACAGATTAGCAAGAAAACTCAGAACCAATGGAGCAACACAGTCGTGAACCCTCAAATGCTTTCCTTTTTTTTTTCAAGATTTATTTATTTATGCATACATAAACTGGTGTGTAGGTCAGATGGGTGGGGGAAGGGGTGAGAGATTCACCAGAGACAGAGTGGGGAGCCAAACAGACAGATGGACTGAAATACACTGCTGAGGGGAGCAGTGGGTGAGGCAGGAGAGGTCTGCTGTGCCATGTGGGTCACCTCCCTAGCCAGGGATTGAGCCCGTCCTGTAGATGGCTTTATAGGGTTGAGACTTAACCCCTTGTGCCACCAGGGAGGCCCTTTGATCCCAGACACTTTTCACACTCAGAGTGGAAAGTGCCAGATACCATGACCCTTTATCAGGGAAAAGTGTATGGAGGAAGAGTGAAAACGTACTCAGCCCAGAAAGGAAAGGAAAGGGACAGCCTGACAAGACAGAAAATATTTAGTATGTGCTCTGTTCACATACTATAGAAGAATAATATCCCACCCTTACCTATACCAACAAAGTCCAAAGGAAGACCCCAAACCTCAATCCTCAATGGGCTGTAATGAGGGACCACAACAACCCCCCCCCACACACACACACACTCACATATACACAAGGGGGCATCAGAAAAGACCAAATACAGGGTCAGGACATTCATCCCAAGCAGGTAACCAGTACCTTTCTCCTCCTCCCCAGACTGTCCAAGGAATTCATATGGGGAACCTGAACTTTTATTCCATTCAGGATTAATGAAGTGACCCCCCCCCCCACTATCTAGTGGGTCTGAAGAGCTTAGTGGAGAGTCAAGATTTTCAGCAATACCATGAGGTAATGAGACCACCATATGCTCATCAACACCCCCCCCCCGGAATTTTGTTAATAGGAACCATTTTGGGGGACATTATAATAAGGCCTGCCCTGCTTATCTCGGGTATTATGGGTGGGGAACAAATAGGCATTCAGAACTCACACCCCACCCCACCCAGCAGAGATGAGAGAACCTTCCCATCAGCAGTGACATCAGAAGCTGAGTGGATCTGTGGGCTTCTCCTCCAATATGGCACTAATGGGGGTAACCCCCTCCCAGTAAGAGTAGCTTCAAGGAGATAGAAGATGGCTGAAACAGGTTAAACAAGATCCAGGGTCTCCTCTAATCCCCAGAGTCAGGTATCAGTAGAAAAGCACACATTTATCAAGAATCAGGAAGATCTCATTGAATGAAAATACACAGTATGGCAATAAATAAATAAATATACATATATATATATATATCTCAACACTGAGATGACCAAGATGTGTAGAATATTCTGACAGTTGGAAGCCGCCTTCAGAAAACTGCATCAATAAACAGCTACAAGTAGGCTTTAAACAAAAGAAAACAGCATCAGCTAAGAAAGTTAACTCTTGGCAAAAAATGAAGATATAGGGAAAAGCGAAGTGGAAATTTTAGCACCAAATTTAAAACTCAATGAATGAGGCCCTCCCTGATGATGCAGCGGGTTAAAGCACAGCACTGAGAAGCTAAAGCCACTTCCACATGAGTTCGATCCCCGCCTGCCCCGGAGGTGACCACATGGCGCAGCAGACCTCTCCTGACCCGCCCGCTGCTCCCCTCAGCAGTGTGCTTCGTAGATCTGCCTGTTCTGCTCCCCACTCTGTCTCTGGTGAAGCCTCTCACCACCCCTGAGCCTCTGGCCTGTACCCCAGTTCTGTATACACAAATAAATAAATCTTTAAAAAAAACCTCAATGAATGGGCTTAACAACCTGATGGAGTGTGCAGAGGAAACAAACAGTGAACTGAAAGATGGAACAGTAGGATTATCCATCTTGAGCAGCAGAGAAGAAACAGGCCAAAGAGAAAGAGGAAGGTCCCTTCTGGTGTGTACCCCAGTTCTTGTGTGCATAAATAAATAAATATTTTTAAAAAGAGAGAGAAAGAAGAGGAGAAATAAGAAGGAATATGAGAGACTGCAAAGAAGAGAGAGAAAAATCAAAGAAATTGCAGCCTACAGCCTATGTAAAAAAGATGTCTTTGAACAATGTCGTCATATTATCGACACTATCATTCAGCCAAGTCTCTGTCTGGGTGAAGTTTGCATGTTCTCCTTACGTCTTCCTGGGGTTTTCTCTGACTACCCTGTTTTTTTCCACATCCCAAAGATGTACAAGTGAGTTTCTTTGGGGTGTTGTCCCCGTGTGATGGAAGGGCTTCCTGTCCTGGGCTGGGTTCCGGCTCTGACTGGAATAAGAGGCTTGGGAAATGAAAGTTTGAATGAATACAAAAGATAATTTATTATTAGAAGTGTAGTGGGTCTTTATTTACAAGTCTCGGGATGTTTTTATGATCAGAAATATGTCCTAGGAACTGAATTCTTGTTTATATGAATGAGCCTTGCTAAAATTGGTTTCACTATATGTAACTTTATTATAGGGCAGGGAGAAGGACACCCCAGAACCCCCAAACCTGCCCACTCTAAATAGGCTCTGCCATCCACTCGCATATTAAAACTTTTCATGGAAAGGAACTTTAATACAATTAGTGTGCAATACAGAAAAGACTAAGAACACAGTTTCTAAATTAAACACCTGAAGTTACCCATCCCCTCGTGGGTAAAAGCCCACCTAAAAGGCCTGAAAGCCTGTCACAAGCCTAAAGCACCTTCGAGCTGGGACCCATAGAAAAGGGTCAGAAATGGCCAGACAAGTCTGGGAGGAAAAGAGCAAAATCAAAATCAAGATAAATGCTGCCATTGTGAACCTCCCCACGGGTCTCTCACCCACATCTGTTTCAACCAGTCCAGGGCCAAGAAGCAAACACAGTTTCTTCATATGTCTCTGGCCCCATGTGCCTCCCTCAGGTCTCCCTCTGGCTCTCCATCAGCTTCCTTCCTCCTCAGTCTCCTCTCCAGATTCTACTCCTCCCTACTTAGCTCCACCCTCCTTTGGGTGGGGCAGGGAACCTGGAACCTCCCCTTTTCTTGGGGAACCCCTGTTAAAATTTCACTCCAAGTCACTGTTTCCAACCAATCAATGACATTAATAAGACCTACTGGTTTAAATTTCTTTTAATATTGTTCACGTTTTTAGCCCTGTGTTTGTCTGCCCTTTCTCCCAGTAGACCTGAATGTAGCTGGTGACCAACAGCTTCACACTGCATGGGTTGGGGCTCACCCCACATGACTGCCCTATTAGTCTGCAAAATTACAGTTATTCCGGGTACTTTCCTACGACAGGAGACAGGCAAAGAACAGGCACCAGCTCTTAGGGTCCATTCTTGATCTTCCCACTTAGACTTTTCAGCCGCCACCATGTTGTAACACCTCCCACTTAGTGTTTTCCTCTTTATTTATTAGAATCCATTGTAACTACCCCATCACCACACATCTGTTAAGGATGTCAGAGTGCCACTGTTGCACTACAAGGAGACCATTTCATCAGAGATACCACATAAGGTCACTTCTGTGCAGATACCTCTGGTAGCAGAGAAGGAAACATTTAGTTTTGAAAGCAAGAGTCAAAGCGCCCTCTAGTGGTGTATCCCGCACACTAACCCGATGTAAGTTAACTTGATGGGCTTTTGGAAGCCAGGCTGATTGAATGTTTTCAATTTCTTCCACAAGCCCTGAGATCCAAGGAGGATGTAACACATGAAGATTTAAGTTAATTAAAAGAGACTTCTGGCATCCCAGACCCGGAAGAAGTAATGAATACCGAAGGGCTGTGAAAAATGTTGTCTGCTAAAGATAGGCGTCCCTGGAATTTCCTGCCAGTCTGCTCAGAAAAATTGAATTCTGGTCGCTGTTTTCCAGCCAGGAGTGACACAATCTGATTGCTTAATGATTTATTGCTTTATTATACACTCACCTAGAGGGAGCATCTTTACTAAAGCCACTTCTTTCATTTGGTGACAACTTACCAACTGTCTGGAATAACCCAAGAAATAGTCCTTTCTGGATTCTTTGAGGAATAGGGGGTTTAATTTTGGATATGCATGTTCTCTCCAGGACAGGTAATAAACAGGACTGTGCCATTGTCGTAATGTCCTAAAGGCCACTATAAGTATCTGCAGTTGATTAGGCAGGTTCAGTACAGTAACTGATTTCTAACATAAGTGGCAACACACTATTACAGACTAACACTGGCCTGGAAGCTAGAGACTGGAGCATGGCATGGCCCTTGCCACTAACGGGGTGCCCCCGAGCAAGTCCCTCAACATCCCTCAGCCTCGGTCTCCCCTTCATGCATGAAAGAGCCAGGCTACTAGTGTTACCTCTCAGTTCTAAACACACTATGGCAAAATCAGCTTGTAAAGGTCATTTGACAGAATTCTAACTTGCAACACTGTGCTCCCTCTTGGGGTTCTTCCTCCTGGCCCCAGGCTGCCTTCTGGCCTAGTGGGAGCCTGAGCAGAAACCAACATTCAAAAAACCAGCTGAACTAAGAGAGAGACAAAGCTATGGATGCTTGCCTAGAGAAGTAGTTTTTCTCTTCCTGAATTTAGAAAACAGTGCTCCAGGTAGGGAAAATGAGGAAAGGGGAGATAAAGTGGTGAATCAGTCCATGAGAAAAAGAGGCCAGGATGGGTGGAGTTGGGAGCTAGCTAAGAGCAAGCACACCCCAGCGTGGCTATCTAGGCCCAGAGAGGAAGGGGCTGCAAAAGGTCAGGGGCCAGACTGGCCCCACCCACAGACAGCGGGACTTGGGGGTGGCAGGACCCTGCTGCCTCCCCTCCACCACCCACTGGGCAGACTTGCTCAGTCTGCCTGCACTGTCGGCTTCAGAGCCAGAGTTTGAGTATCTGTGTACTTAGTAATGTTAATATTGGGGAGAGGTAAACATATTTTTAGCTCATTCATTCATTCATTTGTAGTTGACATCATTTTTCATTATTTTACAGTGTTTGCTTTCTTTTCTCAGGAATTTTCTATCTTATTTTTAAGACTTTTATTTCTTTTTGTGTGGAAGAATGGGGTACAGGTCAGACTTGGGGGCTGAGAGGATTCTCCAGAGACAGAGTCGCCAGCAAGACAGGCAGATATATTGAAATACACTGCTGAGTGTTGAGGGGAGGAGGGGGTACAGGAGAGGTCAGCTGTGTCATGTGGGTCAGCTCCCTGGTGAGGGATCGAACTCATGCTGCAGTGGCTTTGGACAGCTTCATGGTGCTGCGCTTTAACCCGTTGCACCACCAGGAAGGTCCTCTATCTTCTTTTTTAAATGAGCGAGAACTTTGGCTATAGAATTAGTTTTCTATCTTGAGTACATTAGTTATTTCCTACAAGCCTAAGACTTTGGTTGCACTCTATGATTATTCTAAGACTTCAAAACTCAAGTCATTACATGTTGGGCCTGAAATTAGGCTTCATTCATTATACTAGAACTTCATTATTGAAATATTACTTATGAGAATGTCTTAGTACCTGCAGTGTGAAAGTCCTTCTTTCTTACTGCAGCGCTGTGAAGAGTCAGGTTTGTGCATTAAGTTCAACATGCAACTATCAGCTAGGGATAAGCCAAGTGCCCCAAGTTCATCTAAACATTAATGCGAAAATGCATGTTCATAGTAGCTAAGATAGAGAAACAACCTAAATGCCTCAAAGCAGCCTGGATCAAGAAAATGTGGCTCATATACACAATGGAATACTGCTATCTTTTTTGATCAAAGATAAATCAGGCCATTCACAACAACATGAAGGGTTTATGCTCTGTGAAATAAGCCAGCAGGAAAAAATAAAAATATCAGTTGGTATCACTTGTAGGAGGAATATCGGGGAGTCTACCAAGGGGTTAGGGAAAAGAGACAAAAGTTTCAGGCAAGCTATGGAACTGAGACATAGCATAAGGGAGAAGGAGAGAGAGGGGTCAAAAAAGAAAGAAAGAGCATAAAAAAGAAGAATAAAAAAATGAAAGAAAGAGAATGAGGGTGAGAATGGTGATGATGCATGGGGGCTTGAGGGTGGGATTTTTTTTTTTAGTAGTCAATTTTTTTAAATTTTATTATAACAGTTTATTTTTACATCATTTTGTGCCTTTTTCCACCTCAGTTGTCATCCCCGTCGGCTTCCTGTCACCAATTCCCCCGTGTGCCATCACCCTGGTCCCATGCAAACCTCCCCCCCAATTTTTTATCCCATTCCCCACTGGGGGGTGGAAATTTTATGGGAATTACACCTGAAGGGAGAAATCAAGCACTATACAAAAATGAGCGATGATGTAAAAGAACGAAAACAAACACACAAAAAGCGAAAATGTATACACATTCCACCAAATACATTAAATGCTACACACACACACACACACACACACACACACACACAACAGCGACGTTGTGTGCTTTATTAGCAACAGGAAGACAATGCACAGACTGTTTCATTACAAAAAAGACAGTGAATCGATACGTGTAATTGTTAGCGTTGTTCTTAAGGCTTCTTCGAAGACAGAATTTGAAGTTGTTGTTTCTATTTTTAAGGAAAGGTTGGAAAATGGCAAAAAGAAATCAATAGAACCCCTCTGGATGGAGAAGGAGCCGTTTCCAGGGCAACATGGGAGGAAGAAATGGTATGGATCAGAAGGAGACAGCATTTGACTAGTGCAGTGGAAGAGGTGAGAGGAAACAGAGCCTGGTATCAGGACTTGGCTGAGTTGAAGGTAGAAAACACGTGCAAGTCTTTGCCTCTTTCTATTTAAGGCTACAAGCTGCCCCCTTCCACTTCACAGACCTTGGTGCTCAACTTTTCTCTCTCACAAAATTTTAGCTTAAATAAAGCCCATAGGCGTGCTAAAAATTGACACAAGCTATGCGACGGCTATCGTCTGACAGATTCCGGGTAGCTCGGGAAAAGCTCTGAAAGATCAGACTTTCCATGCTAACTTGTGTTATGACCTCCCTTTTTTGTATAATCGTAATATCAAAATATTCTGAGCAACTTTCAGCCTACAATTG
>NW_004567138.1:2619181-2620262 GCF_000260355.1 Condylura cristata
GAAACCCCATTTTCACACCACTTTTATTTAAAACCTGTCTCATGGAAATTTTCTTTCCATATTATTTATTTATTAACACTCCTTGTTAATTCAAGTTCATTTTCATATAAAACTATGTTAATAAGAATATATTACTACAGCTACCATTTTAAATACTGTATTCCAGAGAAAGTGATACATATTATATATACATTGTCTTATCATTTAACTATCTCAGAGAAGTCCTTGTCATAGGTAGAAGTATTAATTACATTTTCATATGAGGAAAGGGAAGCTCAAAACAGCTTCCCCACAGCTAACAAATGGTGAAGTTGTATTTGAAACCTAAGCATGTTAAGAAAGATCTTGGAAGTTGGAACATCAGTCAGATAAAACCAAAAATAAAATAAAAATATATTAAATATTTTCAATATATTCAAGAAAGGCATTTTTTAAGACTTATTTATTTATGCATACAGAGCTGGGGTACAGGCCAGAGGTGCAGGGGCAGTGAGAGGATTCACCAGAGACAGAGTGGGGAGCAGGACAAGATGACTAATGAAGTACAACGCTGAGGGGAGCAGCAGGTAGGTCAGCAGAGGTCTGCTGCGCCATGTGGGTCACCTCTGGGGCAGGGATCGAACTCATGCTGAAGTGACTTTAGCTTCTTAGTGCTGTGCTTTAACATGCTGCACCACCAGGGAAGGCCCGAAAGGCATGGTCTTAAGAAGCACAGAGCTTATTTTATAGAATACATTTTAGGATTCCACCAAGTGAGATGTTGGCCAGAAAAGAGATTTAAAGGTAATAAGAGGAAAAAAGATCAAATCAGGGAATCAGTCTGGGTGGGAACTGGAAACCTCCATCGCGTTTGAGATCGCACCATGATGTGGGGTTTGTGGAACACCAGGTAAGCACCTCATGTCTTCTTCCTCTTACAGAGGGGGACACAGCTCACCTTTCCTGAGCTTTGTTGCAGTGTTGAAGAGGAAAACAACAACAACAAATACCGGTCAAGATTGCTGCACTTATTCAAGGTTGTGTTTCTGTGGTAGGTTATTTCATTTAAAGTTGAAGCGTCCAAGAACCTGCCCAGAGCTTT
>NW_004567138.1:2620662-2622854 GCF_000260355.1 Condylura cristata
GTGGCTTAGAGGTTAAGTCTCAGCACTGTCACTGCTGCAGCCTGAGTTCAATCCCTGGCCAGGGAGGTGACCCACATGGCACAGCAGACCTCTCCTGTCTCAGCCCCTGTGCCCCTCAGCAGTGTATTTCAGTACCTCTGCGAGTTCTGTTCCCCATTCCTCTGGCCTACACCCTAGTTCTTCTACACTCATAGAGAGAGAAATAAATAAAGACCCTCTCTTCAAATATAATCACTTTCTGAGATAGTGTTATGGCAGTTTCTTAGAGAAATCAGAGGGCACTCAGAGAGGTGGAAAGAGAGAGATTTATTTCTCTCACCAGTGGGATCAGTTCCAGAAGGCTGAGCCCTGAATTGCAGGAGTGGGGAGATTTATACAGATTGTACGAGGAACTTCGTTATCCCCTGCATCATAGTATAAGCGCTCTTCTTTGCTTGGGAGGTGGTCAGGGTTGGCCATAGCTACTCCTGTGGGCCAGCAGCACACTGCAGGAACGTTCTGTCCAGCAAGCAGCAGCAGAATGCAAGCAATAAACTCCCCCAGGCAGCAGGCCTGGGAAAGGAGCAGAATCTAAGCAGCAGCCTGGGAAACTTCCTGCTTCAATAGTGGGGATAGGACCTCAACATAATGCATTTTGGGAGCACGGACATGACTTAGTCCATAATAAAACCTGTAGAAAGAAATTGCTAGCACCTACGTACAAGAGAGTTGGAAAATATAATCTGCTGTGCAGCCCAGGCCAAGAAAAAAAAAAATCAGTGATTGTTAATTGTGAAAGAAAAGCAAATATAACTAGGTGGATAAGTAGCTACCTGGTCACATTAGGTTGGTAATTTTTCATCCAGCAATATGTAAATAGACAATGTTGGAAAATTTAAGGTAACGTAAGATTCAGTATATTTGCAAGGCTTGTTCTGCTAACACAGGTTTCATCCACTCTGCAAAAGTGATCATTCATGTGACTTTTTTTTTTTTTTAAGATTGATATATTTATGTATACAGAACTGGGGCACAGGCCAGAGGTGCAGGGGCAGTGAGAGGACTCACCAGAGACAGAGTGGGGAGCAGAACAGGCTGATCCTTGGATGAAGTACACTGCTGACGGGAGCAGCGAGCGGGTCAGGAGAGGTCTGCCGCACCACGTGGATCACCTCCGGGACAGGAATGGAAATCATGCTAAAGTTGCTTCAGCTTCCTAGTGCTGTGCTTTAACCCGCTGCACCACCAAAGAGGGCCCGTGACTCCTTTTTATAAGTGAAAGGGTATAAAGCAAAGAAGCAATAATGAGTCTTTACATGGAAAAAATGGGTGCATTCCCAGGCCCCCTCTTAAACAGCTTTGCAGATTATACGAACTAACTTTGTAAAGCCTAGAATAACACTCATGTATAGTGCAGGTCAGGAATGTGACACTAAATACACAGCCGGGGGCCAAGAAGCCCCAAGCAGGAGGCACTTGCTCCCTGCTCAGCCTGGGCAGTGTCTGGAAAGGTCCACGGGAAACCAGCAATATGTAAGTATTATATATTAAATATATATAATATATTTAAATATATTAAATATTTTGTTTTCACCTTTTGTGAAATCGAAATCTTTTGATTTATTTTGGTTAGCAAAACAGGTCCTAGTGTAAAATATTACATTAGGTCAGTGCAAAATATTAAGTGTAAAAAAAATAGGCTATTTAGAAATGCCACCACCTGAAATTTCCTTACATGAAATGCCACGCTTTAACAAACCAGTAAAGCATGGAGGGAGAGCAGCTTACTGGAGTGATGTCAGCCATGAAGATTGAAAATTAAAAACTACTTTAAAAAGAAATCAAATATATTAAATTGGGCCCTCCCTGGTGACATAAAGGGCTAGAGCACAGCAATGCAAAGCTCACAGCAGCGCTTCACCACAAGTTCGATCCGGAGGCAGGGAGCTGACCCACATGGCACAGCAGTCCTCTCCTGTCTAGCTCACTGCTCCCCTCAACAGTGTATTTCAGTGGCTCTGCCTGTTCTGCTCCCCACTCTGTCTGTGGTGAATCCTTTCACCACCCCTGCACCTGTGACTTGAACCCCAGTTCCTATATATATATAGGAACTGGGGTTCAAGTCACAGGTGCAGGGGTGGTGAAAGGATTCACCACAGACAGAGTGGGGAGCAGAACAGGCAGAGCCACTGAAATACACTGTTGAGGGGAGC
>NW_004567138.1:2622954-2630613 GCF_000260355.1 Condylura cristata
CAATGAGTGATTAAACCACTTGAAGGTATTTGTAGATGGGGCCACAGGAAGTGAACCTCTGTAACCAGAAAGGCTCCTTGTGACATAACCTAGATGGCAAACATCTCAGTGGACCTAGAGACCCAGAACTATTTACTGCTTGCTCATGTGACGATGATGCTGTTGGCATGTCAGTGCCCACGGGCACTCACCTGGCCGCCATGAGTTTCCTGTGGGCATTGTCCCCTGTGTGCCAGGGCAATTAGAGAACAACAGGTCCTTGTGGTTCTTCTGGTTTGCAGCCTGCACTTCAGCAATAATCATGGGGAGACTTGACAAATAGCGAATTACTACCAGACATCACACTTGGGCCATAGTGAGATCACCTATAAAGAAAGAGAAGGTGTTTGGGATGTTTCCACTTCTTCCCTATTAGAAGTAGTGCTGCAAACAAAGTAGGGGTGCAGGTATCCTTTTGAATTAAGGTTTTTATGTCCTTTGGGTAGAATTCTAGGTGCACAGTTAAATTACTGGTGGGAGTTTTATGGGAACTACACCTGAGAGGATAAAGTCTGCAATGTACAAAAAGAAAGAATGATGTAAAATAGATATAAAATTAAAAAAAGAAAGAGCTTGGGGTCTTGAGTTTACGGTCCTGCTTTTACTGGGGTTAAGGTTGGAGGGGTTTGGGGCTCAGGGATTTCACAGACGTATTCTTTACTGGTGTATTTATAAAAGTGAGCATTTAAAACTGAGGATATTTTGGCCCTCCCAGGTAGTGCAGCGGGTTAAAGCACAGCACTAAGAAGCTTAAGCCACTTCTGCATGAGTTTGATCCCCACCTGCCCCCAGAGATCCACATGGCGTGGCAGACCTCTCCTGACCCGCCCACTGCTCCCCTCAGCAGTGTACTTTGTCAATCTGCCTGTCCTGCTCCCCACTCTGTCTCTGGTGAATCCTCTCACCTTCCGCATCTCTGGCTGTACTCCAGTTCTGTACAAATAAATAAATAATTCTTTAAAAAAAAATAACTGAGGATATTTCCCCTATATTCCTCCTCTAAGTGTTACCATCTAATATTTTAATTTTCCTTCTAGCTTATTTCACAGAACATGATCCTTTCCAGTGCCGTCCATGTTTCTGGGAATGGCATGAGTTTATCTTTTTGATTGCTGAATAGTACTCCATCTTGCCAGAGGGGATGGGAGAGGCATCAACACAGGGAGGGAAGAACACAAAGGACTGTAGTGATGGTGCCTGGGTGAATGGGTGGTGGGAAATCTATGGGGACTACACCTGAGAGAAGAAAGCAAACAATGTAACATAAAAAATTTACAATGATGTAAAAATATATAAATAAATAATTTTTGAAATAAATAAAACTGAGGAAGAAAGACAAAAGAAGAAAAAAGGGAAAACTGAAGCCCCAATGGAACAGTTTGTTAAATCAGCCAGTAGCTGGAAAGGGGGGATAGGAGTGGGCAGACAGAGGTCCCTCACTAGTCACGTGGCTGCAGGGTGTGTATTCGGGCTCACCATCCGTGAGCTCTCAGCAGCATTTCAGTCAGATACTTGCATTACAGAAAAGGAAAGACCACTGGGAGGGCTTACAGTACCCTCCCTTAGGCCCCTTGACAAGACTAGAACCCTTTACAGATACACTTATTCCCTTCCTCAGCATCAATTAAAACCTGTGTACAGCCTCATTTTTGTTGATGAACACCATACTCCAAATGTATGTTGAGACTACTCCTTTTAGGAAAACAGCACACTGATGTTTATTGCAGCATTATTGACAGTGGCCAAGATATGGAAACCACCTAAATGCGACCAAACAGATGACTAGATGGAGAAGATGTGGTCTATATACACGGTGCAATACTACTCAGCGATCAAAAAGGATAAATGCATGCTATTTACAGCAATGGAGATGAAACTGGAGGGATTATGCTCAGTAAAATAAGTCAAAAGAAAAAAGAAAAATATCAGATGGCTTCATTTATAGGTGCAATATAGAGAAACCAAAAAACAGAGAGGAAAACATCAAACTGACCATAGATATGAAGTGTACAGCAGGAGAGGGGGTAGGAGAGGGGCCACAGCAGCAGAGGGAAGAGCACAAGGGATGGTGGTGATGAGTCACTGGTGCTGTGGTGGTGGGAGATTAACAAGGACTACATCTGAGGGAAAAAGTAAAAACGGTCCAAAAATTAAGAAAGATGTAAGAAAATTAATTAACTAATTAAAGAACTGATTGCTCTTAAAAAAAAATGAAAGAAAGTATTCCTTTGGGTGCTTCTTTCTGAGTTTGCTGACTTACATCTCAAAGGTCACCTGCAGCCAATCAGATATTCATTCTCCTTGCTTGAAATCACAAAATCCTTCCTCTTCTGGCATCAAAAAGGAAAACCTTGGAAGGTACTAGAATGCTCACATACTTAAGAAAATTATCCTGCCAGTTAACAGATATTTTCTATGGCAGACAGTTTAGACCTAAAAAGATTCTAGCAGAGCTCAGTCTGGAAAGTCTAAAGAAATGATTTTACATGAAGTTTCTGGATATGGACGAGTGGTGTGACATTGGACTTTTATTTAGTTATTGTTTTAATTTTTGTGTTCTCTGATCATATTTTCTAGCATTCTGAAAGAACTGGTTTGGGGGATTCTATATTTGTATACCATTAAGTTAGTGGATATTTATGGTAAATCAAATGTCTCTGGAAAAATTGGAACTTTGCACTGAAGGTTTGTGTACAGTTAGAATAAGAACACAGAGAATATGGAGGTAAGTATTACGTGAGTCCAAGGAGGATTTCAGATAAGAGCTGTATTTTTTAATATCTTTGCTAATTATATGGAATTTAATACTGCTAGGTCTAGGTATCTGCTTTGTACCCAAGTAGGAAAAATTTAAATAGACTAAGCCTGGGAGAATCATTTTGATAGATCTACTGCAAACCTTGATATAATGTGATATTTTAACTTAGTAGCAAATGTTCTATCTTACAAAATAACAAAAACCCAGTACTTCAATAAAGTGAGTTTTTTTTTAAATGTTAAACGGGACTAACTTTAGTAGAATTTACAAACTAATATCCAATATAGAAAAATAACGGAGCTTTTGGGCCCTCTGGTGTTGCAACTGGTAAAAGCAAAGCACTATGAAGCTATCTGAAGCTACTACAACATGAGTTTGCTCCCCAGCCAGGGAGGAGACCCACGTGGCACAACAGACCTCTCCTGTCTCGCCCACTGCTCCTCTCGGCAGTGTATTTCAGTCAGTCTGCCTGTTCTGCTCCCCACTGTATCTCTGGTGAAATCTCTCACACCTCGCACCTCTGGCCTGTATCCCAGTTCTTGTATGCATCAATAAATAATAAATCTTTCAAAAAAAGGAAAGAAAAATAGTGGGCTTTAAAATTGCTAGAAAAGTGTAAGTAATTGCTTAAATAAATATGTATCTGTTTCAATAAAGCAAATAGTTGAGGGCCCTCCCTGGTGGCCCAGCGGGTTAAAGCACTGTACTGAGAAGCTAAAGCCACTTCCGCATGACTTGGATCCCTGCCTGCCCCGGAGGTGACCACATGGCGTGGCAGACCTCTCCTGGCCCACCCGCTATTCCCCTCAGCAGTGTACTTCGTCTATCTGCCTGTTCTGCTCCCCACTCTGTCTCTGGTGAAGCCTCTCTCCCACCTCATCTCTGGCCTGTACCCCAGTTCTGTATGAATAAATAAATAAATCTTTAAAACAAAAAAAACAAATAATCGAATTTGGTTTATTAAAATGGAAATCATGCACATATAATGCAAAATTTTTGTTATAATTATGAATAAGGGGAACGAACAAGTTGTAATCTAACTCCTGTATGTTCCTCCAATTGGACAGGTAGAATGAACTCTTACTGACCACTTCCAGTAAGAAAATACCAGAAGCCTAGTACCAAAAGACACCACATCCTAAAAAGTAGGAATGTCAGCTGCTGGGATGCCAAAGTCCTCACAATGAAAGGAAACTAAAACAACCAAACTGTCTAGCAGATAAGTAAGGCTAGAGCTTTCCAAGATAAATCATTATCAGATTAAATGACATTTTTGAATATCTTAAAATTCTTGAACTTTAGTCATTTTACTGTGTTATGGTTTGAACCTCTTTTCTCGTTCTGTTAGCACAACAAATAGGCCATTGAGTTCATTTTTTTAGAATAAAGATTTTCAGTGTAAGAGAAAAGATAAACAATTCTAAAATGAAAAATTTAGAAGACTTCATAAAAAGGTAAATTAAAAAAGTTTTAAATAAAAAATAATTTAAGTAGAAACAATATAAAATGGCTGTATATGTAATTTTGTTAATAATGTTTATGCAAATGAAATATCAATAAATTATTTCTGTGTAGATTACTAAATCATCTCCAAAATAGTTCATGAAAAAAGTCACCTTGTTATAGGGTTACCAGTTCTGCTGAGCTGGAAACCCAAAAACACACTGAAAGCCAGTGAAAAACCAAGGCCCCCCAAGGCCCACATGTCTGGTTATCTACCAGGTGTGGCTGTTTAACTCCACCTTTGGCTCCCAGCGATCCTCCCTTTAGTGGTGACAATATTATGGCACTTGGCAGTCCTTGGTGTCTTGGATCTCTTTGCTCTGGGGTAACGGGTGGGGTCCATAAAACCTGTTTGTGGATTTTGTTCAGAACATCCTTCCACCCCCCACCCCCCACAGCTCTTTGATTAGAACCAATGTAGCTTGTCTTTAAGAACTTAGTAACCATTATCTGTTCTATATTTTTTCAGGATTTATTTATTTATGTATATAGAACTAGGGTTCTGCATGTAAGACAGAGGTGCAGGGGTGGTGAGAAGATTCACCAGGGAGTGGGGACAGGAACAGGCAGGTGGACTGAAGCACACTCCTGAGGAGAGCAGTGGGCAAGACAGAAGAGGTCTGCTGCACCATGTGGGTCACCTCCTGGGCTGGGAATTGAACGCATGCTAAAGTGGCTTCATGTGTTAGCTTCACAGTGTTGAGCTCTAACCCATTGAGCCACCAGAGACGACCCCATTATCTATTCTCTAAAAAAAAAAAAAAAATGCAGCATAACCACCTTCCTTCCTTGAAGCATTTAATCACTTATTCAGGTTTGTTCTCCTGTGAACTCTATTGAAGGGTTGGAATGTTTTCTTCAGATATTAATAATTTAAAAGGTTCATTTGTACATGAAACATACGCATACTTAGTTTGTCTGGAAGCTTAACTGTGGTTTACTTGGCAATTTTTTAGTCTCTCCATGGTGCAAACTTGTACTTGGAATTTTAACTGTAAAACCTCTGTTCTGAGAGTGTCTTTGAAGACATGAAAATTCATGAAGCAAACTCAGCTGATTTTGGAGACCTATGGCCTATAGAGGGAGCTCTCTATCACTAATTACTGGAACTAGGAAACCATCAATTACTCCAAACAGGAAACAGTTCTGGCCAATGGCAATTCCATATCCAAATCCAGAGGGAGGTCTTATCCCCTGAACCATTGCTGCTGGAATTTCATTTTTCTCCTGCTGATGACTTCCTTGTCCTGCCCTGCTTTCTTCAAAAGTCCTCCATCTTGTATAATCCCTTGAGGTATTTCTGTGGCCAGATGAGTTGTTTCTTGATTCATGAAATGTTTAATGAAGCTGGTTAGATCTTTAAGTTTATTCAGTTAAATTTTTGGTTTTAAGAGGTTGATTCATTGGCTGGGGTTACAATGAGCAGATAGGCCTGGAACACACTGTACCAGAAAAGAAGGAATTTTCCAAAGACTGAGTCATATAAAGAGATCTTGACTGCCAACGATGAGACAATGTAAGCTTCAAGAAGAGGACAATAACGGTGCTGTCTCACACAGTCATTATAGGTTACAAAAAACATTGGGGCCACAGTGATGTGGATAAAGTAAGCGTGAATGGAAATGTTCTAAAATTTGTTTAAGGAGGCGAGTAGAAGAGGATCCATGTTTAGTGAGCTTTGTACTGCTCTCATCAACTCATATGCGCTGTCATGACAAATACTAAGAAGTAGATCATACTGATATTTCAGTTGCAAAGTGTTTTCTGACTGAGAGTATCAGTGAACCAGCTCCATCAAGTAATAACCTCAAGTCAGTGAAAATCACATTAAAAAACACAAAATTTGGCCCTCCCTGGTGGTGCAGAGGATTAAAGCACAGCACTGAGAAGCTTAAGCCACTTCCGCATGAGTTCGATCCCCGCCTGCCCCGGAGGTGACCACATGGCGCGGCAGACTTCTCCTGACCCACCCGCTGCTCCACTCAACAATGTACTTCGTCGATCTGCCTGTTCTGCTCCCCAGTCTGTCTCTGGTGAATCCTCTCACCCTCTGCATCTCTGGCCTGTACCCCAGCTCTGTGTGAATAAACAAATTAAAAAAAAAAACCACAAAATTTAATTGGATGGTACTTTCAATGTCTGAAAGGCTTATGTTGTCTCTTTTTAAAATATGAAGTTATTTTATTTTTAAAAGTGCATGTGCTAGAATAAATAGTAAAATAAATTAAATAAATAAGGAAGAAAGAAAGGAGGGAAGGAGAGAGGAAGAGCGGAAGGCAAAGAAGGTTCCATGATGCTTAGATGTGGTTAAAGTTGTTAGGTATTCATGACTTCATAGATCTCCAGGATTATAGGAAAATTTAAGTTTATCAGTGAGGATGGAAACTGGAGTAGACATGTGTATGCTTAAATCCAGAAAGAGGAAAAGGTGGTAGATAACTCTTCTGCCTTTTTGCTCTGGAATCACGATAAAAACCCGCAGGATCACAATGAAAATCCAGGAAGCCTTTATGCTTAAACCTCCCTGAGTAGAGAACATGCATTAACTGAAGTGGAAACCATCTTCCTGAAATGAATGTGCATTTCTCAGTCTGGGGAGATTTATAAATGAAGCATTTAAGACATGTTTAATAGAATTGCAACACTTCTGTTAAGAATGTGTTTCCATATTTGGTATTTTGCCTTTATAATAGGTTTTTCAGCACTCTTTGAAACAGGTAGGTGTGCGATTGACTTAAGATATATTTTTTTTAAATAATATTATAGTTTATTGTTACATCATTTTGTGCCTTTTCCCATCTCAGTTGTAATCCCCATGGGCTTCCCATCACCAAATCACCCGTGTGCCAATCTAGACATGGTTTTAAGGTGAAATCTTCTTGAGTCATTCTCAGTATTAAAACATCACAGAAGAACTTTAGGTTTCCTTTAGCTTATTGGATTTGTAACAATGACTTAGAACTTAAGTTTTGCCTGGTAAATCAAGTCTATGATAACTTAAAAGGGAAAGGCCTGGGTTAGTGCACATGCTAAAGACATTCTCCCCTCCCCCTCCCTACCCCCAACACAGAGCAGCACCTACGCTCCTTCTCCCCAGCCATAGCTACCTTCAGTTCTCCAAACAGGACTTGTTATGGAAAAGGCTGCCTGGACCCCTCCCTGGTGGCGCAGTGGGTTAATGCGGCACTATGAAGCTAAAGCCACTTCCACATGAGTTCGATCCCCAGCCCCGGAGGTGACCCACATGGCACAGCAGAATTCTCCTGTCTCCCCCCTCTGCTCCCCTCAGCAGTGTATTTCAGTAGATCTGCCTGTTCTGCTCCCCACTCTGTCTCTGGTGAATCCTCTCATTGCCCCTG
>NW_004567138.1:2630968-2637601 GCF_000260355.1 Condylura cristata
AAAAAAAAAAGACTGCCTGACCTTCAGCAGGCTACTTCCTTCTCTGTCTACTTCCTAGCTCAGCCAGGTGGGTTTCCCCTGGCCCCTATGTCCTCCTCCCTGTGCAAGATATAGCACTCACTGCATGCTTAGGCACTGGGAGCAAAGGGAAGAGATCTCAACTGCTTGCTCATGTCTGATGCTCCCAATAGGGCAGGTCCTCTTGTGTATCCTGTGCCAACATGCCAAAGGAAGAGAGACTTAGATTTCTTAAGGATTTTTAACAAAAGGGATGTTTTTAATTCTCGAGGAGTGACAGGTAGGGGAAAAAGACGAAAGAATGATAGAGACCAAGACTAAGGCCATTTATTAGGGAAATGGGGTAAGGATCCAGGAGCCAACTGGGACGAAAGTAGAGCAGCCCATCTCGTCCTGTGCATTCTGCAGATAAAGCAGCTTGAGCCCAGCTCCCGGGTCTTTGTTCATTAACACAGGAGGGGAAACATCATGGTCTCATTAAAGATCTGCAGGAGCTCGATGCTGTGGATACTCAGCTGCTTTTTGTCTGAGTTCGAAGCTGTTGATCTTGCAGCCTTACGGAACATCTCAACCCTGCAAGAGTGAGAAGAGCATAGGGAGACAGGAAGCCGTTGGTCAGAAAGGCCAGAAAAGCTAATTACTTAGCTACCAGAGGACTATGGGAAGAGCCTGGAGACCACTTCTGATTTGAGTTTGCCCCGTCTGTTTCTGAAAGTAAAAAATAATCCGTAGTAGGGGGCCAGCGTGTAGTTTTCTACCATCTCCGCTTCCAGCAGACAAGTTTCCCTTTAAAAATTATAATTGAACTAAACCAGAACAAGAAGAGGAGACCGGGTTGAGCTTCTCCCTCTTTTTTTTTTCCCCCTCCTTTGTTTTTCTCCCCCAATTGTCAAAATCTCAGAGGATTAAAAAGGAAATCCTATCAGCTTCACAGTAGCTAAATGAAAAGCTTAACTTTTCCACTGGCATCCCAAACCTCCTGATCAGCCAAGGCCAGAATGTGGAGGCCTAGTGTCCTGCATGAAGCAGACTTTGGGGGCTGGAGAAGGTCACAGCTATCAACACTAAGCCATGCCATAGAATAGGCAGAGACACACTGAATCATGGACACAGATTTGAAGAAGACTGAGTTAATGGAACCAAGCCCTCTGAAAGCCCAGAATCCCCAAACCTGCCCACTCTAAATATATTCTGTCATCTGCTGCATCAAGAAAAAACATACTCTAGTGCCTAAGACCTTTAGTGAAAAGGAACTTTAATACATTGACTATGCAACAACGAAAAGGGAAAGAATGTTTTCAAATCAAGCACACAAAGTTATCCAGCCCCTCATGGGTAAAAATCTAATCACACACGGATAGCCCAAAACTGGGTCATGGAAGCCCAAAAATCCTGCCATAAATCTAAAGCATCTCGGCCCTCCCTGCTGGCGCAGCGGGTTAAAGCACAGCACTGAGAATCTAAAGCTGCTTCCACATGAGTTCATCCCCGCCCGCCCAGGAGGTGACCACATGGCGCGGCAGACCTCTCCTGACCCGCCCGCTGCTCCACTCAACAGTGTACTTCGTCGATCTGCCTGTTCTGCTCCCCAGTCTGTCTCTGGTGAAGCCTCTCACCGCCCCTGAGCCTCTGGCCTGTACCCCAGTTCTGTATGCACAAATAAATAAATCTTTAAAAAAAAAAAATCGAAAGCATCTCCTGGTGGAGACTCATAGGGTAGGGGTGGAAATGGCCAGAGAACTCTGGGGAGAAAAGTGCAAAATCAAAATCAAGACAAAAGCTGCATGGTGAACCTCCCCACAGGTCTCTCACTCAGAGCTGTTTCAGCCAGTCCAAGGTCATCTTAAGATATACAGCTTCTTCACATATCTCTCAGCTCTGTGCCTCCTCCAGGTCTCCTTCTGGCTCTCCCTCTCCCTTCCTTTTCCTATCTCCTCTCCAGCTTCTTTGCTCCCTGCTCAGCTGCATTCTCCTTGAGGGGGCCTGGAAGCTTGAATCTCCCTTTGACCATGTTGTTACAATTTGACCTCTCTCTCTCTCCCTCTCTCTCTCTCTCTGTCACACTTCTGCCTTTCTGCTTAAAATTGTTCCTTGGTGTTCCTGTGTCCTGTTACAAATTCACAGACTTATTCTAGAGGTAGAAATCAAACTGTATGACTTATTAAAGTTTTTTAGAGATTTTGGAGAATGGTGTTATATGAATCCAATGACTTAAATGCAAAATGAGAGAATCATCATCAGCATTAAAGCATAGTTAATGAAGACATAGTCCTCCAGGGGCAGAAGAGGGACATTTTGTTTATGTCCAAACTCAGTGGGGTCTGGGGACAAAGGAAAATATATCTCACATGAGAGGACCCTAAGGTCTATTATACTTAAATTAACATCTCATATCAACTGCCATGGAAAAAGTCCACTTGATTCATTCATTAACTTTTGTATGACATAAAACTTTAATGAAATGCTCCAATGAATGGTTGCAGAATAACCTTAACTAGCTGAGTAATAATAATAAAAGTCAGCATATAAATTTATTGTACAATAATTAGCAGATAAGAAGACATCCTACAGTTGCAAGTAAGTGTCTGCAGAGGTCAGGCAAACAGAATAAATGTGCAAATCATGCTGGTGGTGGGGAACTGATGGGGCCTGCCCTGAACTGGAAGTTAAGTGGTCTGTTAAAGACACATGCTTCCAATTACAAAAAAAAAAAAGAGGAAACCAAATTTATTAATTAGTCAAAACAAAAAAACACTGTGTCAAGTCGAATACAACAGGTCAGGTGTAGGTGAGAAAATAAGTTGGCAAACTCCTGTTAGTCCCACTGGCTCTGTCTTCATCACTAGAGGTTTCTACTCTCAAATTGGTCCCAGAGTCAAATCTTTGAGGACAGGTTGAGAATTTGTCACAATTATGGAACGGGCTTAATGATTTAAGCCAAGAAATCCTTACTGAGTTGTTTAATTGCTTCCCTTGACCTGGGCTGTGTGTTTCCCCACACAGACCAAAGATAGAAGAACCTGCAAAATCCCTCAGGGCTCCTTCTCAGGGCTGGTGACTATTGGCTGCTTCACACCATGTTCGCTTCACACCATGTTCGCTTCACATGGGAGGGAGATGCTGTTCAAATTGTACTTCTGGGACAGAAAAAAAAGACAAGCTTCTGTTGTCACTTGTGGACACTGAGCTCCAGTGGCTGCATATTCTTCTCTCACTATTTGGGTATTTAGAAAGCACAGGGTTAAATTTATAGGCCTTTTTTAGCTCCTCATCAGGAACACGTGTTCACTTTATCACTGACTTTTATGCTCCTAATATAATTTTCCTTGTCTTAATTTCTGATCTACTCATCTATTTGAATAGTTTTCTGTTTTTTTTTTTTTTTTAAACTTGGCATGTATTTTCAAATCCAGTGAAAATTCAGTATAGATCAAGGTGAACACAAACTTTTATCACCCACATAGACTGTTCCTCTGTAAATGGCCACAAATTGTGAAGGACCTCTCCATACCCCAAATAGACATTGCTTCAGAAGAGCTAAGTTAGGGTAGAAATTGATGAATGAAAT
Source organism: Condylura cristata (assembly GCF_000260355.1). Classification (NCBI taxonomy): domain Eukaryota; kingdom Metazoa; phylum Chordata; class Mammalia; order Eulipotyphla; family Talpidae; genus Condylura; species Condylura cristata. The sequence continues at coordinate 2,634,555 of NW_004567138.1, forward strand.
GCTTTAGAGCAACCATATTTAATTTTTAGAAACAAATGAATTACTATATAATTTGAGGGAGGGATTCTGGGGGTATAATACTCATAGCTAAGTTTACTTTTTTAACAATTTTAAGTGTACACCTCTGTGACCTTATGAATGTTCATAATCATACATCTGTTACCACTACCCAAAATTTCAAAACAGAATCCTGTACCCATTAAACAACATTTCCTCATTGCCCCTCCTCTAGTCCCTTATGACCACTATTCTACCTTCTGTCTCTGTTAATTTGCCTATTCTAGGTTCTTAATAAATGGAATCATACAATGCTGGTCCTCTGGCCAGACTCATTTCACTTAGCATAATGTGTTCAGTGATCATCTATGTCATAGAGTGTACCAGTATTTCATTCTTTTTAATGGCTGAATAATATTCCATGGTGTGTACTGTTGTGTGTCACTTAACAATATTTTAGTCAATGACAGAGCTCATATATGACAATGGTCACAACAGGCCATCCCATTCAGCCTATGTATGTAGTAGGCTTTTCCATCTATGAAGTTTGCAAAAAGATGAATTCTTTCAATGACTTATTCCTCAGAACACATATGCAGCATTAAGTGAAGCATAGTATACACCACATTTTGTTTATCCATTCATCTTTCAGTGGACTTTTTTGAGTTTTCTACATTTTTGGCTGCTGTAAATAATACTACTATGAACACTAGTGTACAAGTATCATTTACAGTTCCCACCTTCAATAGTTTTAGGGAGAGATCCAGAAGTGGACTAGTGAAGGATATGGTAATCTGATGTTCATGAATATACACTTTACTAAGGCAACTATAAAGAAAAGGAGCTGATTTGCTATTTAAAAAACCTCACAATAATACTTACAGTTAGAAACGATGTACGGATGTATGTGGAGAGTTATGAATGGGAGGGTCTGGATTGCTCTAGATATTCTCTCTCATGGCCTGGGTGTTCGTTACATAGGTATTTGCTATACTACATACTTAGTTTTTGAGCAGTTTTTGTCAAAATGCCTTATTTCACCATAATTGACCACTGACATGGTTTATCTTTGCCTTTTCAGCTAATCTTAAAACTTGGGTTTGTTTACCTGATTTGGGACTGTTGTCATCCATCCTATAATAAAAAGCACACGCTTGGTGTTGAGATTCAACAGAAAACAAAAGAAGCTATTTCTGAATTTACACATTTAGGTTACTTTATATTAAGGTTACACTAGATCTCATAATTCCATCCAATGGACAGGAGCAGAGTAGATGTAGTAGATGGAGCATTTAACCTTTAATAAATGAAATCTAAGATCATATCCTGATAGTGTTCATTCCTTCACCTCAACTGCTTCAATGTCCTCATCTGTAAATGTACAGATATAGCTTTACCAAAGACAATTGACAGTAAATGTGAGGAGTTTTTCTGAGGGACTCTGGAGGGTAGATTTTATTACAGAAGAAATATCTCTAGGTGATTATTTTGGTTTGACAATTAATATATAATTTGTTAAAGTTACATCTTTTAAAAAATTGCTTCTTTAAGCCTTCAAATTTATATTTTGAATCATATTATTTGATTTATACGTTTAGCACTTTTACCATGAAGACTTTAAAAACATTTAGTCCTATTTACAAATTCATTTCAATTCCTTTACACATATTACACTGCATATTTCAATTTAATGAACTTAATTTAATATATTAAATTACATTTAGTACTATGTTTGACTTAACAAATAAAATCTCCCTATGTATTTAAATAACTCATGAATCTTATAAATTACAATTGTAGGTCTGTTGAAACTTATGTTCTTGTGAATATACAGATGGGGAGGGTGGATTATAAATAGGGTTTGCAACCTAATCTGAATGGTCTGGAAGGAGTTGCTATACTCATTCTGGGAAGAATTAAAAACCATTGAAGGACTTGGACCTTGTCATCTCCCTCAAGTTCCTATTAATGTGATGATGACAATTTCCTTCTTGGAAAATAATAACTATAATCTAAAGAATGTAGGGAACACAGGTAAGGAATGAGGGTGAAAGTTTCTGGATTTGTATGTCCATAGTACATGGAAGCATTCTCCTTGAGGGGGCCTGGAAGCTTGAATCTCCCTTTGACCATGTTGTTACAATTTGATCTCTCTCTCTCTCCCTCTCTCTCTCTCTCTCTGTCACACTTCTGCCTTTCTGCTTAAAATTGTTCCTTGGTGTTCCTGTGTCCTGTTACAAATTCACAGACTTATTCTAGAGGTAGAAATCAAACTGTATGACTTATTAAAGTTTTTTAGAGATTTTGGAGAATGGTGTTATATGAATCCAATGACTTAAATGCAAAATGAGAGAATCATCATCAGCATTAAAGCATAGTTAATGAAGACATAGTCCTCCAGGGGCAGAAGAGGGACATTTTGTTTATGTCCAAACTCAGTGGGGTCTGGGGACAAAGGAAAATATATCTCACATGAGAGGACCCTAAGGTCTATTATACTTAAATTAACATCTCATATCAACTGCCATGGAAAAAGTCCACTTGATTCATTCATTAACTTTTGTATGACATAAAACTTTAATGAAATGCTCCAATGAATGGTTGCAGAATAACCTTAACTAGCTGAGTAATAATAATAAAAGTCAGCATATAAATTTATTGTACAATAATTAGCAGATAAGAAGACATCCTACAGTTGCAAGTAAGTGTCTGCAGAGGTCAGGCAAACAGAATAAATGTGCAAATCATGCTGGTGGTGGGGAACTGATGGGGCCTGCCCTGAACTGGAAGTTAAGTGGTCTGTTAAAGACACATGCTTCCAATTACAAAAAAAAAAAAGAGGAAACCAAATTTATTAATTAGTCAAAACAAAAAAACACTGTGTCAAGTCGAATACAACAGGTCAGGTGTAGGTGAGAAAATAAGTTGGCAAACTCCTGTTAGTCCCACTGGCTCTGTCTTCATCACTAGAGGTTTCTACTCTCAAATTGGTCCCAGAGTCAAATCTTTGAGGACAGGTTGAGAATTTGTCACAATTATGGAACGGGCTT
>NW_004567138.1:2637701-2642083 GCF_000260355.1 Condylura cristata
TAGTTTTCAAATATACACTCTTAAGTTTCGTTACTTGAGGGTATGAGCCTCAATTCTTTGAACTCCCCAAAGGATTTCACTTTGAGCCTATGTTTAATGTTGAACTCAGATGAATCTCCTATAAATGACAGAAAATTAGGTTTCCTTTTCTTTCTTTCTTTTATAAGATTTATTTATTTATGTATACAAGAACTGGGATACAGGCCAGAGGTGCGGGCCAGAATCAGAATGCAGAACAGGACAATGGATTGACTGAAATAATACTGCTGAGGAGAGTAGAGGGCGAGACAAGAGAGGTCTGCTGGGCCATGTGGGTCAGCTCCCTGCCCGGGGATTGCACTCGTGTTACAGTGGTTGTGGATAGATTCATAGTGCTGCGGTTTAACTCCTTCTGATATGCTTTAACCCTTGTGCTACCAGGGAGGACCCTAGACTTTATTTTTTGATCAAAGCAGTGAGTCTATGCTTTTTGATCGATGAATTCAGTTCATTTACACTTTACAGTTCATTTACACTGATATATGAATACTTGCTCTTGCCATTTTGTCTTTAAAACCTGTTGTTTATTTTCTTGTGAACTCACTTCACGTTGATTTATGTCAGCGTGCTCCTTTCAAAGTTTCTTGAAAGGAAGGTCTGCTGTTGGGTCCTTTGCCTGGACAGACCTCCCCACCTCCCCCCACAGAATCATATGCACACTGTTGTGTGGAAACAAAGAATGAGCCATGGGTGCTGGAACAGAAAAACAGGAGGCAGGAAGTGTTCCTGCCTTGTGTTTGCTACCTTGTGTTCTTTGACCCCCATGTTATTGTGCATGTTATTGATGCACTTGCTGAGAGCTTCCGCCTCCCCCCAGCCCCAGGCTCCATGCTGAAGGGTATAAATAGGGAAGGAGAGAAAAATAAAGTATGCCTTTACTTGCAGAGACCAAGAAGTGTGTGTTTTAATCCTGAAGTCCTTCGCTCAGACCATCTCTGCTATCGTGCTGGGGCGGCAGTCTGCTATTTGCAAACTTCTTCAGCTTCTGTCATCTAGAAACCCTTATTTGGCCTCAAATCTGAAGGAGAGTCTAGCAGGATAATATTCTTGGCTGCCAGTTTTATCTGTCAGTATTTTGAGTATGTCATTTCGTTCTCTCTTTGCCTATTGGGATTCCTCAGAGAAACTAGATATCGGCCTGATGGAGTTACCTTAAAAAGTTGTTGTTTTCCCCTTTGCTGACTTCAATAATCTCTCTTTATCTCTGAGTCTCATTGCATATCTTTACATTAAGGTAAATAGGTATTTTTTTAAATACCTATTTGGATACCTCATGAATTTGCTATTTAATTCCTTCCCTAGTTGAGAGAGCTTTTCTGCTATTCTTTTCTTCAGTGGGCTCGCTGTTTTCCTTTATCTCTCCCCCGCTTCTAGAACACCATTATCTGGCTTTCTTAATGGTGTCAGGCAGTTCTTGAATTGCCTCTTTTTTTAAATACCTCCATTCTCTTTTCTTCCACTTATTTCTTTCATACTTTGCTATGTTCAAGTTCACTCCATTTGATCTTTCTACTCCCATGACTTTTTCTAGCAGGCTTTTTTAATTTTAAGCGGGCTGCTTTATTCAACATTAAGCGGCAGCTTTATTGCTGCTAATAAACAATCCAGTTGCTTAGACATAATCTTCTTAGGCAACTTATTTTTTACTTAACTTCTTCATTTGTATGTATTTTGTGCATACAGAACTGGGGTATAGGCCAGAGGCTCAGGGGCAGCGAGAGGCTCCACCAGAGACAGAGTGGGGAGCAGAACAGGCAGATTGACTAAGTACACGGCTGAGGGGAACGGTGGGCAGGTCGGGAGAGGTCTGCCACGCTATGTGGTCACCTCCGGGCAGGCAGGAATCGAATTCATGCAGAAGTGGCTTTAGCTTCTTAGTCCTTGCTTTAACTCTCTGCACCACCAGGGAGGGCCCTGTTGTGTTGGTTTTTAATTGTTGTTATTTTTTTCCCCTGATTCCTTATTTGGCTCCCCTATATTCCTCCTATAAGTGAAGCCATCTGATATTTTTTATTTTCTTTCTGGCCTATATCACTGAGCATAATCCCCTCTAGCTCCATCCATGGTGCAAATGGCATTAGATTATCCTTTTTTATTTCTGCTGAATACTATCCCATTGTCTATATATACCCTATATTTTTGACCCAGTCATCTATTTTTGGATGTTTGGATTGTTCCTATAGCTTACCTATTATAAATATTTCTGCATCTTTGTGTGTGTGTTTAATCTGCCCATTTTGTTAGTTGATTTTGTTACTATTTTTTCTCTCTTTACCAGTAACTTAAATTATTTCATTTCTCCTACAGGTGGTGCTGTGGATTTGTTTGATTTTATTTTCACCTTTGCAGGCTTTTGTAAATACTGGGATTCCATTCTGTTGCTATTGAGTCAGCAAGGTCCAGGAGGAGCCTAGAAGAGTCCAGACTTTAGTACGGATTAGTCAGGGTGAGCTGGTTCCTCTGGTTATTCCAACCCCCAGAGAAGACAACATCCCTTGTGTTCTCAATATGCCTGGCAAGTTAAGCTTCCTCCCAGGAGGTGGGAAGGGGGAGTGCAAGTCAGAATGCTTGCTCTGCTAGCCGCTCTGTTCTCCAGGCCGAGCATCCCACCCTTCCACAAGGCTTTCCCATCTTTCAAGGGTGTGTGCTTGTACACAACTTCTGATCCCTCGGTCCCAAGTCCCACAGCAGCCCTTCTGCTGTGGCTCTCCTTAAGGCCACCACCCTCAGTTTCCTGTCTCCTCCCACCTCTGTCCACTGAAGTATAAACAGTATGAACAATGCATTATGAAACTCTTTACTGTCCAACTTTTTGAGTCTGGACTGGCGTCTGCTTTCCAAAATATAATCAACCCCACTGCTATCTATAGGACTGTCTCGTGGACGCGTGTTCCTCTAGTTGGCACTTCAAGGGCTCAACCAGTGGGACCCAGCCTGTTGTTGGCTTTTCAGCTGGAGGAACCCAGCTCTATCTCACAGAACTGGCAGCCAGATGCTGGGCTTCTGAGGCTGGTATCTAGAGACCATGAGTGCCCAGCTCTTGCTGATGCAGCTGGCAGATGAGGGCAGGGGTCTCCCAGCTGGCGGCAGGAGTCTGGAGTCAGGATCCCCCAGACAACTGAAGGCTGGGAGCCGCCCAGCTCTTGTTGACACAACCAGTGGCATGAGGTGGGGCGCCCCAGGCAAAAATGGATATCAGGGGTAACCCAGCTCTTGTTACTGGAAGCTGGGGGTTGAGGACTGGGCTCCTGAGCTGGTAATGCATGCCAGGGTCAGTCAGACTCTCACTGCCAGAAGCTGAGGACAGCCCTCCCACGGCTGGCAGCTCGCAGAGGGCTTCCCACAGCTGGTGTCCGATGCTGAGAACAGTCAGACTCCTATTCACAGCAGCCGGCTGGTGGCCAGGCTCCTGCAGCTGGTAATTGGCAGCGGGGAGTGATAGAGCTGGCAGCGGCTTCTGGAGTGGCTTCTGCTGGGTTGGGGTTCTCCTTTGGATGCTGTTCCCAGCACACGCTGCAGCCTTCCTTTCAGGAGTTACTGGTTTTCTGCTGCACGAGAGCCTAGAGTGCAAGGAAGAGCAAGCCTGTACGCTCACTCCGCCATCATCTCACTGTCCAGCTCTGTGTCTTCATTGCAGCGGTGGTTTCATGAGTTACACATGTAATAAAGTGGCATGGAATTCTACCCCCCAATATTAATTTCCAGGTTTTGATAATTATGCTACAGTTACAGAAAATGTAGCCATTGAGGGGAACTTGGGAGAGATGACAAATAGTTGTATTATTTCTGCAACTTTTCATGAATCTATAAATTATTGCAGAATGTAAATGTATACACACACACACACACACACACAGTGAATGTAGATATCTGCCATGCCATTACTAAGAAGACCTATTTGTGCCTCCTGCTATGATAAGAGGCACAAGACATAACACATGTACTATTCTTATCAGAAATAGTTAACCTGTATCTAATGAGGAAAAGCCCAGACAGATCCTGAACATAAAATATTCCACAAGAACTGGTTTTGATGCTTCAAAAGACATAATGCTGTGAAAAACAGCAACAAAGACATAAGAGCTACCTTGGTAAACAGCCATGAGAATAAAGTTGGTGTGGCATCTAAAGCAAAAAGCAAAAAATATCTCTAAGAGATTTGGACACAATTAGGGAAATGTGATATGGAAGATTTATTATGGAAGATTATTAAATTAAATTGAATAATTTTAAGTGATCACTTTTAAGGTATCCTGATGATGTATGAAAATGATAATATCCTTGGAACTTACATGCTGAAATATGGAATGATCTGGCATAAAGTCTGCAATCTATTTTTTTTT
>NW_004567138.1:2642583-2660275 GCF_000260355.1 Condylura cristata
TTGCAGAGGCCTGTTCATATCTTTCTTCTGTACATGTCTATGTCCAAATTTCCTCTTTTACAAGGTCATTGATAGTATGAGGACTCATCCTCATAAATTCATTTTGATATGATCACCTGTTAAAAGACTGCCCAAATACAGTCATATTCAGAGGTGTCAGGATTTACGACTTCAACATGTGGATTTACAGGGATACAATATACATAACAATATACATATATTACAGATAAATAAAATACCAACTGTTAGAAAATGGCAAGTCTAAATGAAGCTAGATAGATTTTTCCCTGCACCAGTCTTCAACTCTTCTGTACATTTTTCTGTAATGTTTTTAATACAAATGAATAAAAGGAGAAATATTTTGAAAACAACTAAATATGTCATAGATACAATTACACCAAATACTCTTTGCCCCTCCCTGAGAAAATTATTCTTCTTACTCATTGATGGCAAGTTGACCACATTTCCTGTTGACGTAGGTAGCGCTACATCCTTCTCATTGAAAGAAAAGTCAAGAATCAGAGGAAGTGCAATATGATGCTGTAAATATACATGGTACCATTTATTGGAAGCTAGAACGCCTGCAGATACATAATGTAGGACAAGCTTAATAAACACATGAACGTCAGACAGTGGCTGCCTCTGAGCAGGAAGAGGAAAGAGAAGGGCATGTAGTGAGGTGTGTGTTGTTTACCTTCTTAAAAGAAAAGCTTTCCCAAACTGAGATGGTAAAATACTATAACTTGCTTAAGTAAGTAAACACAGGCTTCTCATTAGGTCATACGAAATTGCCTTTTCTATAAGGAAAGAAAAGTGTGCGTGTGTGTGTGAATGCAGGTCCTATAAACACTTGCCTATTTCCGTAAATCCCGTCGATGTAGAACTCTTAGTCTCTCTATTAATGTTCCTCCATATAAGTACCCATCTCCAATTTGGGGAGAAGCCTGGAGACAGTAGTCCCCCTATTCTCGGGATGCTGGCTTCTGATTGAATCTAATTTCCTTCCACCAACTCTTGGCTCATGCATATGGAGTAACTAGACCCCAGATTCCTGTAACAATAATAAAAAAGAAAAGAAAACTAAAACTTAATTTCAAATGAAATTAAGCAAAGAAGTAACTAACTACAACTTAAACACAGTGACAGTATTCTTATTCTTTCTGAGAAAATGTATTTTACTCCCACCAAGTGTCAGCCTCATGGAAGGTAGGGAATTGGGGACATGCCTGACCTCAAATATCCTGAGCAGAAAGGTGAAAGGAGTCCCAAGAACATGAACACAACAGGATGATGTTTCTGACTTCCTCCTGCAAACAGCAGTCTTCACTAACCAAGAAATGATGACTTGGGGAAATGAAACACCAAGTAGCACAAACAATAGCAGCAGACTTCTTACATAGCTAGGGTTACAAGTCTTCGGGTGGCTTCCAAATTAGTGGAAAATGACCTGCACAAGAAGGTGATACTCATGGTATCGCCCAGGTTAGCAATACAACACAGTGTTACACTCAGATTTTGTATTTGCGAATGCACCAATTAACTAAAACTTATTTGTAATAAAAAAAAACCCAAAAAACAAAACAAAACAAAACATTGAACCGCCCAGACTCTGGGTAACAATCAAACAGAGAAGACTGTTGATTCCCAGAGTGGCTCAAATACCCAGAAGGTTGGGAAGATTCCATCATAGGTGAGAAGAAATAAACCCACACTAGCAAGGCACGCCCAGGGTTGATAAGTGACCAATCACTATTGGAAAAGCTGTCCACCAATCAGCACCAACTGGGGACCTCATTCCCATAAAGCAGATTGAACCTGCTCCTGTTGCCTATATAAATACAACTCCCTAGCAAAACAACTTGGGTATAGACTGCCCCTTGAATGTGTATCATTCCTCAGACTACAGTCCTAAAGCCCCAGATAAGTCTTTGTATAAAGTGTAACATTCCTGTACATTTCTGCTGTGACACACCACTTTTTTTTTAAGATTTATTTATTTGTGCATACAGAATGGGGGTACAGGCCAAAGGTACAAGGACAGTGAGCGCATTCACCAGGCAGAGCTGGGAGCAGAACAGGCAGATTGACGAAGTACACTGCTGAGGGGAGCAGCGGGCGAGTCAGGAGAGGTCTGTGATGCCATGTGGGTCACCACCAGGGATGGAACTTGTGCCTCAGTGGCTCTGATAGCTTCATAGTGTGCTTTAACCTGTTGCGCCACCAGGGAGGGTTCTGTGACACACAACTTTAATGCTTCTGCTGTGGCATTCAAACTATAAAACTTCAGTTGCAACCTGATTGCTGTAACTCTACTTGAATTTTCTATCAAGGTGAATAGTAACCCCCAAATCAATATACCATGCACTTTCTTGGTATGCTGGAGACCTGTGCTGAGAGGTGAAAAATTTGAGTAGCCCAACTCACGTTATCAGCTGGGTGTCAGTGGGCAACGTCATATTCTGTCTTGATTGAGCTCTTATAGTGTCTTTATTGAGGTCTATTTACTGGCATTTTGTTGGCATTCTCACTATTTTATATAATAGCCCTAAGTATAATGCTGAAGGGCTGCCTAGTGTCCCTAAGTCCAAGATCCCATCATGCTTAATGGAAAAATACGTGTGCTCCATAAGCTTCTTTCAGACATGAGTATTGTTGTGAGTTCAATGCTAATCAACAACACAAAATAGGGTATCTTTAAATATATATATATATATATAGTTTAAAGATTTATTTATTTGTGCATACAGAAGTGGGGTACAGGCCAGAGGCTCAGGGAAGGTGAGAAGCCCCACCATAGACAAAGCGGGGAGCAGAACAGGCAGATCGATGAAGTACACTGCTGAGGGCAGCAGTGGGGGGGTCAGGAGAGGTCTGCTGCACCATGTGGTCACCTCTGGGATAGGCGGGAATTGAACTCGTGCGAAAGTGGCTTTAGCCTATCAATGCTGCGCTTTAACCCACTGCGCCACCAGGGAGGGCCAAAATAGGGTATCTTTAAACAAAAACACAAAACAAGGTTATATAGAAATTAGTTAATGAAATTGTTTGCAGGAACCTAACCTTGGTATTTCCCGTAGGGACAATAATTCATTATTTTTATATTTATATCAGAATAAAAATAAATGAATATATTCATAAAATAAATTCCAGAATTTTTTTTTTACCAAATACTAAAATTTATTTGTTACCAGTGGCCATAGTAACCTACCTTGAATAATAAGAATCAACTATAATTGGAAAGAACTGCTTCGAGTGACTGACCAGAATCAACACCCTGAGTTTCCAATGCCAAGAAGTCCTAATTTGGATAGTAGTGGATAGAGCCACAGTCTACAGTGCAGGCTAGCACATGGATTCCAATTACTAGGCCTAAATTTGGTGTGCTTGGGAAGGACCATGTGTCAGCAATGGGGTTCATGGGTAGCGTGCTATTCTGAGCCACTACTTCGTGCAAGAATAGAGGTGGCCCCAGAATAGACGTAAATAGCATCCCAGTTGACCTTTTTTTAAATCCATGTTTATAGAGGAAAGAAAAAGAAATGAAATAGCAGTTGAAAAAAATACTCATATTTAAGCAGTTGAAATACCCATTTATATTACATTTTATTACACTATAGTATAGTATATACTATAGCATTAAAGCATATATAATATATGTGTGTGTATGCATGTATGTATGGATGGATGCATTACTAACCTCAAGTCCCTGAGTATGACTAGAGTTTCCAATATACTACACAACATCTAGGATAGTATAATATGTAGTATATCATACTACATATTATGCTATACTATATTAAACTATGCTATATATAGTATACTACATACATATGTAGTAGATATATCATATAGTATTTACAGTGTGTATAGTATACTATATATACTAGACACATACTATTATATATACTATTATACTGCATATATACTATATAACAATATAATTCATAATAACTATACTACATGCTATACTATATTATATACAGCATACTATATATACTATATACTACACACATACTATATAGTTATATAGTATAGCATATAATAGTATGTAGTAATAGTAGGTAGTATATAGTATATTGGTATAGTAGATTGGAAGGTCCAGTCATATTCAAGGACTTGAGGTGCATGCATCCACACTGAAGATGAATGAAAGGACTCTGTCCTCTGTTTTGTAAAACATTCTATTTTCACAATTCTGATGCTCACTGATGGCTCATATTAGCTACTTGATAAATACTGGTAACATGCTACTCTCTATCCCTTTTTCTTTCTACCTCCGTCTCTTTTAATAAAATATTTCTGGAGCCAGCAGTTAATGCTAACGCTAAACATTTCTGATTAAGAGCTAAATCATGGCAGCTGAGAGATCTTTGCTGTCTAACTTTACATAACTGATGGATATGCCAAGTTTCTACATTTGTAAATTTGGTACGGTAATATTATTAATACAGAATAATGTAGAACACACCAAATAGGACATGTAAAATATTGCCATTGTTCAGCAAATACTGTAATCAGAAGTCTTCATAACTGTCATCAAGTTTCTCTTTCAAGATTATATCTGGGGTTGATAAATATGAAAGAGGTCAGTGTCCCCACGCCCATGGGAACAGATGTCCTTTTATCAGAACCTTTTTCAACCTCACCTTTTCATCTGGTATCTTTTTTAAAAAGATTTATTTATTTATGCATACAGAACTGGGATACAAGCCAGAGATGCAGGGATGGTGAGAGGATTCACCAGAGACAGAGCGGGGAGCAGAACAGGCAAATCCAGGAAGTACACAGCTGAGGGGAGCAGCGGGTGGGTCAGGAGAGGTCTGCTGAACCATGTGGGTCACCTTTGGGTGGGGATCAAACTCGCACTGAAGTGGCTGTAGCCAGCCTGCAGTGCTACTTCCCAACCCACGGGACACCAGGGAGGGCCCCTCATCTGGCATCTTTTATAATGTTCTTTAAAATAAACTTGTAAACCTGAGGGAGAGAAAAAGGGAGGTTGGGAGGGAGAAAGAGAGGAAAGGTGATTTATCCGTCTTTTCACAGCTGTTCATACTTAGAGAACTTTATAAACAATAAGTTGGCTAAAAAAATAACAGTATGTTTGTTTCCATTTGTTCAAACAGGGCTACCTAAAACAGCAGGTTCACTCACTGTTGGTCAAAGAGCTTCCTGGAGAAACAGAATAAGTGACAATTTTTTTGGTTCCCTACTTTTTTTCTTTCTAGAAATCTTTTCCTAAATGTGATGCATTCGGTGAATCAGATATCTTCCAGCCAGGTATCTTTCCTAAGTTACTAAGTTGTAATTTGTTCTCTGTATTTCTAGTTATTCATTTCAAGCACATAGTAAAACCTGGAGAATTTCTTGCTTGGAGAATTTTTGCAGAGCTGCGTGCAAAAGCCTAGCGTTCTCCCTGCCTTTTATGAAAACCTAAATACACAGGAAGACATTATATTGGGTGCCCCAGAGGAAAGGGAAGAGAGTGCCGACTGGAGAAAGAACGTGGGCATGGCGGAGATGCGGGGATATTCTTCTGGACTCTGGAAGTGAGAGAGAGCTTTCTGCATACCTGTCCCGGTGCCAAACCACACTGAGATAAGGCTCGGAGACCAAGAGTAAGCTCTAGCTATAAAGCTCTAGTCTTGGCAAGATTCCTTTGCACACAGAAGGCAAAGGATCACAACAGCTGTGGAACCATAATCGAGCTGCAAGACAATTTCTGCGCATGCCTGGTACAGGAGATTTCCTGGTAATAACGGGAAATTAATGCCCGCCCTCATTTCAACAAGATGGGGGGAGGGGCTAGATACAAAATCCAGGTTGTCTAAGCGAAAGTAAAGGACCAAGTTCCCGCATCTGCTTTGGGATACAAAATTTTTAAGCCTCACACAGCAAAAGGAGAGACAGGTTTCCTACAAGGGACTTGAAGGAGAAATTGTTTCCTGTGGTTATAGTCACCAGAAAAAAATTATTTTGGTCTAAATGTTACCAAATATTTTGTTTTTGACTTTCTTAAAAATGACCTTCTGAAGGTAAGAATTATGAGAAAATCAAAACCAAGCATCACTGTAATTCATTGTCCAGGCTGGAATGAGTTATATGGCGGCTCCATTTCAGTGAGACATGTTCCAAGAAAATAATTTCAGTCAAAACTCAACAGCAAGTTAACACTTATATGAAAACCCTAGAGGAAATTTCATCTTGGAGATTATTTTCTTCCCTCTGCATTTCTAAAATGGAAGATTTTCATAAAAAGAAATGTGAGCACCAGATCAGAAATGAGCTGATTATATCAGACTAAGGTTGACTCATTGTTATAACAGCAAATTTAATAATACCATCGTAGGTTTTACACTCTCATGTTATTTAAAAAATAGAATCATATCCTAAAGACAAATTTCTTTATTTTAGTGTTGCATTCATTTATTTTAAAGATTTTTATTTATCTATGCATACAAGAGCTGGGGTGTAGGCCAGAGATGCCTGGGGGGTGGGGAGTGAGGAGATTCACCAGAGACAGTGGGGAACAGAACACTGCTGAGGGAAACAGTGCGCTGTGGGTCAGGAGAGGTCTGCTGTGCCATGTGGGTCAGCTCCCTGGCCAGGGATTGAACTCGTGCTGCAGTGGCTGCAGACAGCTTCATTGTACTGTGTCTTAACCCTTTGCGCCACAAGGGAGGCTCTAGTGTTGCATTTAGGATTCTAAATTTTATCATGGCGATACTAAGCTGTCTAATTAAATATGTTATATAAACACATACGGGCACACAAATTCTCCTGCTCCCAAAAGTTACACAATTAAATTTGCATCCACATAAAAAAAAAAAATCTCCTGTACTAGGCATGCACAGGAATTGTCTTGCAGCTCAGTGATGGTTCCACATCTGTTTTTTTTTTCCTGCATAAATTGAGCAGAAAAAGGAGTCATTAATTGTTTTTTAAAAATGCTTACAGTTTTTATTTGCTAAATATCTTTGAAATAAACAGATCATCAATTTTATATTATCTTTCTCCCTTATAATACCAGATGCCTAAAAGTCACTCAAAAAGATACACACTAAGATGAATAATGATGACATCAGAGTAGTTTCAAAGATGTTTACTTTTTGGTTAAACAGTAATTTTTCATCATCAGCCACACAATGTGAAATGTACATTAACATACATATTAAACAATTCTCAAATCGGCTTTATAGCTATGGACAACGTATTGTTTTTATTCATTTACTTATTTACTTTCAAAGAAAAGTACTTCAGCTTTTATTTCTAGGACTTCTATCTCTACATTTTATATGTAAACCATGGAGTATCTGGAAGTAAAATCCTAAAAATGTAAATTATCATTGTTCATAGACTCTATGTTTTATAAAGTTGCCACACTGAACTATTGTTCCTATGGAAATAAAGGATTAGATTCTTGAAAGTTTCTTTGCAGATTTTTATCAACCAAAGTGCTTTTCAGTATGCAGAATCCTTGAACAACTTTCTTTTTTTATTATTATGAAATTCTTTAATTATGTTCTTACATTGTTGTTCATTTTGTACAGCTTTTGATTTGATTTATCCCCTTGGAAAATCATTTTATATTCTGCGGGAAATAATAATTCCTGAGATCATTGTTGGCTTTTATCAATCTGTTTTCTCACTGTAAGATCATATTTCCTTGAGTGTCTTGAGACTGTGAATTGGGGTTAGGAAGTTCAATTTGAGGCCAGCTTTATTTGCCTCCTAAATGAGTAAACAGACTCTATCTTTTAGAAAAGGTAGAAAAATGACCACAGTGTGCTAAATTGTTTTTCCAGGATATACCCTTTAGGAAAAAAATGTGAACTCAGTAAAGTCACCCATTAGGTGGCAAAATCTCCTAATGCACCAGCCCCGGACACAGGGCAGTGTAGACACTGCTCTCCAATTAAAGTAGCCTTTGCTAGATAATTGTGTTTCATCTTTAAACTTACATTGCAAATGTTGGCAAGGATGTGGTGGAAAAAAAACTCTCTTACACTGCTGGTGGGAATACAAATGGATACAACCTATGGAAAGCTGTTTGGAGATTCCTCAGACCACTAAAAATGGAGCTACCATATGACTCAGCAAATCCACTCCTAGGTATCTACCCAACAGACACTAAAACAATAACTCAAAAAGGATACTTGCATCCCTGAGTTTATTGCAGCTTTATTTACAATAGGTAAAACCTGGAAACAATCCAACTGTCCAAAAATAGACGATTGGATCTAGAAGATGTGGTGCTTATACACAATGGAATATTACCCAGCAATCAAGAGATAAACTCAAGCCATTTGCAGCAACATGGATGGAGCAAGAAGGGATCAATCTCAGTGAAATAAGCCAGAAGGAAAAAGAAAAATATTGGATGGTTTCACTTTATAGGAGGAATAGAGGGGAACCAAATAAGACATAGGGGGAAATAATAACAATACGAAACAAAACAAAAACAAACAGACAATTATAAACCAGAGACATCCTGTAGGGGGTGGGGTGGGAGAGGGATGGTTTTAATACTTTTGTTTTTTGGTTAAAGAAATCTTCGAACCACTTCTGAGATCCTTTTTTAATTATTCAAAAACTATTGAGTATAGAGCATAGTACAATATTTTCCCAAAAACCCAGAACAGTCCCTTTAAAATTGAAATTACAGGGCTCTCCCTGGTGGTGTAATGGGTTAAAGCACAGCACTAGGAAGCAGGAGTTTTATCCCCTGCCAGTGTGGTGACCCACACAGCACATCAGACCTCTCCTGTCTCACCCGCTGCTCCCCTCAGCAGTGTATTTCAGTACATCGACCTGTTCTGCTCCCCACTCTGTCTCTGGTGAATCCTCTCACCCCACCCCTCCACCCCACACCTCTGGCCTATACCCCAGTTCTCGCATGCATAAATAAATCTTTGATAAAATAAAATAAAATTGACCTGAGAATAATATTTGAGATTTATAAAATACAAGATGTTTAATGTAAACTAATTATGTTGAAATACATGTATTAAAACATGAACAAACTGTGCTGTGCTAATTTACATGCTTTATTACTGATGCATTAAATGACAAGAACTGACTGAATATAATATCTATCATAGTTTCATTTTTTTGCAATTTTTATAATATGATTTTTAAATAGAAATGAGGAATCTCAACAATTGAAATGGAAGTGTGAAAATATCAGTAATATCCTGACATCAGCTTCAGTGATGTTTTTGCAGATATATCTCCAATGGCAAGGAAAACAAGAAAATATAAACACTTGGGACTACATCAAATTAAAAAGTTTTTGCACAGCAAAGGAAATCATAACCAGGATAAAAATATACCTTACTGCGTAGGAGAAAAATATATGCACACCATGCATCTGTCAAGAGGTTGATATCAAAGAGCTACCTCAAGAAAAAGAAAACAAACAAACAAAAAATCAAAACGTGGACAGAAGCGCTAAACAGGCAATTCTCAAAATACATAACAGATGGCCAACATAAAAAAAAAAATGTTCATCATCACTTATCATCAGGGAAATGCAAATCAAAAACCACAATGAGATACGATCTCACACCTGTGAGAATGGCCCATCTCAAAAAGACCAGAAATAAGTGCTGCTTGAATGGGGAAGAAAAGGAACCAATTCTGTTATGTTGTTGATGGGTTGTAGACTGTTTCAGGCCCTGTGGAAAACAGTATGTAGGTTTCTCAAAAGATTAAAAGGAGATCCACTACTCACGCGAGTAGCTCTGTTCCTATGTGTCTACCCAAAGAACACAAATGCCAGCATTCCAAGGGATACCTGCACTCGGGGTTTACTGCAGCACTATTTACAAAAGCCCAACTATGGAAACAACGTAAGTGCCCCAAAACAGATGAGTGGATCAGGAAGCCATGGTGTATAATCACAATGGAATACTATTCAGCATTGAAAAAGATGAATGTTTGCCATTTGCAACAACATGGAATGGCACTGGAAGGAATTATGCTAAGCAAGATAAGCCAGAAGGAGAAAGATAAATAACAGATGGTGTAATTTGTATATAGAATCTAGAGACACCAGACAAAGGGCCAGATAAAGCCAAACTCAAAACTAGCTCTTGAAAGTTGACTATAAAAGTGAGGCTTTTGAAGGGGGCAGAAGGGCATAAAGTGGGGTACAGTGGACGATGGTCATGGATTATGGGTGCTCTGGTGGTGAGAGCACTATTGTTATGTACCTGGAAGAGGGGATCTTATACCTCTAAAATGCAAACAAGGTAAACCAACATTACCCCAATACAATTTTTAAAATCATAATATCTGATGACATGATAATATGATGACAAAGTCCCAAGGAGCCTTAATACACATTTGGGGTTCATATTTGTGATAGACATTGCTAAATTTTAATGAGACTTTAATGAAAATAAAGTATAATATTTTCTCCACTAAAATTCATAGATGTCTATAACTTGGGAACTTTTTGGGGTCTTTGAATCTGAGGCTAAAAACCTCTGGTAATGGGGAGACCATGTAACAGGCTTTGACACCATCACCTGGGAGCATCGTGACAGTGAGGAGTCAGCTCCAGGTGAGACTGATTACCCCAGCCACCTGCAGGACCTGGGCAAGTTTTCTAGATCTCTGTTTAAGGAAAACTCTTCTGTAAAGAGGAGACAGTGGAAGTGACCATTTCATAATGTTCTTTGGAGGAGGAACTAAAAAAGAAAAAGAAATACTGAAACAGCATATCTGCCACGCAAAAGAGACACTGCTAAATATGAGTTTGGGTATCTGTGTGGACAGTTTTGGTTTATAGAAATAGCTATACACACATTCTGATTTAAAAAGTATTCAGTTGGGGCCCTCCCTGGTGGCGCAGCGGGTTAAAGCACTGCACTGAGAAACTGAAGCCACTTCCGCATGAGTTCGATCCCCGCCTGCCCCAGAGGCGACCACATGGCGTGGCAGACCTCTCCTGACCCGCCCGCTGCTCCCCTCAGCAATGTACTTCGTCCATCTGCCTGTTCTGCTCCCCACTCTGTCTCTGGTGAATCTTCTCACCCTCCGCAACTCTGGCCTGTACCCCAGTTCTGTACGAATAAATAAATAAATCTTTAAAAAAAAAAAAAAAGTATTCAGTTGGGGCCTCACCAGTGGTGCAAGGGGTTAAGATGCAGCACTATGAAGCTATCCGAAGCTATCCAACATGAGTTTGATCCCTGCCCTGGAGGTGACACACATGGCGCAGCAGACCTCTCCTGTCACTCCCACTGCTCCCCTCAGTAGTGAATTTCAATAGATCTGCCTGTTCTGCTCCCCGCTCTGCCTCTGACCCCTTGAACCTCTGGCCTGCACCCCAGTTCTTGTATGCACACATAAACAAAGATTTTATAAATAAATAAATAAAAACTATTGAATTTAGTGAAAGCACAAATGTAAAAACTTATTTGAAGTCTAGCAAATAATCACCTTTAAAAGGCTTTTGAATTTACAAGCTTAATTACTTTCAAACATCTTAAACTGTGTTCATATGAACAATCAAGATTTTTTTAAAAAAACAAAAAACCACAAAACACTAATGGTCCCTGTGCCCCTCAGAGTTTGGTCCCTGGAAGCTTGGCTCCATCCAAACAATTAATAAGAATACAATATACAAAACAGCTTTCTGAACCCCAAAGTACTGCGGTAATTTCTTCAAGACCCCCTGATATCACTAAACAAAGAGGAGCTAAGCTTCTGAAAGCCAATTATCAAATTTTATAAATACTGAATGTGAAACTTATGGTCTCTTAAATATTCCAATTATTTTTATTACAATAGTTTATTTTTACATCATTTTGTGCCTTTTCCACCTCAGCTGTCATCCCAGTGGGCTTCCAGTCACCATAGACCCTTGCACTCCTCCCACTTTTTTGACCCCATTCTCCACTCCACCCCCATAAAATGTCTCTGGTATATAATTGTTCAATATTACTTTTCCCCCTTTATGCTCCTGCTATGAGGAAAGCATCCAGTATTTTTCTTTTTCTGTCTGGCTTATTTCACTAAGCATGATCCCTTCCAGCTCTATCCATGTTGCAGCAAAAGGCATGAATTTATCTTTTTGATTGCTGAGTAGTATTCCATTGTGTATATGTACCCCATCTTTTTAATGCAGTCATCTACATTTGGGCATTTGTCTTTTCTATTGTAAATAAAGCAGCAATAAACATGGGGATGTAGGTGTCTTTTTGAATCAGTATTAAATGTTCCAAAAATTTACATGAATTTAATACATTTCTCTTCCTACTCATGATTAATTACTCAAAAATTGGCATTAACAGGGTGTTCTGGTAATCCAATGGTACAAATTTTCTCAAAATACACATACTATCAAATATGCATAATTTTTTTCTTAGCCCTATAATATTAAGTATTAGACATTTTAAGTAATCTCTAGCTTTTTCTTCAAGGGCATTGAGAAATCAGTGAAGTTTTTATTTGTTTTGTTTATTTATTTTCCCCTTACCATCCTCTATGTCTCCTTGTCCTTTAACCTCCTTCTAGCCTCTTATCCTCAAAAGCCTCACTTCATTCATCAGTGTCTGCTAGTTTTTGTTGGTGTTTTACTTTGTTGAATTTTTCACTATGTAAGTGTCCAACATTTGTCTTTGTCGTCCTGATTTGCTTTACAACATAATTCTCAAACTCCTTCTGCTTGTTGTGAAAGGCAACATTCCATCTTTTATGAGTGAGTAGCATTGATATACCACATCTTGATTAAATATTCGATTGATGAGCATGTGGGCTTCTTCCATGTTCTAGCTATTGTAAACCTTGCTGCAATAAGCAGGTTAGAGCATATCGTTTGGGGGGTTGATGTTTTCAACTTCTTCAAATAGATGTCAGGAAGTGGAATTACAAAAGCACCTCTCTTTCCGTAATGACTGTATCAGTTTATATTCCCACCATCAGTGTAATAGGGTTCCTCTTTCTTTTCATTCTCTCTAGCACATGCTGTGAGTTGTCTCTTTAAAATATGCCTTTTTCTCACAGATGTGCAATGATAATCTCATTGTGGTTTTGGCCTGCTTCTCTCTTAGTGGGAGTGATGATGAACATTTCCCACCTATCTATTTATTGGCCTTCTGGAGTGCCTCTCTGATGAATTGACTCACCATATCTGCTGCCCATTTATTAATCGGGTTGGTTTTTTTCTATTGTTGAATAAGTCTTTACATATCGTGTATACTAAACGCTGATCAATTATGTATTGTGTATTTCTCCCATTCAGTAGAATGTCTTTTTATTTAAAAAAAAAAAAAAAGATTTATTTATGCTTACAGAATTGGGGTCCAGGCCAGAGGTACAGGGGAGGTGAGAAGATTCACCAGAGACAGAATGGGGAGCAGAACAGGCAGATCGACCAAGTACACTGCTGAGGGGAGCAGTGGGCAGGTCAGGAGAGGTCTGCTGCACCATGTGGACCTCCTCCAGTGCAGGCATAGAACTCATGCTGAAGTGGCTTTAGCTTCTTAGTGCTGTGCTTTAACCCGCTGCGCCACCAGGGAGGGACCAATATGTCTTTTTTAATTTTTTTTTTTTCTTTCTCTATGTCGAAGCTTTTTAGTTGAATGCATTCTGAATATTTTGTTTTGTTTTTATTTCTCTTGCTGTAAGGGTTGAGTCTCTAGAAAACATCTTTATCATTGCTGCTATGAAACATATCACTAATGTTTTTTTCTCTGTTTTATCGCCCACATGCTATGCTGGACACAAATTGCAGTCGAGACCGGCCACATGCTGGGAATTGGTCTCTTTCCTTTTCCGGTACACAGACTTACCCTGTGGTGTTTGCACCTGGTGTTAAGGGTCTACTTGCTTCATTTTAGTAAAATCGTTCATTTGCTGTTTTACTGGGGGGAGGTGGGGAGGGGGGGAGGTTGCAAGTGGTTGCATGTGTTTTGAATGTCATAGGGTCAAGCTGCATTAGCAGCTCTGTCTTTGAGGAGACACAGTGATCTCACCTGATTCGCCCCACGTGGTTGGGCTCCAGCTGTTCTATATTGGGCTTCGTAGCCTGAAGCCATCAGTCATCACTCTGCACCTCACTCCTATATATGACAGTGTACCCTTTGCCTTGGACTGACACTGCTTTTTGCAGCAACCCCAGGCCAGACAGGCTCATTGTTGATTCAGGCAAACAGGAAAAACATCTTGAAGCCTTGGGTATATCTCTCATGCCTTAAATGCTGAAGCCAGGACCGGATATACAAGCAAACCAGTAGGCAGAGAGGTGGTAATGGAGACTTCTAGGCCCTACTCCCATCTCTACAATCTCCTGCAATCTGGATCTCTGGCTTCTTGGCCAGGGGATCTGCATTTATAGGTGCACGTGTCCCCTGCACACGCTCCTAATCATTGTCTTACAGTAACAGGTACAAAAGCCACAGGTGGCAGCCAGAGAGGACAAAGAAGCTACTGTGTGTTCCTTACAGCTGGGCATCCTTATGCCTTTCAGTGCTGGGTCTCCAAAGTTCTCCCCCAGGGTACAGGGCCCTGAATCAATGTGTGCAGGAGTACAATACAGAGGACCCCCTCTTGTCAGTCCGGCTGCCCCAATCTCGCTGTAAAAATAGCTCAGTTAAAGTTTTCTGATGCAGGGCCCTCACTGGTGGCCCAACGAGTTAAGGCACAGCACTAGGAAGCTAGCCGCTGCTGCTTCGGCACGAGTTCGATCCCAGGCCACGGAGCTGACCCACAAGGTGCAGCAGACCTCTCCTGACCCGCCTGCTGCTCCCCTCAGCAGTGTACTTTCTTGATCTGTTTATTCTGCTCCCCACTCTCTCTGGTGAATCCTCTCCCTGTCCCTGCACCTCTGGCCTGTACCCCATTTCTGTCTGCATAAAAAATAAATCTTAAAAAAAAAAAAAGTTTTCTGATGCTTTCCACTGGGTGATTGCTCCTACCTTATGCTGTCATGGCCCATTTATCTCTCAGGAGTTACTGACTTTGTTCCACTGCAATTTTGTGGTGAGCCTGGGAGACCAGCCCAGCATCTTTGCTCTGCTGCCATCTTACTGGACTCTACCTCCAACTTTTTAATATTTATTTCTGGGTTTCTGAGAGAGGTTCATCTGCTAAAAATAAATATCTTACATAATTGTAGCCCACTGATTTAATTCTATTAAATATTTAAAGAGCTAATCCAGATCCTATAGATGCTCGTTCTGAAAATTGACCAAAGAACATTTACCAACTCATTCTGAAGCCATGATTGCCCTGGTTAAGATCCTAAGAGAAACTGTAACTAATGTCTCTCATGAATTTAGATGCAAAAATCCTTTACAAAATATTGGCAAATGGGAACTCATTGATATGCAAAAGGATCAGTCTCCATCAACAAGTGAGGTTGGTGTTACATAACTTTGGAGGTTAACTTTCCCTGTAAATGTAGGGGCTACTCTAACACTAACTGACTACATTCTAGATCTTTCCTATGGCTTTGTCTGATCAGGCAGAACTTACTGCTACTCTTAATGTAATGAGAAGCACAGAAGGAATATGTGGAAAGTGCAAGCGATGTTTAAAGGTGTCTATTTTGATGTGAGGGAATCAGGGACGGACTCCAGTTCAAGCTAGGTGAGTGATTGTGTACCTGAGAAGAGAGCAATAAGATGGAACATCCTAGGAAGAGAGCGAATGGCATGTAATAAGAGAAAGGCTAGCCCTGTTCTAAAAGAGAGGGAGTAAGGAAGAAACCAGGAGGAGAGGCACTATCCTGTTAAATGAGCAAATTCGGCCTATGCAAACTCTTCATTTGTTTTAAGAGATGTATAGCACAGTGAATATAAACTCCCATGAAGAACTTCAGGTGTAGTTTACCTAGGGCAGAATCTTAAAAAGTTTCCTTTCTTAGTTTCTTTTCTCTTTGGGGAGAATAATATTTATTATTAAATAATAGTTTATTTTTACATCATTTTGTGCCTTTTTCCGTCTCAGTTGTAATCCCCATGGGCTTCCCATCACCAAATCACCTATGTGCCATCACCATAGTCCAGTGCATTTCCCTCCCTACACTGTTTTTGAACCCGTTCCCACTCTACCCCCGTAAAATGTCTCTGGTATATATCTGTTGATCATTATTAATATTTTGAGAGTAATTTTAAAATAATCATACCATATAATCATTATATGACTTTAAAGAGTCTATAATGAGGCCCTCCCTGGTGGTGCAGCAGATTAAAGTGCAGCAGTAAGAAGCTAAAGTCACTTCAGCATGAGTTCAATCCCCCACCCCGTGGTGACCCACATGGCCCTGCAGACTTCTCCTGACCCACCCTCTGCTCCCTTCAGCAGTGTACTTTGCTGATCTGCCTACTCTGCTCCCTACTCTGTCTCTGATGATGCATGCAGTTTTGTATGCATAAATAAATACATCTTAAAAAAAAAAGAGAGAGTCTATAATCTCAAGATCACTATTCGGTTCCCTTTCATTACTTTGGAAATCAGTAGCATATCTGGCCGGTTCCCAGCGATTTGATAATAGTAGTGAACATTTCCTTGGCCAGACCAACGTGGTTACTTTTACTCTCTCTCTGATAACTTTCATTTCCTTTCGTTAAACTTCAAGAGCTTCCTGTGGCCCCAAGATGATGAGCGAAAGTGGGTTGAACTAAAACCTTTATCATTTGCAGACATTTGTTAAATGAGTACTGTGATGTCTCTATAGTCACCCATATCTAATATGAGCGGCTTGAGGACAGCTTAAGCCTGCTGCCCAGCGGATGTAAATGAGAGAGTATACCTGCCTTTGTGCCGTTAGGAATCAAGTGTGCAGATACAAGACAATGCAAAGACTGGAACCTGTGTCCCCAAGCAAACCGCTATTTATTGAGCAACTATGGAGTACACAACAATTTAATTCCCACAAAAGCCTGGAGGAGGATAGTATCAGGTCTTTTTCCACCTAGGTTAAAATTGAGGTTTCCATTTAGGCCAAAAGTTCCCAGGACAAAAGTGAGTTTAGTAAAAAAGGTAGGAATTTTTAAGAGCCCAGAGATGTATATTTAACTTGATTGTGACCATAGGCAAATAACTATAGAAGCCTCATTTTCCTTACATGCAAAACAGGCTCCTTCTTCACTGGGTTGTTCTGAGAGTGGCTGAGCAGCTGTAGGCCGAGCACTGAACCAAATCCTGGTCTATAATAAAGATCAGCAAATGCATTAAAAACAAATGTGACCACTAGCGTCCCTCAGAATAAACTCAAAATGCTAGTTGGGCCCTGACCACAGCTGTCACTGATTTTCCTCAAACTAAGCAACCAATTCAGGAATTCCAAGGCAATCCTAAAGGTGCCTGAACAATCCCCTTGCTGCCAAATAGATTCACCTTCCTACTTCCTTTCCTTGTAAGTCTACTCAACCCCCAGAGGGTTTCCAAGTACTGACTCAACACTTGGCTGGGCACAAGGGGCTTCAAATTAAAGGGGAAGTAAAACCTTTCAAGAAGCGTCCTCTTTGAGTAAGGCTGTCACACGCTAAGTCTCTTCCTTATGGGGTGCCTCGGTGACAGGCAAGACAGTGTGCACCCCTACTTCCCCCTCACCCCCACCCTCAACCCCCGCAAAGTCGTGCATCCAGCAAGGCTGTGAAACTCGGGATTGTTAAACGCGCCACACCCTACCGACTCCTGAGCCGCGGGTCGGTCCATCGCTCTCCCGTGCGCCCCCCCC
>NW_004567138.1:2660545-2664561 GCF_000260355.1 Condylura cristata
CCCCGGCGGCCTCCCGGTGCCCGCCCAGCGTCGGCGCTGCAGGGAGGAGCTGCTGGCGCCCGCCGCTACGGCCGAGCGCGACCCTCCGCACCATGCCCCGCATCGATGCGGACCTCAAGCTGGACTTCAAGGATGTCCTACTCCGACCCAAGCGAAGCAGCCTCAAGAGCCGATCCGAGGTGAGCCCCTTGGAAAAGGCGCCGGGGTTGGGGTCCTTTTCTCCCGCGGCGCCGGGCAGGGGCTGGAAGGCGGAGGGACGCCTTAACCTAGCCCGTTCCTACGGGTGATGGAGGGTAAGGGGCGCTGACCCGCTTTTCTCCCCCCCCTGCACGCCTCCTGAGCAAGGGAGCGCCAGCTGGTTCCCTGCCAGGACCGGAGGTGTCTTCAAGGGGCCCGTTTCGGGCCTCAAATTGGAGACATATCCGGCTGGGTGGGCAGGAGGGAAGTAGACATTCGAACTGGATCTCCGAGGGGCGAAGCGCCAGTGGCCAGCTGATTAGAAAGAATGGGGAGGGGAGAGGGGAGGTGCCTAGTACCCGGGAAGCGCGGTGGAGCTGGTTAGGAAGGGGGAGGAAAATCAAGTAAAGCTCCTGGTTGTTTGGCAGTGTCTCTCAGTGCGGAGGTCTGTGCTGCATTCGTGTTCGGGTTCAGCAGCAGAATTTCTATAAAACGTCTGAAGCTCCAGGACAAAAGCTCTGGGTTTACTTTCCGCCTTCAGTGAATGGCCTTGTTGAGAGGACAGGCTGGAGACGCAGGCTCTGAACACCCGCTTAATGACAGCCTCCAGGCCAGCTGGGTCCTGGAGAAGCTGAAAGAATCTGGGTGCAGGTGTAAGGATGGGGGTGGGGGTTGGAAAAAGGAAGTGGTTGCCTGGAGCAGTTTTGCTGGTTCTCCTTAATGAAGTTTAAGCCTGGGGAAACAGGTGGAGACTGGACTGGAATGGCCCTGGGGGAGGGCGCAGGAAGCTGGGGCCAGCCAGGACGAAGGTCAAATTCTGAAGGATAAACTAGTTGTCCAGAAAGCAGAGTCTCTGGTGCTGTTGACCTTGGCTTTGTCTAGCCTGCTGGGAGCTGGAGAGGAAGATAGCAAGCTGGGTTGAGTCTGGAGGTCCTGGCCCAGCCTGCTGCTTGCTCCTGCCCACTCCACATCATTATAAATATCCCCCTCAGCAAAGGATTCAGGGCCTGCCTTTGCCAGCCCTAACTGCAGCGCCTGGTGCTACCAGCTGAAGGCGATTTAGAATTGGGTACACTTTACCCAAGTCTAGAAGCAAATCACTTTCTCAAGCAGGCTGATTGGCCAGGACTGGGTCTTTGGGAAGGCTTAGACCTTATCACCCTTCACTGGGTGGTCTCCTCAGGTGCAAAGGAGCAGGCTAAATCTTGGAAGAAAAAAGACAATTTGGATGGCATGACCTGGCTGGTCAGATCAAGATGAGATGTGAGTATTTGTAGACTAAAATTTGGTGTCCTGGATAGTCTCTAAGTATTTATTCACAATTCACAGAGAGAAGCTTCAAGGGGAAAAAAGTGCATTTAAAACAAGGATATGGGCCCTCCCTGGTGGTGTAGCGGGTTAAAGCATAGCACTGCAAGCTCTCTGCAGCAGCTTCAGTGTGAGTTTGATCCCCAGCCTGGGAGGTGGTCCACCTGGTGTGGCAGACCTCTCCTGACCCGCCTGCTGCTCCCCTCAACAGTGTTCTTTGTCAATCTGCCTGTTCTGCTCCCCACCCTGTCTCTGGTGAATCCTCTCCCTGCCCCTGCACCGCTGGCCTGTACCCTGGTTCTGTGTGCATAAATAAATAAATCTTCAAAAAAAAAAAACTAAAATCCTTAAAAAAAATAATGTTTTTCTTCACCCAGTAAACATCTTGAGAAGGAAAACATTTGAAATTTATGTAATAGGCTGAATTATTCCTTCCTAGGGAATAGTATGACATCATGCATCATTTGGTTTCATAATTTGGGCTTGTTGCACCTATGAATGTTGTTCCAGCTTCCAAAGGCACCTTGAAATCTACAAGTACATATTGAAGTAAGAACTATGTGCCCTTGAAAAATGTCTTCTTGTTTTTACTTTTGTGGGAGTTTGCTGGCTTGGAGCCTGGAAACCTGAGTTAACTGGCATTGCGTTTTCAGTTGGTGCCCTTAAAAGTGTGATTGCCTGGCTGGCCTCCCCTTATCTTTCACAGGGCAACCCCGACATGAAATGGGTTGCCTGATTGTGGGTCCTCACCTGTGCACTTAAAAGTGACTTATAATAAGACTCAACTGCTGGCATACACAGAAGGTTAATAAAGGGTCTATTTCCAGAAATAGGGGAAATGAGGAAATGATTATTTCAGGGAAAAAGAGAGGGCGATAAATTGGTAATGTGTCCGACCAGGTCTACCAACCTGGAATCCCAGTGGCACGCTGAGAGCAGACGAAAGCCAAGCGCCCAGAGGAGCAAGCGGAGCGAGACCGCCCCACAGCCTACAGGTCTGGCTTGATATCAAAGCTGGCTGCTTTACTTCACCATCAGGTGCCAGCGTCCTCCCTTCTGAGATGCTGGGATTTGTAGTTTCCATGTCTTGATGGCTTTGGTCTGGAGTGGGGGTAGAGTCTGCAAATCCTCTGGTGATCCTTCAGGGCATCCTTTCCCCCTAAAAATTTGATTGCCTGAGGGCCCTCCCTGGTGGCGCAGCGGGTTAAAGCCCAGCACTGAGAATCTAAAGCCGCTTCCTCATGAGTTCGATTCCCGCCTGCCCCGGAGGTGACCACATGGCGTGGCAGACCTCTCCTGACCCGCCCGCTGCTCCCCTCAGCAGTGTACTTCATCGATGTGCCTGTTCTGCACTCCACTCTGTCTCTGGTGAATTCTCTCACCCTCCACATCTCTGGCCTGTATCCCAGTTCTGTATGCACAAATAAAATCTTAAAAAAAAAAAAAAAAAAAAAACAAAAATCCTTTTAAAAAAAAAAAAAATTTGATTGCCTGCTTCCGTGGTGTTGAGGCATCTAGTTATCCCTCTCCAAGTTCCTTATGGATGCCTAGAATTTCTTGTAGGCAGGTAAAAACTTTTCTTTGCAGATAGAAACTTAAAATATGACCCTCCCTGGTGGCTCAATGGGTTAGGATGCAGCATTAGCTGTCAGCCAGCCTCAAGCTAGCCGCAGCCGCTTCAGTGCAAGTTCGATCCCCAGCCCAGGAGGTGACCCACATGGCCCTGCTTTCCTCTCCTGACCCACCCGCTGCTCCCTTCAGCAGTGTACTTCCTCGAGCAGCCAGTTCTGCTCCCCACTCTGGTGAGTCTTCTCTGCTCCTGCACCTCTGCCTTGTACCCCAATTCTACCTGCATAAATAAATCTTAAAAAAAACAAACTTAAAGATATATGTTCTCCGGTGGAAGTAATATCTTCATGCAAATAAGTTGACTGATCTTAACCAGGTTGCAGATCTGAGTGGACCCAGGAGAGAAAACACAATGGAGAGCAGAGTCTGGCTGGGGAGAGTTTTGACAGTGGACAAGATTTTTTTATAATTGCAGCAGATTTGCAATGAGGCAATCATTAGGCAGTCGAGGGAAAGGCAAAGTGATCTTCCACTCTGCCATTTTAGTCTAGTTTTAGTGACATGAAATGAATTAGAAGCCGACAGGGAGAACGGCAGGTGGCTGTTCTGTGCTCAGAGCAGGGGTTAGTCCACTCTCATCACCTGTCCATCCATCGCAGGCACCCATAGTGTCACAGGTCTGCGGAACGCAGGAATAAAGTGTCACAGGGTTACATGGAGGCATTTGGACAACTTTTTCAGAGCCAAGGCTTGTTTATTGATTGAGGCAAGATGCATGTTTTAATTCGACATAATGAGCAGTTGACATCATTCTCTGACTCACTCCCAGAGTTTTTTCTTTCCTAAGATCCTTCTGATTTTAACCTCCCAGGCTCATCTTTTTTTTTTTTTTTTTTTTCTTTATTTTTTTTTTCTAGAACTGGGGTACATTTCATGCCACTGTTTGTTTAGAAATCCTAACC
>NW_004567138.1:2664661-2687847 GCF_000260355.1 Condylura cristata
CTGCTGAGGGGAGCAGCGGGTGGGTCAGGAGAGGTCTGCCACGCCATGTGGTCACCTCCGGAGCAGGCGGGGATTGAACTCATGTGGAATTGGCTTAAGCTTCTTAGTGTTGTGCTTTAACCCGCTGCACCACCAGGGAGGGCCTTTGGTTACATTTTGAAGATTTACTTCTATGTATTTTTGCATACAAGAACTGTTAAGCCAGAGGTGCAGGGGGCGAGACAATTCACCAGAGACAGAGTGAGTGGGGAGCAGAACAGGCAGATTGACGAAGTACATGGTTGAAGGGAGCAGTGGGGAGCCAGAAGTGATCTGCTTTTGTCATGTGGGTCAGCTCCCTGGCTGGGGAATTGAACTTATGCTTCAGAGGCTGGCAATAACTTGATAGTGTCGAGAATTCAACCCCTATGCCACCAGGGAGGCCCCCGATCTTGTTTTTTTTTATAATGTTTTAATGAATAACATTGATTTACAACATTGTATATGTCACAAGTGTGGGTTCACACCCCTACACCTGCCTGGAACCACCACGCCCACCTCCAAAGCCCTAGTAACTTCCCATCTTCTTCCACTGAACCCCCACTCTATCTCTAAGCTAGAAAGTTTTTTTCTTTCTTTTTTTAACTTACTAATGCAACCTCAACCTTGAAAGTGGGCCAATGAAGAGAATTTGTAGCAGAAAACTGACCACTTGTCCTAACGGCAGGAAGACTCTGCATGAATATTCAGTCTCCTGAAAACTCTAGTTATTTATTTGCCAGTGCTCCAGGGAGAAGAATCTAGTCCAGCCTCAGTCATCCACAGCAGGTAGACCAAAGTGGATGAGAGCCTGGCCGAGTGGAGGGGATGACAGGCTGGGAAAAAGAAGATGTGGGGTTTAGTCCAGGTTCTGCACTAATTATTTCATTACCTTGACACTGCATTCATTTCCTGGAGCTGCTGTGATAAAGTACCACACGCTGGGTAGTTTAGACAAGAGAAGTTGATTGTCTGCCCTTCTGGAGCCTGGAAGTCCCACATCATGACGTTAGCTAGGGCTAATGTTAGGGCTAGTTTGTTCTGAGCACTGGGAGGGAATATCGTTCCCAGGTCTCTAATTTCTGGTTGTTTACACGCGATCACTGGTGTCTCTTGACTTGCAGATGCATGATGCCAATCTCTGCCTTCATGTGCACATGGCTTTCTCCCTTTCTGTGTTTCTGTGTCCAAAAGATGTTTATTTATGCATACAAGAAATGGGGTGTAGGCCAGAGGTGTGGAGGGGGGGAAGGTGAGAGGACTCAACCAGAGACTGAGTAGGGAGCAAACAGGCAGATCGACGAAGTACACTGCTGAGGGGAGCAGCTGGTGAGAGAGGAGATGTCTGCTGTGCCATGTGGGTCAGCTCCCTGGCCAGGGATGGAATTCATGTTGCATCGGGTGCTGATAGCGTGATAGTGCTGAGACTCAATTCCTTGCACCATAAGAGTTCCCAAATTTTCTCTATTATTCTAACTTTGATATGTTGGAATTGGGCCCACCCTCATGACCTTATTTACCAAGACCCTATTTCCAAGTAAGGCCATCTGCACAGTTACTTGTAATCAGGACCACATCACCTTTTTGGAGACATGCAATTCAAAATGTATGGGGCAACCTCTATGTGAAATGGGTGGCGTGACTGTGGCTCCTCACCCGCATGCTTAAAAGGGACTTATAATGAGACTCAACCCAGGCACACACAGAATGGTTGCTAAAGGCCTTCCCTGGTGGTGCAATGGGTAAAGCATAGCACTGTGAGGCTATCCACAGCCACTGCAGTGCAAGTTCAATCCCTGGCCAGGGAGCTGACCCACTTGGCGCAACAGACCTCTCCTGTCTTGCCCACTGCTCCCCTCAGCAGTGTATTTTGGTCAGTCTGCCGGTTCTGCTCCCCACTCAGCCTCTGGTGGATCCTCTCACTCCCTGCACCTTTGGTTTGTGCCCCAATTCTTGTGTGCATAAATAAATACATCTTTAAAAAAATTAGAATGGTTAATAAAAGGCTCATTAATAAAAAAGGAGAACTGAAGAAAGGAATAATGCTGAGAGAGAGAAAAATGTGTCCTACCAGTTCTGAGCTAGAACCCCAATAGCATGCTGAAAACCACTGAAAAACCAAAGACCCCCCCCCCCAGGCCCACATATCTAGTTTTAGACCAGACCTGGCTGCTCAACCACCGTCAGTTCCCAGCAACCCCCTCTTCGGTGGTGAGGGCATTATGGGATTTTTAGTCGTTGGTGTCTTAGATCTCTTTGGTCTGGGGTGGGATGGGGTCCATAAACCTATTGGTGGGGTTTGTTGAGAACATCCTTTCCCCCGGCAAAAAACTGTAACAGCCTCTGGAAGTTTTGCTTTGTAAAGACAGAGGGTCTGACTGGCTAGACTTGCTCCTAGTGAGTACATCAGTCACCTAGGAGATGCGCCAACAAACACAGTCTCCCACGCAAAGTTCTGCTTTGTTAATAGTGGGGGATGAGTATTTTGCAAATCAAGCTGTGGTGTTGTGAGATGCACACACATACCTTGGACTGGCCAGGGAAGCCCCTCCACATTGAACCCAGCTTCTCAGCTTCGGAGCAACTGTGCACAGGCTTCCCTGTGCACCCTGACAACTGAAGGTGAAGCTTCCAGGGCTGGTCAGGTCCCCTGCAACCCCATGTCACCCTGGAAAACTTTTGGGGCCCAAATAAGGGTTATTTTTTGCCCTTAGCCAGACCTTGATTTTTGACTACAAAAAGTACCTCACACTTTGACCCTGTCCTTAGACGTGCATCGATAGGGGAGACAGATAATGAATTACTAGATTTAGCAAGGGAATCACTTTCATCAGTACCATCTGTGGATCCAGGCAAAAGGGGCTGAGGCCCTGAGCCCGGGTGTGCCCACCAGGTGGTACCAGTTTTGGTACCTGTCAACACTGCACCAAACTGGTGGGCACTGCTAACCTCCATTTCCTAAGACTCAGATTCCTGAATTTTTGCTGCTCAGATGACTTGGAACTCATGGAAAGATTTGCCTGGGTCTCTTCTCCATGCGAGTTTGTGCTGGGGCCTCCATACCTCTGTTCCTCAAACCTCAGACTGACCAGGAGAGAGAGAGAGAGAGTGTGTGTGTGTGTTGTGGCTCAATGTATGTGTGTGTGTGTGTGTGTGTGTGTGTTGTGGCTTAATGTACCCATGACACTGTGTTCCTCTGTTCCTCAAACCTCAGACTATCCAGGACTCTGTGTGTGTGTGTGTGTGTGTGTGTGTGTGTGCGCGCTGTGGCTTAATGTACCCATGACACCATGTTTGTGTGTGTGTGTGTGCTGTGGCTTAATGTACCCATGACACCATGTTCCAGTGCTTTCCAGGTGGTTCATGAAAGTGTGTTTGCCAAGGTGGGTGGAAGGAACAAATTGTACATAGCAGCTTGGTAACTTGACTCATAACACTGAAGTATTTAGGATGTGGTAGCTGGGCTCCCTTGGGTCTTTTGGGTTCCCTCGTGTGGTGCTGGAGGACTGACTGACATGGCATGTTTACAGAGAAGCAGAAACACGGCGCGTTTCAGGGGGGCTAGGGGAGATTTGTTCTGTTTTAAGTCAGGCTTAGCAGAGTGGGAATTTGAGTGCTTTCTTTGGTGCATTCACCAGCTGTGGTGGATTAATGCCAAGTTTTGTTCCTGGGAGGTGGAACTGCTGAAAATACTTATCTGTCTCAGTGAACATCTAGTCATGCGTATGTATGTGTGTGTGTGTGGAAAGATAAGGTTGGGGAAGATAATTTTATTTCTCATTCGTAGAATTAAGAATGGTGAAGAATCCACCGTGTAGAGAAAGCTAGACATGAAGGGGAGAGTTCATTGCCAAGGCCGGCTTCTTCCGGGATGCGGGCTTTCTGTGTAGGGCTGATAGGTTTCGGGGTGCCAGAAAAACCCGCTGTGAGATAGCAGCTCTGTCCTTGCATCTTGGGAATAGTAAATGTAACCTGAGACCAAGGAATCTGATTAATTTTAAACCTGTGAAGCCAAAATGTTAGAGGTTCGATTAGCAGCACAGAAGGTTGCAGCTGATCGACCCTTTCAGTTATTTTTCAGGGTATAGAAATAACTCACTTCTCTGAAGGAGAACTGAGACTTGAAATAAAGGAAGTGGAAAAGGAACGGGTGGCCGCACAGATCATGCAGTTTACTACGCCTCATTTCCCTGGCTGGCTGCAGTTGGAAGCCAGAGCAGTTTCCGTCATTACGTCTCAGGCACGGGAGGCCTTCTGGACAGGAGCTCCGTGGGGAGAAGACACAGACCAGGAAAGGCAAAATGGCCTACTGTGTTTGTGGTGCAGAGTGAAAGTTGGCGCATATGTAAAAGAATAAAAGAATGCTATTATTAGTGTGCCCAGGAAGCTAGGATTAACGTAGGCTCAAATTATTTCAGAAGCAGTACATTCATATCTGTGCTATTCTACCCCTTTGGGGATGAGTTCTCCTTTGGGGAGACCCTCACTTTGGTGTATATTCAGGAGGCCTCAGTCAAGGAACCAAAGGGTGCTGATGTTTTAAAACTGGAAATTGAATACAAGGCATACTGAGATGGCCGGAGTCAGAGGACCTTCGAGGTTGAGTTGGCAACAGCGAGAAGCCCCCCCACCAAGGGAGGAAGCGATGTTACTAGTGTCCTGGACTGAGGTCATTCTAAAAGCTGGAACTAGGTCACAGGAGACAAGACACCAGGGGTCTGGAAGAATCACCCCGACTACTCCCAGGCCTCCTTTCCCTCATCTCCTGCAGTGACTTGACTTTCCAGCCCAGTTACCCTATTGGCCAAACCCAGGCAGAAACCATCCTGGGAAGGGGATCCTGCAGGAGTGGCCCCCAGTGATTAGAGGCGAGCAGGGCCAGAGTGGGGGAGTGCATCTGTGAACGCACAGGCCTGACATCTGCCCTGGGTCAAAGAAATAATTTTGACTCTGCTAGGTCTTGGTGAGCCACGGCCCTAGTGCACTGCTTTCACTGTGCTGAATTAGTCATACATGCCTGGGAGTGAACAGCTGAGCAGGTAGAAAGGTTGCTGCACACTGTTCAGTTTCTGGATGTGGTAGAAGGAGACAGTGAAAGGTTGACCACGGTGGGCAGGAAAGAGTCGACTGGACTTTACCAGAAGGGGGAATGATTCCCTCCTTTGCCTGGAAGTGGGGAAAGATCACATGTATGTGGGTGCTTAGGACTAGACAGGGCACAGAGGGTGCTGAAGGGGGAGAGCTTCTCAGCTTGAGGCTTGGCTTGATGGCGGAGTAGCCTGTGCCTTCTATTGTGACACCTAAGGAGGGAAATTAAGCTCTTTGCTTCTGGACAACATCCCATTACCTGGTTTCCTTAAGAACTCCACTGTCGGGCTCTCCCTGGTGGAGCAACGGGTTAAAGCACCAGGGTATGAAGCTCTCTGAAGCCACCGCAGCATGAGTTCGATTCCTGGCATACCCGGAGCTGACCCACATGGCGCGGCAGACCTCTTCGGACATACTCGCTGCTCCCCTCAGCAGTGTACTTCATCAATCTGCCTGTTCTGCTCCCCACTCTGTCTCTGGTGAATCCTCTCACTCACCATGCCTCTGGCCTGTACCCCTGTTCTGTAAGCATAAATAAATAAATCTTAAAAAAAAAAAAAAAAAGAGCTTGACTGTCTTTGGAATAACCCCTAGGGAATCTGTGGCCCAAGAGACATATCCTTCTCCCTGGCAGACTTAGGCTCCCTCTGAACTAAAAATAATACTGCAAGTATCCCATGAGACGTCTTTCTCCCTCCTGCTGTTAGGTGGAGCTGGAGCGCACCTTCACGTTTCGGAACTCCAAGCAGACGTACTCAGGGATCCCCATCATCGTGGCCAACATGGACACCGTGGGGACGTTCGAGATGGCGGTGGTGATGGCACAGGTAGAGTGGTTACACCTGTTGTTACTCAGGCCACATTGTCAGGAGCTGAGGCGGGACTTGCCCCAAGCCAGGGTCGAGGGCAGGAGTGGGGCGCATCTCTGTGACTGAACTCCTCAGAGTCTGGCAGTTGCTGGCGCCTCCTTTTCTCCCTTTTTCGATGAAAACTTCAAAGCGTCTAGGCTGTCCATGTGATGGTCTAGAGCTGCATCCATTTCTTCCTTGAAAATGGCCATAAGAGTTCGGAAATTGGAACTATCAAAAGAAATCAGATGTTGTTAGAAATCAGAAGTGGGCCCTCTCTGGTAGTGCTACTGGTTGGGGTGCAGCACCTTGGGCTGGCGGCTGCTGCTTCAGTGCGAGTTTGATCCCCGCCCCGGGGGTGACCACCTGGTGCAGCAGACCTCTCCTGACCCGCCTGCTGCGCCCCTCAGCAGTGTGCTTCATCGGTCTGCCTGTTCTGCTCCCCACTCTGTCTCTGGGGAATCCTTTCATCCCCTGGACCTCTGGCCTGTACCCCAGTTCTGTATGCATAAATAAATAAATACATCTTTAAAACAAAAAGACTCTCTATCAGGAAATTACCTGGAAGATTAAGTAATAAATTTGAGAAAAAAGAGAGTCAAAAGTATTGTATTTTGGAAGAGTCGTGGCGCCTTTGAAACTCCGACAGGCCTGCTTTGTATGCCATTGGCGCTGTGGCAGTTAGGTGCCAAGCGCTGGATGTAATACATCTGATGTCACAACTCCACTTGCTAGGACCTTCCTTTATAGTTGGGGGAAATTAGTTGGCATGCGAGAGAGTGGGTAACTGGCCTTAAGACATAAGAACCAAAAGTCAACTCTAAATTGACAATAGGGTAAGAGATTTACCTCCCAGATTAACTTTGATGAGTAATAATACAAACTCAAAGCCCCTTGTAGTCAGTTACCAGCCCGATTGCCTATAAATGGAGTAGCTAGTACCCTGGCTTTGGGAAAGCAGAGGGTAAGTCATCAAGGGCCTTTGCAGCCCCGCTGCCACAGGCCATATAGCGAAATGTGACATCCGGGGTGTAAAATATTTGCTTCTTTTGGGCACCAGGGTGTGAATCTGTGCCTGCCAAGTAGAAAATAAATCCAATTAGTTGAAAGAGCTTTTCCCTGTGAGCAAGTCTAGACTGCAGGAGGAGCTGGGGTTTATTATTAGATTGTGATTTTTAAACACATTATGGTAAAAAAATGGAGTGGGGGTGGTGTCGGCCTCTACCATCCCTTGTATTGTCCAATAGCCCTCAGCCCCCACTGAGGCTTGGGCCTGAGGCTGATAAGTTGCTAGAGGAATTTCTATTTCCTCTCTCCCTCTTTTCCTTGCTCTGCTCTGTGAGCAGCCATTCCTACTAATGGATGAGGAGTTAGCATAACAGTGGGTGGAATCAGGGAGCAGTAAGTAAGTAGCCTTGATGAAGTCTCCTGTCAGATTATTAGTCCATGAAAAACCCAGAACTTGCTATGCTCTCCCCATTTTCATAGAAAAGATTCCTTGTTGACGAGACACAGAACCCTGATATAGTTAACCACTAGGATTCTTTAATTTCTATTGCCCCCAGAATTGGTGCAAGTTAATAAGTTCCCAAAATGAGAAATTACATTTTATACATATCTTTTGTGTAGAAGAACTGGGGTCTAGGCCAGAAGTGTGGGGGATGAGCGGATTCACCAGAGCCAGAACAGGTAGATTGACTGAAATATGAAATAACACTGCTGAGGGGAGCAGCGGGTGAGACAGGAGAGATCTGCTGTGCTGTGTGTGGGTCAGCTCCCTGGCTGGGGATTGAGCTAAGGCCGTCAGGTTGATAGCACTGAGACTTAACCCCTAGGCCACGTGGGTGGCCCGAAAATTGGTGATTGTAGGTGGGGAAACAGGCCCAGAGAAATGAGTGGCCCTGATGAGGGTAGGGGCCTGAGCCCACAGTCTGACCGGTGTGATGCTGGCCTGTCCTGGACTGGCCAAGCAATGGTTAACTTTGTTCCGTTTAAATTTGCTAAGCTCCATATCTACCCTTGAAGATAATAGTACTGTGCAAACTTGTTCTGGGAACCAATGTATGCAAAATACTTGCACAAAGTAGACAATAAGTAAATGTCAGCTAGTCAGCAATCTGGGATCATAATTTATATAATTCCCTCCCCCAGAAATACCAGCTGCCTGCTGGGCTTAATTTATAAGAAGAATGTTTAGCTTGTGATCACAAAGAACAGCTTTCAGGTGTAAACTGATGTTCCTTTGGGTAGGCCAAATTGAAGTCTGCCTCAGAGTGGCCTTTCTCAAGTGGGAGCTCTCTTGACCTAGCTCAGGGGCCCTACCTGCTTTGCAGAGACATCTAAATCCTGAACGCAGGGATGCCTGATCAGCTCAGAATGGAAAACACGGTTTTGTGATTTCACCGGTGACACCTCTGTCTGTTTTTGGCTTCTAGGAACGTGTTCAAAACAAATTAAGCATGAATGGCAGGAATACCAAAGCTTTTGTCTTGGATCATCCCTCCAGGCGGAAGTAGGGGAGGGCTCATGATCGCTCCTCCTAACTTTGCTGTTTTGTTTTCTAGCACGCCATGTTCACAGCCATTCATAAGCACTATACCCTGGATGACTGGAAGGTCTTTGCCACAAATCACCCAGAATGCCTGCAGGTAGGAATGAGCGAATTACATCTGCTCAGGGGGAGGAAATAGACAGGGTTGTCACAGGGATTGGGATGTGTAGCAGATATAGAGAAATGCAGAGTCCTCAAAGAGAGCTGAGGAGGTGGGGGGAGAAGCAGTGGTGACCCCCATTTCATCAGTGTCAGGCATTTGCAGAGAAAACCATTCTGTGTCATAGTTTATAAGGATTATCTGGGGTCAGGTTTGTTTTTTTTTTGGCCTTTAAAGGTGAAGTGTCACAGCTGAGTGCTTGAGTCGCACATGTGTTTCCCATGAGGGCTGGGGTTGAGGATGGGAGTGGGGGCTGCCTACAGTTGAACATGCCCTTTTTTTTTTATTGACATAATAGTTCACTTTTACATCATTTTGTGCCTTTTCCCATCTCAGTTGTAATCCCCATGGGTCTTCCCGCCACCAATTCACCCGTGTGCCATCACCATAGTCCAGTGCACGCCCCCTTCCCATTTTTGATCCCTTTCCCCACTCCACCCCTGTAAAATGTCTCTGGCATATAGTTTGAACATACTCCTTTTTTTATAGGGCCTAAGGAGGGGAACCCCCGGACCTCCAACCCTGTCTGCTCTAAATGGGTTCTGCTATCCATTCAGTATTCACGGCATAAAGATACAACATATTCTAGTGCATACAAATATCCATGGACCAACACTTGAATACAATTAGTGTGCAGTGCAGTAATTAGTGCAACAGAGAGTTACCAAATCAAGCCCCCCAAATTACCCATCTTCTTGTGGGCAAGTGCCCAGCCACGCAGTTGGCCCAAAGCAGGACCACTGAGGCCCAAAAGTCTGCCACAGTCTAAGGCACCTCGAGGTGGGGACCCATAGATAAGGGACAGAAGGGGCCAGCCCAGTCTGGAAGAAAAAGAGCAGAATCAGAGCCCAAGTCAAGGGAAGGCTGCCATTGTCAGCGTTCGCGGTCTCTCAGCCAGCCACGTCTTTTTCAAGTGCCTCCTTCCCGTCATGGCTTCCTCATGCCTCTCTGCTCCACATGCCTCCTTCTTAACCACCTCCCTTCATTCCTCCTTTTCTCCATCTTCTCCTCTTGCAGCTGCACCCTTCTTTAGGGTGGGGCAGGGAACCTGGGACCTCCCCTTTTCCCAGAATTAGCCCATTACAT
Organism: Condylura cristata; assembly: GCF_000260355.1. Lineage (NCBI taxonomy): Eukaryota > Metazoa > Chordata > Mammalia > Eulipotyphla > Talpidae > Condylura > Condylura cristata. The sequence goes on from NW_004567138.1 coordinate 2,674,413, forward strand.
TTTGACTGTAGGAAAAAACCTCTAATTCCCATTTGTTTAGGAGTTGAATAAACAGTATGTCCACCAGGAGGGCTTGCCTCAAAATCTGGTAGTATCAAGTGTTGGTGTGGCTCTGGAGAAATGAGAAACTGGCAGATTGCTGGCAGGGAAAGATGGTGGTACAGCTGCATTGGAGAAAGGCGTGGCAGTTCTTCCCAAAGGCCAAACATATGTTACCCAGTGACTCAGCAGTTCCAGTCTGAGGCAAAGACCCAGCAGATGTCCACAAAAAGCTCTTACACAGATGCTCACAGCAGTGTGATTCATAGGTGCCAGCAGGTAGAAACAACCCAAGTAGCCACCCAGGGTTGAGTGAATAAACAAAAGTGGTATAGCCATACCATGGGATATTATTCCACTGTGAAAAACAAAGCACTGATTCTTGCTACGCCCATAAGCACACAGGTTGGAACCTTGAAAACCTCTTGTGCCGTGAAAAAGTCAGATACAAAAGGCCACATTCATGATCTTGTTTACGTGAAATGTCAAGAATAGGCAAACCTCTAGAGACATAAAATAGATTTGGGGTTGCCTAAAGCTGGTGGGATGGGAGGCTTGGGGGGTGAGGGCTTAGAAGTGTGGGAGTTGTTTGTGAAAATGTTCTAAAATTGACTGTGGTGATGGATGCTCAGTCTGATAAACTAATAACTGATGATGAAGCCAGTGCTTCAGTGGCTGAGTTGTGTGGTTTGTGATTAGAGCTCAATAATGTTGTTATATACAAAAGGAAAGTTTGAAAGTAGCAGAAGCCTACTTTCAAAGAAGTAGGCTTTGAAAGAAGAACACACCTGCTTTCTGCCTGGTACTTTGGTGATGCCTCCCAGTTGCCTGGAGGGTGAGGAGAGGTTCTGTTCTGGGAACCCACCAGCTGTGATTGGACAGTAACTGCTTTTTGGGACTACATTTCTTTTTGTTTTTATTGCTATGCTGTCATTATTTATGGATTTTGATTAGTGAGAAGGTGGTTTTGGAGATAAAATAGTTCTGACTGAGTTGCAAGTCTGCTATTTTCCCATGTGGGGTTCAGATAGATTATACTCACTTCACTCTTAGCCCCTTCCCGGGGAAGGTTTGGGGAAGAGGGAGCTGGGTAGCGTGTGGATTGCCTGGCTGGCTTTCGTCACCAAGTGTGATGATTTGACTGCCTACCCTGCCCCCCACTCACTTAAAGGCTAATTAATAAGGGAGAATGTCAGAAACTCAGCAACGCTGAAAAAACTAACTGATCTGGAGTTCCGTGTGCTCATCTTTAAAAGGAATGAAAAGAAAAATAAAGTGGAGGCAAAGCTCTAGAAGAAGGGAGAGATGTGTGGTTGGGGTACTGATCAGACTGTCCTCAAGTTAAAGCTGGGCCACCCCCAGGACCCCCATGCCTGTCTGCTCTAAATAGGTTCTACCATGTGCCACATCAAGACAAAACATACTCTAATGCATAAGGCCCTCCATGGAAAGTAAGATTAATACAATGAGTGTGCAATAGAGCGAGAGTAGGGAAGGAATTGGCATATAGTTCCACAGGAAACACCCAAGCTTACCCACTCCCTCATGGGTAAATGCCCAGCCAAACAGGGCTGGCCCTTAGCAGGACTGCTGAGGCCTGAATGCCTGGAACATGTCTGAGGCACCTCCTGGTGGGGTCCCACAGGAAAGAAGGGGCAGGCCAGTCTCTCACCCACATCTGCCTTTATCAAGTGTCTCCTTCCATGTCCCCAAGTCTCTGATGGAAGGCCATCTCTAGCTTCTCCCTGCTCAGCTCTACCCTCCCTTGGGTGGGACAGGGAATGTGGGAGCTCCCCTTTCCCCGGGAGAAACCCTGTTCTGTTACTATCATTTTACACTTGTTCCGTGGGTTATAGCACTGTGGATGTAGGGGGAATAACAACGGACAGTTAAATATGTGGCTTCTGGCTTACATTGTGTTCAAATAGAAATATTCTTACAGCTGCTGGCTGCATCTCGTTGATGGAGAAGCTTCATAGAGCAGAGATGACTGAAGCCAACTCCCAAAGAGCAGATTTTCAAGGGAGGCGGGGCGGGTTGGAGGACATTGGTGCTACCAGGTTGCCAGATATTGCCAGGGACCAGTATCACAGAGGAGGGGCTTGAGGCTTCAGCGAAAGACACATCTTGGGGCAATATGTTCTAGTGCATGTTGTAACCGACCTGCACGGACTGTGGAAATGAAAATAGAAGGCATTTTATCAGGAGACTTAGACATCTTCCCTCCCCCGCCTGCTTTCCTACCAAGATGTTGGGAGAGACAATTACCACCTTGGCATGAGCACCAGAGTTGCTAACTCCCCCTCCCCATTCCTTCTGCCTCTGCCTTTTTTTCCATCAAGGGGCACATTCACAGCAGCGCCCCACGATTGAGAGTTCCATGGAGAGAACTTGAGGACATTAAACAAAAGTCAAGGATGAGGCATCTTGATGATTTAGAATCTTTACTGTTAAGACATGGAGGGGGAGTCCCAATTAAGGGCCCCTGCAGTTTAATCAGGGGAAAGAAAAGGATCAAGATTTAGCTAACTGGATGCCTGTATCTCCTTTACCCAAGCTATCCCGTGCTTCCCAAGCAGGTCTGGAATGGATCTGTGGATCTCTTTGATCAAAGCAAACAAAAGGTCCCTGTGCCATCTCCAGAACAGGCGAGAGGGTGGCCCAGGGCTGACTTCCCTGGTCAGCTGCTCATGTCCTGACTCCTGGTTTGTTTTTTACAGCATATAGCCGTGAGCTCAGGCAGTGGGAAGAATGATCTGGAAAAGATGAGCAGCATCCTGAAAGCTGTGCCACAGGTCAAGTTTATTTGCCTAGATGTGGCCAATGGGTACTCGGAGCATTTTGTGGAATTCGTGAAACTCGTCCGTGCCAAATTTCCAGAACACACCATTATGGTAGGTATGGTGGGCACCCCTGAGATTGAGGGGGGCAAAGAGAGTGTTGTGTTGTGGGGGGGGAATTATATTTTCTCTGTCTCTGTCTCTCTCTGTGTGTGTGTGTGTGTGTGTGTGTGTGTGTGTGTGTGTGTGTGTATAGAAGAATTGAAGTGTAAACCAGAAGTACGGGGTTAGGGGATAGAATTCACCAGAGACAGAGTGGGGAGCAGAATAGGTAGATTGACTGAAATACACTGCTGAGGGGAGCAGCGGGTGAGACAGGAGCGGTCTGCTGCACCATAGGGATCAGCAACTTGGGCGGAGATTGAACTCAGGCCCCTGCGGTGGTTGCCCTGAGACTTAACCTCTATGCCATCAGGGAGGCCCAGGATTATATCTCTTTAGAGCTGTTGGAGTCTTCTTATTCAAACAGTGGTGGAGATTCATTAGGTAAAGGGTAGTCAGCAGTGTCGGAGAACTGAAAACTGGCTTTCCTCATAAAACAAAGTTCAAATGTTGGCTCTTTCGCTCTGTTAAATATCATCAAATGTTCCTTACTATATGGCACCTTTCAGAAAGGTCTGTGTCACTCATTAGCAAAGTACTTTTTTAAAACTGAACACATAACTGAGTTTCTGTTTTAACACATTATGTCATCTCCGCCCACTGCTGTTTGCCAATAGAAAAGTTCTGTAAGAGTTGAAATCCACATTATGGGCATTTTGCAATAATTACCTATTCTTTGAAAATCAGCTGAGGTGTTGTTTTCTTTAGGATCTTTGTTTCTTGACTTTTCCTGCCTTTTCTGAATTCCCCTAATTGTTAACTAACCTCCATTTGTCTGGTATTGTTGGGGAAGTAGATTGACAGAACAAGGAAGTAGAAACTCTGGGGTAAATGCGCATGCTTAGAAAATCTACATTGGCCCTCCCTGGTGGCACAACGGGTTAGGACACAGCACTGCAAGCTGGCTTCAGCCGCTGGGGTACGAGTTCGATCCCTGCCTCAGAGCTGACCCACATGGCATGGTTGACCTCTCCTGACCTGCCCGCTGCTCCCCTCAGCAGTGTACTTTATCAGTCTTCCTGTTCTGCTCCTCACTCAGTCACCAGTGAAGCCTCTCACCGCCCCAACACCTCTGTCTTATACCCCAGTTCCATTTGCATAAGTAAATAAATCTTTAAAAAAAAGAGAGAGAGAAAATCTATATTGTAATTATGTGTGTCTTTCCTGATCTTGATTAACATGGCAATTATAGATTAGCCACTAGGTAGAACATTTGCCCAGTTCTTGCCCTTTTTTTTGTATTTTGAACTTTGTATCTCTTCAATTTCATCTTGTAAGGGAGTTGGGAGAGAGGAAGTCTTTCTGTTCCCAAATGAAATCTTGTGGTAAAGGACTCCCACAGTTTTGAAAGGTATGTTCATGCTTTCCAGTCACATGAGAAGCAAGGCTTAGGAATTGTGCAGGGTCCGCCAGCTGTACCAGCATCAGAGGCTGGTGAGAAACAGCAGAACTCATTTCACCCTCCAGGGCTGCCAGTGGCATTGCATCTGTTCTTTTCTCCTCTTTACAGCATCTCTGTAAAGCGTAAGGTTTGCTGTCCCAAACTGACCTCAGTGAGAAGTTTGGCTCTGACGCCTCGGCTTTTTCACAGTCACATCAACATTAGCCGCAAATCTGGGTTTGAGGCCAGGGTGGCTGACTGCAAAGCCCGAGCTGTGCCCTTGTTAACATAATAACCCAACTGCCCTTGTTAACCGTGGCAAGTTCCCTTTTTTCCACTAGGTGATGAGTGTGAGACCAGCGCCCTACTTCCCAGTTCTGAGGTGTGGAGGGTGGTGAGGTTGCCCTTTCTCATGACCCCATGATGGGTGGGTGAGACCCCCAGTTAGGCTTCTGAGGTAAGTTTTTCTCTTGGGACTTGTGAAAGCAGGAACAGAAGAGTGTGCTCCGTGAGGCCAGAGCGGGAGCCCGGCTCGTCCAGAAACAGCATTAACAGCAAATCCCAGCAGACAACACTATGCTGATAGACCGTGTGACGGGCGCCTGCTTACTCCAGGAGATAGGGGGAGTAAGGGGGGTTATCCGAGATCTTCCCCATTTACCTGCTTTAACTTCTCGGGGGACCGATAAATAGGGAGAGCTATGCTTTACATGTACCCACATTTTAGGGTGTAAGTTAGTTGTGAAGCTTGGGAATCATGAAATTATGCTGACTATGCCACTTAGTAATTCATTTACTAACTTGTAAGTTCATAAAATCAGCAGCTCTCAGGAGCCACCTCTACCTACAGCCGCCTCTACACCCCTGGCTCTGGGAGTCGTGTCCTTCCTGTCTGGTTTCACCTTCTGCTCCAACAGTCCTCGCCAACACCATTTCATTTTGCCCAATAACCTTATACACTTGCTAATTCTACTGCTTATCTTAACGTCACCTTTGCTCTGCAGTGTGTTGAGGCCCACCCATGTAGTTTTAGATACGGGTGCAGTGTTTCCTGGAGCTCATGGTAACACCGACTCCCAAATGCCCTGTGCACCCTTTTCTGCTCTTCGGCCATGAAAGCTGTCACCTGGGCTGGCTCATTTTGGCCCAAGCCTCCTGAACCTCCTTGTGCAAAGGAGTCTGGGGCCAGAAGTGACGGGAGGGTGTGGCAGGAATCAGATGGGGTTATGTTTTGGGGGGTTTGGTGTTCCCACACAGGTGGTGATGAGGGTGTGTGCTGAGAATTGAGGTGGAGGAGAAGGAGCGTGGGCATGGTTAGAGCGTTGTTGTGTTTGTTTGAAGAAGTCGGTGGGAACGGGTCCCACTTTTTTCCGAGGGGTAAAGACAGCAGAGGTCCAGTGGAGCCCAGAGGTTCGTGTTACGTGCTTCGAATGACTGGCTGCAGTTCCAGCTCAGAGCACCCTGGACACCTGCCTGCTTCCTGTTGTGTAGGCTTGAGCACCTGTGTTCCACCGCAGGAACAAAGACCAGGGTGGAGAAGGCAGTGCAGGAGAGGCAGGTTGGCAGGACATGGTCATTGCCAGTACAGGGGTGCAGGGCAGTGAGGCACAGGGAGGTGCAGTTTGGCACAGAGTTCTCACTGGCCTCAGGACAGCCACCAGCAGCAAGGTCCCTCCAGCCGCAGCTTGCAGGCTCAGGGGTGTGTTTTCCTCATTTCTGTTGGTTTCCCCAGCAACAAACAGGAGGCTTGAGAAAGGTAGGTGTTTATTCCCGTCAGCCTCTGCCTGCATTGACCCTTGCAGCCTGGATTCATTCAGCAACTTCAGTGCTCTCACCTACTCGGTTTTCGGAAATATTCTTTCTCTCAAAGTTTTTGTAGACATTGTGAGACATTATCATTTGGTCAGTGCCTTGGGACTGAAAAGTACATAGTGCATTACTGAGTGTGACTGCGATCATGACAGTGCACTAGCCCCAGGGGTGTTGGGGACACTGCTGGCCAACCTGGCAGCGCTGGGTGTCTGCAGCAGGGCCTGGCAGTGACTGGCACATCCTGGATTCACCAGAGCAAACCTGGCCACACGCAGGGCTGGAAGAGGCAGGGACTTCTTTGGCAGGAAGGGGTCCTGTAAAGGTGCCTTGCTGGCCATTTCCTGGTGGATGGAGAAGGTGTTCTAGTATGTTCTAGGTACTGTGGGAAGAGGCACCCACGTGGATGACACATTTCTCTTAATAACAAATCTTTGAGAGTGGCTATAGTGTCTGCAGTTATTGGTGTGAGAGTTAGTCTCAGAGAGATCAAGGAACTTTCCTAAGATCACACAGCCAGTAAGAGGCAGGCCCGAAACGTACATAGTACTCAGACACTGGCCACCTGCCCCTCAGGCCTGCTCATACTTGGGGCCCATTGGTTCTGGGGATGCTTCATGCAGGTGGCTCCGTGAGGTCCGTCCTGGGCAGGGAAGTCTGTGACTGATCTTTCAGATCAGGTAAGCTGATCTTTCAGATGAGACTGCAGACCCACCTGCCAGGGCAGGCGTTCACAGCCCCTTTTTTAAATATAGGGCCTCAGTCTCTCAGGCCTAGTGACCTGTATTTCCTGTTCTCTTCTTTCTGGAATTGGTATGAACCAGACTTGTAGCTGAAAATTACAGTGGGTTTCAGATTCAAGTTGTTTTGCTGAAAGTCACATAGTAAATTCAGTTTAATGTGCCATAAAGGGTGGTTATTGCTTTGCAGCTTCTGTTGGGTTTCACTGGTTGGTGGAGGGACATTTTTTTCTGCTATTAATGTTCTATCCCCTTATAGCCAGAGTTCTTGTTTCACGGGTGCAAAATTGCAGTTTGGGGTGATGGAAGGGCTTTGCAGAAGCCTGGTTCATACTGCCTGGTTAGAGGGCACTCTGGCCACTAACTGATGCACCTAAAAATAGTTAAAATGGCACATTTTGGAATCTCCCTGGTGGCACAATGGGTTAAAGCACCGCATTAGGAAGTCTCTGAAGCCATGCAGCACAAGTTCGATCCCCAGCCAGGGAGCTGACCCACATGGCGTGGCAGACCTCTCCTGACCCGCCCGCTGCTCCCCTCAGTAGTATACTTCGACAGTCTGCCTGTTCTGCTCCCCACTCTGGTGAATCCTCTCACCCACCATACCTCTGGCCTGTATCACAGTCCTGCAAGCATAAATAAATCTTTTAAAAAAGGCATATTTTATGTTATGTACAGTTGCCTACAGTTTAAAAAGCTAAGAAAAAAAAAAAAAGAACAGAAGTTACTCTTAAGTGGAGGAGGCCAACGTTTTCCTGATCCACTGTCTGAGACCTGGGCAGTGTGCTGAGACTTTAATAAACCTTTTTTGGAAGCCTCACAATGATAATAACAGAAGAGGTGGATGAGCCCTATTTTACATGCTAAATGGAGAGTCAGAATTGATTTTAAGTGATTTGTTTGAAATTAAGTGGTAAGTCAGAGGTTCAGCATTGGACGCCAGGTCTTTCCACATGTTGTTCCTGAACGTTCTTATGCTTTTCGTCACAGTCTAAAGGAAAACCGGGGAAAACTGGGGTAAACACTTTTGGTTTTGGAATTTTCCTGAAGGACTTAAAAATGGGTACTTGGGATCTTAGTTTGGTGGCTTTTATTCATTTATTTTTTTGCCTTGCCCAGCTGGCTCGCTTCGTGGGGAGGAGTGGGCCTTACCCCGAGCACAGAGGGGAGCTTGGGCGGTCGCAGTCTCCCTGGGGAGGGGATACCCAGACGAGGGCAGCTGCCCCAGAAGGTGGTACGTGAACAACCCAGTGGCGGAGCGGACATGCTTCTTTGTGCCCCCAGCCTGACAGTCTAGTATCCGCTGTACGCAGGAGATCCCTCGGGCCTAGATAAGCCGACTGCTCACTAATCACCCCACACCAGTACCCCCAGCCCCCAACATCACCCCAAGCCTGGAGGCCCTGGGGGCCAGGGCTTTCATGACTTGACCACACTCCCATTGCTATGCTCATTTCTAACTTTGTCTTTGCCTTTTCCCTTTACTTTGGTTTCTCTTGGTTTCAAACTTGAATAGACAGCTTTTTGTTCCTGCAAGTAGCCAGAGTCACCCCCTGCCTGTGGCCAGCATTCCTGACTTGTCCTCATGCCTGAGGTATTTCATAACCACTGGGGTTTTTCCACACAGCAGCCCTCTCTGTGGTGACTGAGCTCAACCTCCGGTCAAGGAGGCACACAGTTGCTGAAGGGAGGGTTCACCCCATGGAAGCCTCTGTGCCCCCAAATTGCTTCACCTTCCTCCATGCTATTGAACTCACTTTGACATATTGGGATGTGCCTGCCTTGAGGCACCAGCCAGTTGAGTGAGTTTGCTTTGTCTCATGTAGTCCCTTGAAAATGAAATGGTCATAGGGGGAGAAGCTTCTGTCTATGAAAATGAAACTGTGAAGGGCACTTAGTGTCACTGCTTTAAGCTTTCCTTTTTTTTTTTTCTCTGAAGTTCTTCTTCTTCTTCTTTTTTTTAAGATTTATTTCTGCATCCAGAAATGGGGTATAGGCCACAGGTGTAGAGGCAGCGAGAGGATTCACAGAAACAGAGTAGGGAGCAGAACAGGCAGATCTTCTAAGTACACAGCTGAGGGGAGCAGCGGGTGAGACAGGAGAAGTCTGCTGAGCCCGGTGGGTCACCTCCGGGGTAGGGATCGAACTCACACTGAAGCAGTCATGGTTTAGCTTAGCTTTGCAGTGCAGTGCTCCAACCTGTTGTGCCACCAGGGAGAGCCTCCATTTATTATTTTCATCTTGAGTTTTAGATTTTGGCATGTCAACCAGTCAGGAGGAATAAGAGCTCAGTCTTATTTCTCAGGCACTGATGAAGTTCTTTTTCAGGTACAGAGTTTATGTTGGACCTTCTTCCATTAGTTAAAACTAATGTGGTTACAGTCCAGATAATTCTTTCATGTAGACACCATTGGTTAGCATTTTAGTGAATGCTTTCATATGAACATGCTTGGTTTTGTTAAACAAAGTTGGGGTTGTATTTTGTTAAAACGAAGTTGGGGCTGGGCTATTTCCTTCTGTTTCCACTAACATTTTACTGAAAACATTTAAGCTCTGGCAACAGCAGTGACACTGGGCTTAAACCCTCATATGAGTGGGGGATCACTTGTTGAACCATTCCCATCTGGGAAAATATATTTGCAGTTTTACTCTGTTGTACACAAGTACATCCTGATCGTTAAAGCCCTTGACCTCATCTGAGATTTCTTCCTTGGGAGAGAATTCTAGAAGTGAGCTTATGGGCTCTAAGGGTGTACATATTTGTATTTCCTCTATATAGACAAATGGCTTTCTAGGAAAACTTGTGCTAAAATTGACATTCCTCTGGGCCCTCCCTGGTGGTGCAACAGGGTAAAGCACTGTTGCAAGCTACAGCCGCTTCAGTGCAAGTTTGATTCCCAGCCCCAGAGGTGACCACATGGCGTGGCAGACCTCTCCTGACCCACCCGCTGCTCCCCTCAGCAGTGTACTTCGTCAGTCTGCCTGTTCTGCTCCCCACTGTCTCTGTTGAAGCCTCTCACTACCCCTGCACCTCTGACCTTTACCCCAGTTCTATACACATAAATAAGTAAAATCTTTAAAATAAGTAAATAAAAAATAAAATTGACATTTCCTCTGGCAGAGTCTTCTCTTCAGCATAGAGTGTTTACAATCACAATAATCTGTTAAGTGAAAAGTAATACCTCACTGGTATCTTAATTTAAGTTTGGTTATTAGGTTGAACACATTCCTTTCTTTTAGTTAACATTTTTCTTCTATCAGTTTCATCTCTTTTCGGAGTTGTTCTGTGAGGTGTTACCATTTCTCTTCTAGATTTGGAAAAATTCAATGCTGCACCCCACCCCCAATAAATGTAGGTATTCTTCCCTACCAGGCTGTCCCTTAATTTTGTCGATCATACGGATGTGGTATTTTTATGTAGTATATTTATATGATTATTTTATGCTATAGTTCAAGGTTTTCTTAAATTACAAAAGTTAGTTTTATTGTTGATTTTTAGTTTAATTCTTTAATCTTCATGAAGTTTATTTCAATAACAGGTATAATTATAGCCAGTTTCCGAAAGATCTCTTTTCCCTTCACTCACTGGGAATATTATCCCCTTCCTTCCTGATATGGAATACTGCCTTTATCATATCCTGCATTTCTTTTTGGGCCTTCTGCTGTTTTCCATTGTTAGAGAGGCTTATTTGGGTTAAAGTAGTCGTTCTCAGCACCCTTACCTAAGATCCTTTTGATATGAAACTAACAGTTACTTATCTAGGTTAAAAAAGAAAACATCCTCTGGGAAATAACTCGGTGAAAAGACACTGGAGATTCGTGCAAAGGAATAGGATGAGTGGGTTGAGCTTCCCCAGAGAAGTTGTGAAAATGGAGTCTGGCATCTTGCCAAGTATCTGACCAGGCAGCTGAAAAATCCACAGGGCAGTGAGTGGTCACACAGGAACAGTTTTTGACTCCAGACGCCTGCAGGGGAGGAACTTGCACTGTTTCTAAACCTGATGCAGGCTTCTGGATTTTGCGTTCCACCGCTTGCTGGTTCTGTGTTTATTCTTAGGGCTACAGCTTCATGGTCTGAAATGCATTCTGTGTTGAGCCTGTTCAGTGCTCTGACCCATAATCTCCTGTGCGCTCCCTGGTCTAGATGAGGACACCGACCCCAGGGTGGCACACCCAGGAATTTCCCCAGCTGTGGGGTGCCCTGTGGTGTGCTAACACTGAGCCCCTGGGCTATGTTGCTAGAAGGGATGTGTGAGCAGTGCACCCACCTTGAGCCCCATTGCAATTCTTCAGGGTTTTGTGATCGGTAAAGCATTTTATGCTCAACAATAAAGACTTTTGCTAATATAAAATAAACATGCTTATTTTATGATTTGGTCGGTCCTCTGTTAAGATGCTGTCTTGTCTATCAGTGAAATAGACAAAAAGCCCGACTCAGGTCTCTTGTAGCCTGAGTTCCAGAGTTCTATACTTTTTCATGCTACCAGATGTACTCTCAGCTGTCAAACTCTCTATCTGGCCCATCAATTGCAAACTCAAAATCAACTCATTGGGCCCATTTTTGTCTTGTCCCCCGACACACACCTCCATTCTTTTCTGGATGTTCATGTGAATTCCTTAGTCCTTCATCTTCATACCACCAGGAAGAGTTCTTGACCAGCATCGTGTTCTTTCTTTCTCAGGCAGGGAACGTGGTGACAGGCGAAATGGTGGAAGAACTGATTCTTTCTGGAGCAGATATAATTAAAGTGGGAGTTGGACCTGGTAAGACGTGCTGGAAGCACAGTGGAGGAAGTGTGGCCTGGGGTCCAGGGGTGGGTCCTGGGGCCCAGGGGTGGGTCCAGAGGATCAGAAGGGATGTGTGAGCAGTGCACCCACAGGTTTAAAGCACATTCTTCTGGGAGTTTCATTGAACTCCAGAAGCTCCTGATTAGAAATGTCATTGATTTGCTTAAATAGGCTTGGGCGTGGTTAGAATGTTAGGTTCTGGCTTCAGAACATTAATATGGAAGGCAAGAATGCAGATGCACCCATGATCCCATGATCCCATATCCCTCTAAGGGGAAGGTGCTGGTGAAGACCCAGCGGGGCGGTTCACTGCCATGAATGACACAGTTTATATGGATATCTGAGCAACTCTCAAAATTGCAGATGAAGCATGCAATTTTGAGGCCACATTGGCACTTAACCCACGACTCAGGCAGCTCTCACATTTGGCTCAGCACCTGATGTGTCTGTCACAGATTTTGTCCATTGGCATTTTGAATGGAAGACCACGGCAAGGGGTGGGGGAGGCGAGAGGATTCACCAGAGGAAGCATAGGGAGTGGGAAGTAGATCAGGTGGATCTACTGAAATTCACTGCTGAGGGGAGCAGTGGGCGAGACAGGAGAGGTCTGCTGCACCATGTGGGTCAGCTCCCTGGCCGGGGATCGAACTCAGGCCTTTGCGGTGATAGCTAAGACTTAACCCCTAGGCCCCACACCAGGAAGGCCCTTCAGTGCCCCGTTTTAACATTCTCCCTAGCACACACATTGTTAGCCAAACACTGAAACTGGAGGGAGAGCAGGAAAGAAGACCTCCCCTTTCAGTTGGGAATATAAAATCAGCAAAGATAAAAAAAATCTCATCCACTCCAAAGACACCACCGAAAAAGGAAGCAGAACCAATATGGGAAGATTGTGGGAAAAAGCACTGCTGGGAGGTGGGAGACGCCACTGTGCCGAGTTCATCAGTCCTGAGGGAACACGGCGTCTTGGAGGGGCCCTGGAGTCTTGTGCCAGCCAGCTCCTGAGCTCTTGACATATGGGGAGATTTTCAAGACTGAGCCTGTTATATGTTGCTCTCTTAAGTCAGCCCATGCCATGCTTTCAGTAAGAGGAAAATCTCTTCACTGAGTGGCTGTTATGACTGAAAAGTTGAAAGGATGAGGGCCAGTTCTTGCTTTCAAGGAGCTTCTACTTAGCATGGCTGTACAAGATGAGCTTCCTAAAAGTGTTGGCTAATAATAGACCAGGAGGTTTGTTTCTCCAAAGCGGGGTACTCACTGCCTGCTATGGTGGGGAAGGGCCTGGGGTAGCTTGGCAAAACTGCCTTGCAGGACGCTCCCTGGTGGCACAGTAGGTTAAAATGCAGCACTATGAGTCTGTCTGCAGCCCCTGCAGCATGAGTTTGATCCCCCGCCAGGGAGCTGACCCACATGGCTGGCAGACCTCTCCTGACCCGCCCTCTGCTCCCCACAGCAGTGTATTTCAGTCAGTCTGCCTGTTCTGCTCCCCACTCTCTCTCTGCTAAATCCTCTCTCACCCCCCACATCTCTGGCTTGTACCCCAGTTCTTGTATGCACAAATAAATACATCTTTGAAAAACTGCATTGTGTTCCACTCCTGCTTCGTGCTGGAGGGGGCTGTGCAGGATGTGAGAGAGAGTGAGCAGTCTCCTTGGGGCTCTGGCATCCCACATGTTTATGTTCTGTGTTCCCAGCAGACTTATGCTGCCTATTTAGGACAGTTTGGCTAATGGGAG